>NC_136266.1:164869015-165233412 GCF_964187855.1 Myxine glutinosa | reverse complement strand
TCATAAATGTAATAAATACAAGTACAGATACATTCAAAGTACACAGCCCCCATGCCAAATAATTAAATATCCGACAGCGCGGCTTTGCCGGGGCGCCTCCAGCGCCCGGCAATACCTCAGTGCAGATCATAGAGGATGCATTGTGAGGGAGAGGTGTACACTAATTGATTGATTAATTGTACAATTAAAATCAATAAAAGATTATCACAAAATATTTTCTTAATCAATTGGCTTATAGCATAACTAAACCACTAGTGCTTCATCCGAAGATGTATCTTTTTGAATTATTATTATTATTATTTTTTTTTTTTGTATGCAGATTCGAGGCTCGTGAAAGAGCTAATATTTATCAAACAAACAAATCAAACAAACAAGCAAACAAAGTATATAAAAAGGGGAGCGGTCGACAAGATGGGGAGAGAAGGGGAGGAAGCACACAAACACAACATTTGAGAGCAGGGACATCGGGAGATGTTTTTGGATGGAGAGGCCCTGGGGGGAGGCAGGATAGGTATAAAACGCAAGGACACCAAGGACTTCCAGGAAAGAAGTCAAAAGTCACCTCAAAAAAGTGTATTTGGGGTGAAATTAGCGGGGGTAGAAAAGATCAAGGTTTTGGATTGGGGATAATTAAATAAGTCATTAATAAAAAATTAAATAATTAATTGATTAATCAATAAATAATTAATCAATTAATCAATAAATAATAATTAATCTATTAAATGGTTAATCAATAAATCAAAAATATCCTTGATAGCCACATCACTTGGTCGCCCGGACAAACAAACAAGAAAGAAAACAAACAAGAAAACAAATAACCAGAGTGAAAACTGAGTACTCCCTTTCAGCGTGCGTCACTGCCGAGCCCCTTTCGGTGCCCGGCAATGACGTTTTGCAATGCCTGGGGATGGCATAGGAAAGGTGCGGTGTACAATAGCATAACTAAACCACGAGTGCTTCATCCGAAGATGTATCTTTTAGAAATTTAATTAAATAAGTCATCAATAAAAAATTAAATAATTAATTGATTAATCAATAAATAATTAATCAATTAATCAATAAATATTAATCAATGAAATGATTAATCAAAAATATCCTTGATAGCCACATCACTTGGTCACTGTCATGTCCAAATATTAGCTTCCCAGATCAAAAGGTGCCTGAGATATTGGCGAAATGAGAAAGAAAATAAATAAATGATTAATAATGAAAATAAATAAATAATAATCATTAAAAAATTAAATTATTAATCAATTCGGTCACAGAACACATAAACCACCACCATTTCTTCAGAATCTGTAACTGAATTATTATTTTTATTTTTTAGTAATTAATCGAATAATTAAATAATTAATCGATCAATTGATTAATTGATGAATCAATAAATCAAAAATATCCTTGATCGCCACATCACTTGGTCACTCATGTCCAAATATTAGCTTCCCATCTCAAAAAGTGCCTGAGATATTGGCCAAATAAGAAAGAAAATAAATAAATGATTAATAATGAAAATAAATAAATATATAATAATCATTAAAAAATTAAATTATTAATCAATTCGGTCATAGAACACATAAACCACCACCATTTCATCAGAATCTGTAACTTTAAAAAAAAAGATTTTTTTTTTTAGTAATTAATAATAATAATAATAAATAATTATAAATAAATCTTTATTGTCCCATTTTCAGGGAAATTATTGTTTGGTGACACCGTAAGTTGACCATCATTAAAACATAAAACACAAAGGGAATAAGAAAACAATATCAAAAAAGATATAAAATATAAAATAAATATAAAGTATGGAAGATGGACTAAAGAGCAAAATGTCGAGGAATTTGAATTTAGCATTTGAATTGCACATGGTACAAATGACTTTTTGAACATGTTCTTCTTCATCCTCCTTGCACGAAAGCGTCTCCCTGATGGCAGTTTTTCAAAAAGTCCGGTCAAGAAATGACTTTCATCGGTACACACCTGCACCGCCTTCCTTTTCAATGCTCGCAAGTACAGAGACTCCAGACTGGTTGAAGGCCCACCTACAGCTTTAAATGCCAGTGTAATGACCTTTCTCAATCGTGACTTATTCCGCACATTAAGATAACTGCACCAGGAAATCAAATTAAATGATAAAACACTGATCAGTAAGGAATTTGTTAACATCCGCATCACACGAGAGCTAACACCAAATGAATTCAACTTCCTGATAAGATACTGTGGCGGACACGATGGCTCGCTGGCGCGGTGACATCATTCCGCGCACCAAGAGGGTGTCGGCCACGCCCGAGGGGTAGGTGTGGCCTCGGATATACATGGGGCTCGCAGCCCTGAGCAAGTCAGTGCTACAGTTTGAGCTTTACAATAAAGACTCTTTTGACCCTACGCGTTGTGGCTTACCTTCTTTGGCAAACAAGTTGCATGCGTAGCACCACGCTACACTGGTGACCCCTTTTGGTTCAGCCGTCGCTGACCACAGAACGCGCCATGGCCAGCAACGCGGTCGCGGTAAAGCTCCCTGAGTTTTGGAAGCACAGGCCGAGGTATGGTTCGTGCAGGCCGAAGCACAGTTCGAGCTTCGAGGAATAACGGCGGACGAGACGCGTTACTATCACGTGATTGCCGCCCTCGGGCCCGGCACGGCCGCCCGAGTCGTGTCCATCCTGCGGCACCCACCGGCGGAGCACAAGTACACGACGCTCAAACGTCTCCTCATCGCCACGTTCGGCCTCACGGAGCTCGAACGGGCGGTCCGCCTCCTGGACCTTCCCGAACTCGGCGACACACGACCATCAGTACGGATGGACTACATGCTGTCGTTGCTGGGTGACAAAGCCCCGGATTTTTTATTCCGGGCGCTTTTTCTATGCCAGCTACCGGCACAGGTACGCCTCGCGTTGGGGCCCCGCGTTGCTTGCAGCCAACGGTACACCCATACGCACATTCGGGAAGCGCTGCCTCTCCATGCGGTTCGGAAGGCAGCGCTTTCAATGGTCGTTCGTAACCGCCAGCGTGCCCATGGCATTGCTCGGTGTGGACTTCCTATGTGCAAATGGGTTGTTGGTGGACGGGAAGCACAGAAGGCTCGTCCAGGCCGAAACCTTTAGCTCGCTCGCTTGTTCGCTGAGCAGCTCGTTGAGCGGCTCACTGAGCGGCTCACCGAGCGGCTCACCAAGCGGCTTGCTAAACGGTTCCATCCCGGCGAGTTTGGTTTGTACGCTTCCGGCAGCGGATGACTTTACCCGCCTCCTCGCCAGTTTCCCGGCCCTCACGCGGCCCACCTTCTCGGCGGTGGACGTCAAGCATGGGGTGGAGCATCACATCCCCACCGTCGGGCCACCGGTCTACGCCCGGGCACGCCGCCTCGAGCCGACGAAGCTCGCGGTGGCGAAAGCGGAGTTCGCTACGCTGGAGCGGCTGGGCATCGTGCGGCACTCCAAGAGTGCTTGGGCATCGCCGCTGCACATCGTGCCGAAGCCCGGCGGGGGATGGCGGCCGTGCGGGGACTACCGCCGCCTCAACAATGCTACCACCCCCGACCGCTACCCGGTCCCTCACATCCAGGACTTTTCCGCCCGGTTGGCGAAAATGTCCCTCTTTTCCAAGGTGGACCTCATCCGCGTCTACCACCAGGTCCCCGTCAGGCCGGAGGACATACCGAAGATGGCCGTCATTACACCATTCGGCCTCTTCGAGTTTCTGCGGATGCCCTTCGGGTTGAAGAATGCGGCTCAGGCGTTCCAGCGGCTGATGGACAGCGTCTTGCATGACTTGGATTTCGTTTACGTCTACCTGGACGACATCCTCGTCGCAAGCGCATCCCGTGAGGAGCATCTCCGCCATCTCCGCACGCTCTTCGAACGCCTGGGCCAGCATGGCCTGATCATCAACCCCGCCAAGTGCCGGTTCGGCATCGCCGAAATCGACTTTTTGGGGCACCGCGTCACCAAGCACGGGGCCATCCCCTTACCGGCCAAGGTGGAGGCGGTCAGGGGGTTTCCGCGCCCCCGCACGATCAAGGGGCTCCAGGAGTTCCTGGGCATAGTGAACTTTTATCACCGGTTCCTGCCCCGCATCGCCCAGCTCCTGCGCCCCCTGCACGAGGCCCTCCGGGGGAAGCCAGGCAAAGGTGACGTTGCTTGGACCGAGCCGATGGATGCGGCGTTCGCGGGCGCGAAGCTCGCCTTGACTAACGCCACCATGCTCGCGCACCCGGTGCCCGATGCACCGATCGCCCTCACCACCGACGCATCGGACTACGCGGTGGGCGCGGTGCACGAGCAATGGGTGAAGGGAACTTGGCAGCCGCTGGCGTTTTTCAGCCGGCAGCTCCGCCCACACGAACGGCGGTACAGTACCTTCGACCGCGAGCTTCTCGGGCTTCACCTGGCGGTCCGGCATTTCCGCCATCTGGTCGAGGGCCGTTCGTTCACGGCCTTCATCGACCACAAGCCCCTGGTCTTCGCGATGGCCAAGGTCGCCGAGCCGTGGTCGGCCCCGCAGCAGCGTCACCTCTCGGCCGTGTCCGAGTACACGACGGAGATCCGGCACGTCGCGGGGAAGGACAACCCGGTGGCGGATTGCCTTTCCCGGTCCGTCACCCACGCGGTCCACCTCGGGATCGACTATGCCCTAATGGCGGTGGACCAGACCGCCGACCCCGACGTCCAGGCCTTGCGGACCACCGTCACGGGCCTCCGCGTCACCGAGGTGCCGTTCGACGGCGCGGGCACGGCCCTCTTGTGCGACGTCTCCCTCGGCCGGCCTCGCCCCATCATGCCCGCGGGCTGGCAGCGCCGGGTTTTTGACGCCATCCACGGCCTGTCCCACCCGGGCACGAAGGCCTCCCAGAGGCTGGTCGCCGCCAAGTTCGTCTGGCATGGCCTCCGGAAGACCGTCCGCGATTGGACCAGGACGTGCCTCGCGTGCCAGCGCGCGAAGGTGCACCGCCACACCCAGGCCCCGTTGGCCCCGTTGGCCCCGTTTACTGTGCCCGAACGTCGGTTCGACCACGTTCACGTGGACTTGGTGGGACCTCTGCCCCCCTCGCGGGGTTTCACCCACATCCTCACCATGGTGGACCGCACCACCCGGTGGCCGGAGGCTGTGCCTTTGGCGGTGACGACGGTGGCGGACGTCGCACAGGCATTCATCGCCACCTGGGTTGCCCGGTTCGGCGCCCCCTCGGACATCTCGTCCGACCGCGGCCCCCAGTTCACCTCGGAGCTCTGGGGGGCGGACGCGCGGGGCTCGGCGTCCAGCTGCACCGCACCACGGCCTACCACCCCCAGGCCAACGGCCTGTGTGAGCGCTTCCATCGCTCCTTAAAGGCCACGCTCCGGGCCACCCTCCGCGACGGCGGCTGGATCGACAGGCTCCCCTGGGTCCTGCTGGGCCTCAGGACGGCGCCCAAGGACGACCTGCGCGCATCCACGGCAGAGTTGGTCTTCGGACAACCGCTGCGGGTGCCGGGCGAGTTCCTCCCCGACTCCACGGCACCATGGTCTGCGGCGCAGCAGCGCTCCGCACTGCAGGAGACCGCCCAGAGGTTCGCCCCGGTGCCGACGGCGCATCACGGGTGCCCGCCAACGCACGTCGCCCCGGAGCTTCGCACGGCGGAGTACGTATTCGTCCGCCACGACGCCCACCGGACACCGCTGCGGCCCCCGTACGACGGGCCCTTCCGCGTGCTGGGGACCGGGGTGAAACACTTCACCCTGGACATCGGCGGTACTCCTGACCGCGTTTCCGTGGACGGCCTCAAGCCGGCC
Source organism: Myxine glutinosa (assembly GCF_964187855.1). NCBI lineage: Eukaryota > Metazoa > Chordata > Myxini > Myxiniformes > Myxinidae > Myxine > Myxine glutinosa. Next base: position 165,227,644 of record NC_136266.1, on the reverse strand, counting down.
CACCTCGACGTGGACCACCCCCCACCAGTGGCTCGGCCCCCGCGTCGGGGCCGCCCCTCGGCGGGCAGACCCCTGGCACCACCCAGCCCCGCCGGCACGCCACCACCCTGTCCTGCACCCATCCCAGATGCCGCCAGCGGCATCCCAGTCGGCAACCCGGCATCCCAGACGCCGCCAGCCGCCAGAGGGCGCTTCGGCCGGGTCATCCGTTTCCCCTCAAACTGACCCTTCAGGTGCGCGGGATTTCTGGGGGGGCGCGTGTGGCGGACACGATGGCTCGCTGGCGCGGTGACATCATTCCGCGCACCAAGAGGGTGTCGGCCACGCCCGAGGGGTAGGCGTGGCCTCGGGATATACACGGGGCTCGCAGCCCCGAGCAAGTCAGTGCTACAGTTTGAGCTTTACAATAAAGACTCTTTTGACCCTACGCGTTGTGGCTTACCTTCTTTGGCAAACAAGTTGCGTGCGTAGCACCACGCTACAATACAATCTTTGCATTGATTTCTTGTACACAGCATCAGTATTTCTATCAAAAGTTAGCTTGTCATCAATAAAGGTGCCCAGGTATTTAAATTTGCTAACAATTTCCACCTTATCACCATTTATGGTTACAGGCTCATGATTGTGACCTTTCCGAAAGTCCAAAATCATCTCTTTTGTTTTGTCCACATTCAGAGTAAGACAAAAGTCCCCACCACTTGTTCAATGTGTCAATCTCGTCGAGGTGAAGATACAAAGGATGATTGATCGGAAAGATAGCCAACAATGGCGATATCGTCTGCATACTTAATTAAGTTACAAACTTCTTAAAGAGCCACGCATCCATTGGTGTACAAACTGAACAGTAGAGGTGACAATACACCGCCTTGTGGAGCACCAGTATTCAAGATTGATAACTTTGATAAGCTACCATTCACCCTCACCCGCTGAGGACGGTCTCGTAAAAAACTTTCCACCCAAAGTATGATATGGGGGTTCAGGCACAGGTCACTCAACACTTTCACAAGGGTAAATGGCTGCATAGTGTTAAAGGCTGACGAGAAATCGATAAATAACACACGGACATAGGTTCCATTCTGGTCAAGGTGACTTGTGATTAGATGAAGTAAGCTGAGCCAGGCATCTTCAACACATCGTCTTGCTTTATATGCAAATTGTAAAGGATCCAGTTTCGGAGTTACATCTGATGCTATAAACTTCACCATCAATTTCTCCATACATTTACACAGGATTGAAGGAGCTGTGCTCCTACGCGAGTTAAAAGGATTGACGCGACAAAAGACGGGAATTCATCCGAGTTTCTTTATTCGGCAAAACCAAACTCGGGTACTCTGAAAAGCCCGTTTATCGGGCAGCAATATATATATACAATCAAACGCGGCGAGAGTGGGCGTGCCCGGGCGGCCCGGGTGAGCCCGGGAAAGGCAAGTCTGGACATGCCCGGGAAAGGCGAGACTGGGCGTCTCCGGGCGGTCTGGGCGAGCCTGGCACAGCGATCGCTCCGTGGTTGCGTCCTCGGCAGGTGTAAGGCGATTGTGTATGTTCAGCGGCAACCGCTACACGCGCCCCCCCAGAATCGACTTGCACCGGCAGGGTCAATTTAAGGGGGGTCCTGATGACCCGGCCGAAGCGACCCCTGGAGGGTCGTGGGGGGCGGGGGGGGTCCGGTGTGGTGGTGGGTGGCTGAGCGGGGGGAACCGTGGACGGGGGGTGGCCTCGGCACGGAGGAAGGGCCAACCGTGGTGGTTGGTCGACGTCCACGTGCGCCGGCTTGAGGCGGTCCACCGAAATCCGGTCCGACCTGCCGCCGACGTCGATGACGAAAAACTTGTCGTCCCGTCGCAGGACCCAGAAGGGTCCGTCGTACGGCGGCCGGAGTGGCCCCCGGTGTGCGTCATGACGCACAAAAACGTACTCCGCTGTGCGAAGCGCTGGGGGAACGTAGGACTGGGGGCCACTGTGGCGGGACGTTGGCACGGGGGCAAACCGTCGGGCGGCCTCCTGGAGGTCCGAGCGCTGGCGAGCCGCGGACCAGGGACTGGTAGCATTGGGCACGAACTCCCCCGGGACGCGTAGCGGCTGGCCGTAGACGAGCTCGGCGGTGGATGCCTGGAGGTCCTCCTTGGGGGCCGTGCGGAGGCCCAAAAGGACCCACGGCAGCCGGTCGGCCCAACCACCGTCCTGAAGGCCGGCCATGAGCGCGGCCTTCATAGAGCGGTGAAAACGCTCGCACAACCCATTGGCTTGGGGGTGGTAGGCCATGGTACGGTGGAGCTTGACCCCCAGGTTGCGGGCGACAGCGCCCCACAGCTCGGAGGTGAACTGCGGACCGCGGTCCGAAGAGATGTCCGCCGGTGCGCCGAAGCAGGCGACCCAGGTGGCGATGAAAGCCTGCGCCACATTGGCGGTGGTGGCCAGGTGGAAACTGGCCAGGTGGAAATGGCGAACGGCCAGGTGGAAACGAGGGGAACGGCCTCCGGCCACCTGGTGGTCCTGTCCACCATGGTGAGCAGGTGTGTGAAACCTCGTGATGGGGGAAGGGGGCCCACCAGGTCCACGTTGACGTGGTCGAAACGCCGTTCGGGCATGGTGAAAGGTGCCAGCGGGGCCTGGGTGTGGCGGTGGACCTTGGTCCGCTGGCAGGCCGTGCAGGCGTTGGCCCAATCGCGGACGTCCCGTCGAAGTCCGTGCCAGACGAAACGCGCCGACACTAGCTTCTGGGAAGCTTTCCGGCCCGGGTGGGAAAGGCCGTGGAGGGAGGCGAAAACGCGGCGCTGCCAGGTAACGGGCACGATGGGGCGAGGCTGGCCTCGGGAGACGTCGCAGAGCAGGACAGTGTCCGCGAAGGGGATGTCGGCCAGGCGGAGGCCCGTGGCCGCCGCCCGGAGGGCTTGCACCATGATGTCGGTGGTCTGGTCAGCCGCCATAAGCGTGAAGTCCACGCCGAGGTGGACCGCGTTCGCGCTGGCCCGAGAAAGACAGTCGGCCACGGCGTTGTCTTTTCCGGCGACGTGTCGGATGTCCTTGGTAAATTCCGACACGGCGGAGAGGTGGCGCTGCTGGCGGGCCGACCACGGCTCCGTCCGTGACTTTGGCCATCGCGTAAACCAATGGCTTGTGGTCGACGAAAGCCGTGAACGGGCGGCCCTCCAGGAGGTGGCGGAAATGGCGAATGGCCAGGTATAGACCGAGGAGCTCGCGGTCAAAAGTGCTATATTTTAGCTCGTTCGGCCAGAGTTGCCGGCTAAAAAAAGCGAGTGGCTGCCAAACCCTGTTCACCCATTGTTTGTGTACGGCGCCCACCGCGTAGTCGGAGGCGTCCGTAGTGAGGGCGATTGGAGCGTCGAGCACCGGGTGAGCCAGCAGCGTTGCGTCGGCGAGGGCCAGCTTTGCGCCTGTGAATGCCGCGTCCATGGTTGTGGACCAGACGACGTCATGCTTGGCCGGCTTGCCCCGGAGGGCTTCGTAAAGGGGCCGCATGAGCTGAGCAGCGCGGGGCACGAAACGGTGGTAGAAATTCACCATGCCGAGGAACTCCTGCAGGGTCTTGATGAAGCGGGGACGCGGGAACTCGGTGATGGCCTCGACCTTGGTTGGCAGCGGCACGGCCCCGTTTCTGGTGATGTGGTGGCCCAAAAAGTCAACGGCCGTCGTGCCGAATTGGCATTTGGGTGGGTTGACGATTAAGCCGTGCTCGCTGAGGCGCTCGAACAGTGTTCGGAGGTGGAGGAGGTGCTCGGCCCGGGACGTGCTGGCGACGAGTATGTCTTCCAGGTAGATGAAGAGGAACGGCAGGTTGCGCAGCACGCCGTCCATCAAGCGTTGGAACACCTGGGCCGCGTTTTTGAGGCCAAACGGCATTCTCAAGAATTCGAATAGGCCGAACGGCATGATGACGGCCGTTTTTGGGATGTCGGCCGGCCTGACAGGTACCTGGTGGTATCCCCGTATTAGGTCAACTTTCGAAAAAATGACCCGCCCCGCCAAACGGGCGGAAAAGTCCTGCATGTGCGGGACCGGATACCTGTCGGGGGTGGTAACGTCGTTGAGGCGGCGGTAGTCGCCACATGGGCGCCAGCCGCCCCCCGGCTTCGGCACGATGTGTTGTGGCGAGGCCCACGCGCTATCGGAGCGCCGCACGATGCCGAGGTGCTCCAATGCGTCGAACTCGGCTTTTGCCATGGCGAGCTTGGCCGGGTCGAGGCGGCGGGCTCTGGCATAGACCGGCGGGCCTGTAGTTGGTATGTGGTGCTCGATACCATGTCTCACTGCGACGGCCGAAAACGTCGGCCACGTGAGGTCCGGGAACTCTGCGAGCAGGCGAGCGAACTCATTTGCCGCCGGGAGGGCGCATGCTAGTTCGGTCGGCGGGGGAGCTGCTCATCATGCATGCCAGGGAGCTGAAAGTCTCGGCGTTGACAAGGCGACGCCATTTGACGTCGACCAGCAGCCCATGTGCGCAGAGGAAGTCGGCGCCCAGCAAAACCATGGGCACGCTCGCCGTCACAAAGGTCCAGTTAAAGCGCTAGTTGCCGAAGCAGAGGGTGACGTTGCGCGGGCCGAAGGTGCGGATGGCCGATCCGTTGGCAGCGACCAAGGAGGGGCCGCAAACGGCGGTCTGCCTGTCCTGCTCGGAGGCGGGTATGACGCTCAGTTGGGCGCCGGTGTCACAAAGGAAGCGCCGCCCGGACGCTTTGTCCTTGATAAAAAGCAAGTTGCCCGAGTGGCCGGTGCTCATGGCCAGTAATGAATGCCGGCCCGGCTGTTTCCCGACTTGCCGAAAGTGCACGGGGGTCGGCATGTCCGTGCCTTGTGTCCGAACCTGGCGTGGTAATAACACCACGCCTGGTCAGGTGGCGGCTCCGGCCGTCGTGTTGGGAGCGGTCGGCGCGGCATGGCGGCCGCCAGTTGCACTGGCAGTTCGGCCTCCAACCGCACCGGGCGCTCGGGCGCCATGGGCGTCACCTCGAACGGCGGCGGTCTCCAGGTAGCCACCCCGATGTGCTGTCTTGCCGAGGAGATCTTGTCGGCTTCCCTGGCGAGGGCGCGGGGATCCGTGATCTGCGTGCCTGCCAGGGCGAGGCATACCTGGCTAGGCAGCTGGCGGAGGAACAGCCCTCGGAAAAGAAAATCCGGGGAGTGCTCACCGAGCAGCGAGAGCATGTAGTCCATTCACTCGGACGGGCGCGTGTCGCCGAGCTCGGGCAGGTCGAGCAGGCGTCGTGCGCGTTCTGCCGGTGAGAGGGCGAATGCGTCGAGGAGGAGTGTCTTGATCGCGCCATACTTGTCAGTGGCTGGCGGGTGCTGGAGGAGGCCCAGGGCGCGGGCCGCGGTGGCGGAGCCGAGTGCCGCTACCACATGGTGGAAGCGGGTGTCGTCAGCGGTAATGCCTCGCAGGGCAAACTGGGAGTCCGCCTGGGCGAACCAAACCGCCGCGTGAGCCTCCCAGAAGGTAGGCAGTTTAAGGGCAACTGCCGTGTCCATGTCGGGGGTCACCAATGAAGGAGCTGTGCTTCTACGCGAGTTAAAAGGATTGACGTGACAAAAGACGGGAGGGAATTCATCCGAGTTTCTTTATTCGGCAAAACCAAACTCGGGTACTCTGAAAAATCTGTTTATCCGGCAGCAATACATATATACAATCAAACGCGGCGAGAGTGGGCGTGCCCGGGCGGCCCGGGCGAGCCTGGGAAAGGCAAGTCTGGACATGCCCGGGAAAGGCGAGACTGGGCGTCTCCGGGCGGTCTGGGAGAGCCCGGCACAGCGATCGCTTCGTGGTTGCGTCCTCGGCAGGTGTAAGGCGATTGTGTATGTTCAGCGGCAACCGCTACAGGATGGACGTGAGGGCAACAGGTCCATAATCATTGAGCTGCCTTCACTGATCTCTACAACCACTGGATAGCGCATTGGCTGATCGATCTGACGCCAAACGTACGAACCGGCCGCCATCTTAACCACTCGCATTGATTCTCCAAGAAAGCTCGCGTTAACACTCCTGCCAATACATATATAATTTTGATTCGTTATTTCTATAAATGGACTCAAGATGCCTTCATGTGCTGCGGTCAACTGTACAAATAGGCAGTTGAAGGGTTGCAATCCAACATTTCATCTGTAAGTATAATAAAGTTACTGTAAATGAGACTGTTTAGAGTTAATAGCGTGCAACACATGAACGAGTTAGATGTTTGTACAGACCCATGTGTAGATTCCCTTGTTATTTGCTATGTAAAAAAGTTCTATATTTTAGATTTACATTACAATCGAACTTTTAGTTAGGCTACTTTAAAACAAATAGCTTGCAAAACCACAGATTCGTGTGGAGCTAAGTATGAATTATTACTTAATTGCAAGTGAAGAATAAAAATCTGTAAAAAAAATGCACAAAATTACGGTGTAAAACTGTAATCAGATCTAGATCTGATTACAGTTTTACACAAATGACAATGTGACGAGATCTGGAGTCTACACTCTAGATCTAGTCACATTGTCATTGAAGAGTCTTGACTCGGAGCTCAAGCAATACTGCCACTACAAGGGAATGGGAGGTAATTGCATCGCGCAAGACAAGACACCGATCCTTCATGTGTCCAGTGTACCTGTCAGCCATGACAGAGAAGACCGCATCACCGATGAGAGCGACATGTTTCTTATCAGGAAATACGACTTGGGAGATCGGCAGCCATGTAATGAAGACCATGATTACATTGATGCACCTAACATCCCTCCCTTGTCTCCAGTGCTACATGATGCTATAGGATACATAGCAGGCTACGTTGTACGTGTGGTAAAGAGACGCACACCTTGCCTTGAATGTCAACAGGTTCTGACTTCAAATGGGATGGATGCTGGTGGACGCCTCTTGAAGAGAAAGAATCGGGGTGGCCTTATCAAATCTTCTGATGATGTGGTGAAGGTGTGCAAATATTCTGATGATGTGGTGAAGGTGTGCAAATCTTCTGATGATGTGGCGAAGGTGTGCAAATCTTCTGATGATGTGGTGAAGGTGTGCAAATCTACTGAGCGATGCCTCCAGAGACTGCTCCGTACAACAGCCGGTGCTCTACCTCGGTCCGAAGGGATTGCATCTGCCCTATCGACGGCTGTTCTGCATGATGTCGGATCTCAATGTTTGTCTGCACAGCTGAACGATCACATGTTCGACTGTCGGCCAGACCACGATCACGTTTTTGTGCTTATCAAGTGCATTGCAGCATGTTACATCAAGATCTGGATGCATCACCTTGCCAAGTGCTTCACCGAGAAGATAACAGGACCCAAACTACGCAAACAATTGTCAAAGCTCATGATATTTAGGCATGAGTAGTTCGAACTATTAGCGGCTTTCATGAACAAGGAAACTACCCGCATCCTATTACCATGGATGGACGTACAGGATAACTGTTTAGATATTTTATCTAAATCACTCCATCTATTGACTTTGTCAATGCAAACCAAAAGCTTGCAAGTCAAAGACCCACAGCAAATGTAGGCATATTAAATGGAACCCGAGTCCCCCTGTGGCAAGTCGCTGTAATGAGAATAGCCTCAGTTGATAGCTCATTGTACCAGTACGATTGTACTCCTTTAAATACCAACGTTGCCAAAGGACAATCAATTACAAATTGCCTTTCATTGCCACAACTGTACTTTTTGCTTTACATATTGCCTTTCATTGCCACAACTGTACTTTTTGCCTTACATATTGCCTTTCATTGCCACAACTGTACTTTTTGCCTTACATATTGCCTTTCATTGCCACAACTGTACTTTTTGCCTTACATATTGCCTTTCATTGCCACAACTGTACTTTTTGCCTTACATATTGCCTTTCATTGCCACAACTGTACTTTTTGCCTTACATATTGCCTTTCATTGCCACAACTGTACTTTTTGCCTTACATATTGCCTTTCATTGCCACAACTGTACTTTTTGCCTTACATATTGCCATTCATTGCCACAACTGTACTTTTTGCCTTACATATTGCCTTTCATTGCCACAACTGTACTTTTTGCCTTACATATTGCCTTTCATTGCCACAACTGTACTTTTTGCCTTACATATTGCCTTTCATTGCCACAACTGTACTTTTTGCCTTACATATTGCCTTTCATTGCCACAACTGTACTTTTTGCCTTACATATTGCCTTTCATTGCCACAACTGTACTTTTTTGCCTTACATATTGCCTTTCATTGCCACAACTGTACTTTTTGCCTTACATATTGCCTTTCATTGCCACAACTGTACTTTTTGCCTTACATATTGCCTTTCATTGCCATAACTGTACTTTTTGCCTTACAAATTGCCTTTTATTGCCACAACTGTACTTTTTGCCTTACATATTGCCTTTCATTGCCACAACTGTACTTTTTGCCTTACATATTGCCTTTTATTACCACAACTGTACTTTTTGCCTTACATATTGCCTTTTATTGCCACAACTGTACTTTTTGCCTTACAAATTGCCTTTCATTGCCACAACTGTACTTTTTGCCTTACAAATTGCCTTTCATTGCCACAACTGTACTTTTTTGCCTTATAAATTGCCTTTCATTGCCGAAACTGTACTTTTTGCCTTACAAATTGCCTTTCATTGCCGAAACTGTACTTTTTGCCTTACAAATTGCCTTTCATTGCCAGAAACTGTACTTTTTGCCTTACAAATTGCCTTTCATTGCCACAACTGTACTTTTTGCCTTACAAATTGCCTTTCATTGCCATAACTGTACTTTTTGCCTTACATATTGCCTTTCATTGCCACAACTGTACTTTTTGCCTTACATATTGCCCTTTATTGCCATAACTGTACTTTTTGCCTTACAAATTGCCTTTCATTGCCACAACTGTACTTTTTGCCTTACAAATTGCCTTTCATTGCCATAGCAGTACTTTTTGCCTTACATATTGCCTTTCATTGTCACAACTGTACTTTTTGCCTTACATATTGCCTTTCATTGCCACAACTGTACTTTTTGCCTTACATATTGCCTTTTATTGCCATAGCAGTACTTTTTGCCTTACATATTGCCTTTTATTGCCACAACTGTACTTTTTGCCTTACATATTGCCTTTCATTGTCACAACTATACTTTTTGCCTTACATATTGCCTTTCATTGCCACAACTGTACTTTTTGCCTTACATATTGCCTTTTATTGCCATAGCAGTACTTTTTGCCTTACATATTGCCTTTTATTGCCACAACTGTACTTTTTGCCTTACATATTGCCTTTCATTGCCATAGCAGTACTTTTTGCCTTACATATTGCCTTTCATTGTCACAACTGTACTTTTTGCCTTACATATTGCCTTTCATTGCCACAACTGTACTTTTTGCCTTACATAGTGCCTTTTATTGCCATAACAGTACTTTTTGCCTTACAAATTGCCTTTCATTGCCATAACTGTACTTTTTGCCTTACATATTGCCTTTCATTGCCACAACTGTACTTTTTGCCTTACATATTGCCTTTCATTGCCACAACTGTACTTTTTGCCTTACATATTGCCTTTCATTGCCACAACTGTACTTTTTGCCTTATATATTGCCTTTCATTGCCACAACTGTACTTTTTGCCTTACATATTGCCTTTCATTGCCATAACTGTACTTTTTGCCTTACAAATTGCCTTTTGTTGCCACAACTGTACTTTTTGCCTTACATATTGCCTTTCATTGCCATAACTGTACTTTTTGGCTTACATATTGCCTTTTATTGCCACAACTGTATTTTTTTTGTCTTACTTATTGCCTTTTATTGCCACAACTGTACTTTTTGCCTTACAAATTGCCTTTCATTGCCACAACTGTACTTTTTGCCTTACAAATTGCCTTTCATTGCCACAACTGTACTTTTTGCCTTACAAATTGCCTTTCATTGCCATAACTGTGCTTTTTGCCTTACAAATTGCCTTTTATTGCCAGAAACTGTACTTTTTGCCTTACAAATTGCCTTTCATTGCCACAACTGTACTTTTTGCCTTACAAATTGCCTTTCATTGCCATAACTGTACTTTTTGCCTTACATATTGCCTTTCATTGCCACAACTGTACTTTTTGCCTTACATATTGCCTTTTATTGCCACAACTGTACTTTTTGCCTTACATATTGCCTTTCATTGCCATAACTGTACTTTTAGCTTTACATATTGCCTTTCATTGCCACAACTGTACTTTTTGCCTTACATATTGCCTTTCATTGCCACAACTGTACTTTTTGCCTTACACATTGCCTTTCATTGCCACAACTGTACTTTTTGCCTTACATATTGCCTTTCATTGCCACAACTGTACTTTTTGCCTTACAAATTGCCTTTCATTGCCATAACTGTACTTTTTGCCTTACATATTGCCTTTCATTGCCATAACAGTACTTTTTGCCTTACAAATTGCCTTTCATTGCCATAACAGTACTTTTTGCTTACAAATTGCCTTTTATTGCCACAACAGTACTTTTTGCTTACAAATTGCCTTTTCTTGCCACAACAGTACTTTTTGCCTTACATATTGCCTTTCATTGCCACAACTGTACTTTTTGCCTTACATATTGCCTTTTATTGCCATAACTGTACTTTTTGCCTTACATATTGCCTTTCATTGCCATAACTGTACTTTTTGCCTTACATATTGCCTTTCATTGCCACAACTGTACTTTTTGCCTTACATATTGCCTTTCATTGCCACAACTGTACTTTTTGCCTTACATATTGCCTTTCATTGCCACAACTGTACTTTTTGCCTTACATATTGCCTTTCATTGCCACAACTGTACTTTTTGCCTTACAAATTGCCTTTCATTGCCATAACTGTACTTTTTGCCTTACATATTGCCTTTCATTGCCATAACAGTACTTTTTGCCTTACAAATTGCCTTTCATTGCCATAACAGTACTTTTTGCTTACAAATTGCCTTTCATTGCCACAACAGTACTTTTTGCCTTACATATTGCCTTTCATTGCCATAACAGTACTTTTTGCCTTACATATTGCCTTTCATTGCCATAACAGTACTTTTTGCCTTACATATTGCCTTTTATTGCCATAACTGTACTTTTTGCCTTACATATTGCCTTTCATTGCCATAACTGTACTTTTTGCCTTACATATTGCCTTTCATTGCCATAACTGTACTTTTTGCCTTACATATTGCCTTTTATTGCCATAACTGTACTTTTGCCTTACATATTGCCTTTCATTGCCACAACTGTACTTTTTGCCTTACATATTGCCTTTCATTGCCACAACTGTACTTTTTGCCTTACATATTGCCTTTTATTGCCACAACTTTACTTTTTGCCTTACATATTGCCTTTTATTGCCATAACTGTACTTTTTGCCTGACATATTGCCTTTCATTGTCACAACTGTACTTTTTGCCTTACAAATTGCCTTTCATTGCCACAACTGTACTTTTTGCCTTACATATTGCCTTTAATTGTCACAACTGTACTTTTTGACTTACATATTGCCTTTCATTGCCACAACTGTACTTTTTGCCTTACATATTGCCTTTTATTGCCATAACTGTACTTTTTGCCTTACATATTGCCTTTCATTGCCATAGCAGTACTTTTTGCCTTACATATTGCCTTTCATTGTCACAACTGTACTTTTTGCCTTACATATTGCCTTTCATTGCCACAACTGTACTTTTTGCCTTACATATTGCCTTTTATTGCCATAGCAGTACTTTTTGCCTTACATATTGCCTTTTATTGCCACAACTGTACTTTTTGCCTTACACATTGCCTTTCATTGTCACAACTATACTTTTTGCCTTACATATTGCCTTTCATTGCCACAACTGTACTTTTTGCCTTACATATTGCCTTTTATTGCCATAGCAGTACTTTTTGCCTTACATATTGCCTTTTATTGCCACAACTGTACTTTTTGCCTTATATATTGCCTTTCATTGCCATAGCAGTACTTTTTGCCTTACATATTGCCTTTCATTGCCATAGCAGTACTTTTTGCCTTACATATTGCCTTTCATTGTCACAACTGTACTTTTTGCCTTACATATTGCCTTTCATTGCCACAACTGTACTTTTTGCCTTACATATTGCCTTTTATTGCCATAACAGTACTTTTTGCCTTACAAATTGCCTTTCATTGCCATAACTGTACTTTTTGCCTTACATATTGCCTTTCATTGCCACAACTGTACTTTTTGTCTTACATATTGCCTTTTATTGCCATAGCAGTACTTTTTGCCTTACATATTGCCTTTTATTGCCATAGCAGTACTTTTTGCATTACATATTGCCGTTCATTGCCACAACTGTACTTTTTGCCTTACATATTGCCTTTCATTGCCATAACTGTACTTTTTGCCTTACATATTGCCTTTCATTGCCACAACTTTACTTTTTGCCTTACATATTGCCTTTCATTGCCACAACTGTACTTTTTGCCTTACAAATTGCCTTTCATTGCCATAACTGTACTTTTTGCCTTACATATTGCCTTTTATTGCCATAGCAGTACATGTATTCTTTAAATGATTTTTAAGATTCCTTCATGCCCCCCCCCCCCCCATTTACTACTGAAAAGAGTTTACTTCTGACAAGAAATAAGAATGGAAATAAATCACTAGACAGTAATTACCTTTTTTAAATTACTTTTATTCAGCAAAGAAAACAAATGACCATTCAATAAGAACTGTTAGTGGATGCCATTACTGATCTCGTCTGCAAAATGCTGCAACATTAACAGCATTGTTTTGTTTTGAAGAAGGAAGCAAACGATTGGGACTTGGTGTAGTGGGGGACATCTTTTTGATGATTAAACAAGTTGATGTTGATGTAGGCCTCTATAACGAGAATACAATTTGAAACTATAGTATAAGGGATTTGATATAAAGTCCACATCTGAAGGAAAGTAGCGAGCTTAGTTGGGAATCGCATACAAATTACGTGTTGTTCACTCCCTGACTCCTGACGCGTCCGCATCCGATGCGAGTGGTTAAGGTGGCCGACCTGTGTGCGCGGCAGCGTCAGTTGTGTGGGCACGTTCAGTGGGCGATGCGCTATCCAGTGGTTGTAGAGATCAGTGAACCTTTTTTGGCACGGGAATAATAATGGACTTTTTCCAACAAATAGGAACAGTGTGAGTCGCCAAAAGTAACTGAAACAATCGAGTAAAAACATTAGTAAGTTCTAAACAGATCTCTTTCAGAATACAACACTTAATGCCATCTGGACCACAAGCCTTTTACTCAACCCCTGAAACACCTCACGACATCAGGTTCACAAATTACAGGTGTGGGACACGCTCGAGTATCGAGATCCTCACAGAGAGCTTTACATTTTACTCGGTTTCCCGGAACATCAAATCTCGCGTAAAAGTCAATTCATCCACAAATTTGGAATCTGGAACATTAGTGGGCAATGTACCATCCTTGAGCCTCTCACTCATTCCCATCATATGCCTGAGTCCCCTCCAAGCGTTACGAGCATCACCATCGTGTAGTTGTTCTTCAATCTTGTCCTTGTACGACCGTTTACACTTGCCGATGACAGAGCGCAATTCTTTCTTCGCCACCCTGAGGGCGGAGTCATCCTTCTTCAGGAATGCACGCTTCTTCTTCCTCTTCTTCCTCTGCTTCTTCTTCTTCTTCTTCAAACAAGCCTTCACTTCAGCGGTAACCCAAGGTTTGTTATTGGGAAACATGCGAATGGTTCTCTTTGTGGTCACGAGATCCTCACAGAACTTCACATAATCTGTGATCGTCTCAGTAAGTTCATCAGGGTCGTCACAAGAGTCAAAAAATACATCCCAGTCTGTGCACAGGAAACAGTCCTTCAAACGTTCGTTATCCTCCACCGTTCTGGTGTTAACGTCTTGCAAGGAACCGGCATTCGTTTCACCTTTGGTCTGTACGAAGGTAAGAGATGGACCACCTTATGGTCTGATCGTCCGATCGCAGGAGCACATTTCGCCACATAAGCATGTTCAATGTTACCGTAACATTTGTCCAACGTCCTGTTACCACGGGTAGCAACATCCACATCCTGATCGAGGTGAGGGAGTTCCTGATCGAGGTCACATCGATTGAGATCCCCAAGAATCAGGATCGATTGATCCGTTGAACAGGAGGTCGCTCCATTGTAACTTTCTGCGATTCGTTCCGATGCGCATTTAAAGTCCAGCCCCGGTGCGTACACCAGAATAATAGTGCATTGACCAAATTCCCGTGGCAGGTAGTAGGGTCGGAAAGACACCGTCAGTATCTCCACCTCCTTGGAACAGGATCGTTCACGTACCGTAAAATGTTTGGCCCAATTCAAATTCACCAGCATCCACAAACCGCCACCTTTGGCCTTGCCTGATGACGCGACTCTATCGGCCCTGATCATCTCAAATCCATCGAAGGACACGTCATCGCCTTCACCAAGCCATGTCTCGGTGAAACACACAACCCCTTCGGTGCCCCGCAATGACGTTTTGCAATGCCTGGAGATGGCATAGGAAAGGTGCGGTGTACAATAGCATAACTAAACCAGGAGTGCTTCATCCGAAGATGTATCTTTTCGAAATGTAATTAAATAAGTCATTAATAAAAAATTAAATAATTAATTGATTAATCAATAAATAATTAATTAATTAATCAATAAATAATTAATCGATTAAATGATTAATCAAAAATATCCTTGATAGCCACATCACTTGGTCACTGTCATATCCAAATATTAGCTTCCCAGCTCAAAAGGTTGAGAAATGAGAAAGAAAATAAATAAATGATTAATAATGAAAATAAATAAATAATAATCATTTAAAAATTAAATTATTAATCAATTCGGTCACAGAACACATAAACCACCACCATTTCATCAGAATATGTAACTGAAATGTTTTTTTAGTAATTAATCGAATAGTTAAATAATTAATCGATTAATTGATTAATTGATTAATCAATAACTAAAGCTGAATGCCTCAACTCTGTATTTGCCTCTAAATCTTGTGTCCCAAACCCATCCCTCTCTGTACCCACCATACCCAGTCGTACCCAGCTGCTCCTGGACTCTGTGTCCTTTCCTCCTGACAAGGTGGAAAAGTTTCTGTCAACCCTCGACTCTGATTCTGCAACTGGTCCTGACGGCATCAGCCCACGGGTCCTAAAATCATGTTCTTCCGCTCTTTCACTCCCTCTATCTGTTCTCTTCACCCTCTCTTTTGCTCAAGGTCATCTGCCATCTGCTTGGAAATCAGCCAACATCACCGCTTTGCACAAAAAAGGTGCAAAAACAGATCCTAGCAACTACAGACCAATCAGCCTTCTCCCAATTATCAGCAAAGTCATGGAATCCATCATTGCTTCAGATATGAAATCTTTCCTCTTCTCCAATGGCTTGATCTCTGACCATCAATTTGGTTTCAGACCTGGTCACTCTACTCTGGACATGCTGCTTCTGCTTTCTCAACAATGGATGGAGGTCCTCAATGCCAAACAGGAAATTAGAGCTGTCTCCCTTGACATATCACGTGCCTTCGATACAGTCTGGTACCCCGCACTGCTCACCAAACTCTCCGCCTTTGGTATCCATGGAAATCTCCACGCATGGCTGGCGGACTTCCTCTCTAGTCGTAGTCAACGTGTGGCCCTGAATGGGTTTCTCTCATCTCCTCTTCCCGTTCAGGCTGGAGTTCCCCAAGGCAGTGTCCTGGGCCCTGTGCTTTTTCTGGTCTTCATCAATGATCTCTCTGACTCTCTTGAAAATCCTCTCTATCTCTTTGCTGACGACTCTACTCTCTGTTGCTCCATTCCTCTTCCCTCAGATCGGCAGTCTGCTGCCTCCTCGCTCTCTGCAGACCTGGTCAAAATCACAGACTGGGCAAACAAGTGGAACATGTCTTTCAATCCTGACAAATCTCACACTCTTACGATGTCTCTCCGAAAAGACCGACTGGACAACCCTCCCATCCACTTTCTGAATAATCCTCTCCAAGAAGTTCTGTCACTCAAGCTTTTGGGTCTCACTATCTGCCATGATCAGATCAGGTCGCACAAGATCTGCCTGCAACCCTCTTCTGGTTAAACTGCCAAAATCAAGACTCTCTGCTCACCTTCACTCCTTCAATCCTCTTTTGTCCCGCCTCTGGAACAAACTCCCTCACTCTCTTCAATCCCACTCCACCCTCCAGGTCTTTAAAACAGCTGTTCACCACCATCTCTTATCTTCCCCCATCCAAAACCTTGATCTTTTCTACCCCCGCTAATTTCACCCCAAATCCTACACTTTTTTGAAATACCAACTTCTGTCCTGGAAGTCCTTGGTCTCCTTCTGTTTTATACCTCCCCCCCCCCCCCTACCCACGCCTCCTCCCCCCCCCTTCCCACGCCTCCTCCCCCCAGGCCCTCTCACTCCCGCGCTTCTCCCTGCTCTCAGGTGTTGTGTTTGTGTGCTTCCCTTCCTCTCCCCATCTTGTCTTCCACTCCCTCTTTCTGTATGTTTTGTTTGTCTGGTTGATTTGTTTGTGAAATAAATGTTAGCTGTTTCACGAGCCTCGATTCAGTATACAAAAAAAAAAAAAAATAATCCTTGATCGCCACATCACTTGGTCACTCATGTCCAAATATTAGCTTCTCAGCTCAAAAGGTGCCTGAGATATTGGCCAAATAAGAAAGAAAATGAATAAATGATTAATAATGAAAATAAATAAATAATAATCATTAAAAATGTAAATTATTAATCAATTCGGTCACAGAACACATAAACCACCACCATTTCATCAGAATCTGTTACTGATTTTTTTTTTTAGTAATTAATCGAATAATTAATCGATTAATTGATGAATTGATTAATTAATAAATCAACTAGAACGCCACTCAGTGGAGCGCATACTCCCGCCGTGGGTTTAGTTGGAATAATACGTTTTGTTTAACATCCCCTCTTGGACTGGTCGGAAATCTGATAAATGTGCTTCTATAAAATCCGAGAAGCATTTTTGGGGAAAAGTTGACAGACCACTTTTTTATCATAATTTGGGTGTGCTGAGTCCATTCTTGCTGTCTGTCACCCTCTCAAATGAAGGCAAAAGCTTCCAAAATGGCCGAAAACAAAATGGCTGCCAAAGATTCAAGTTTACTGTATTTTATTAATACCTCTCTTAATTAAATACAAAGTTCAGTACTCTCCTCATTTCAAAAGCATCATTATGTACAAAATTATTCTCAAATATGCAAAATACTGTTATTAGTTTCTTAACATAGGTTGATGGTGTCCATATTGAATTTCAAGATGGCTGTCATTGTTAATCGGTATGTTGCCAATATAGGAAATATGAAGGCGACACGAGAGGCTATTTGTAGGCACATTCATATGATGACAAACAGTGAATTAGATAAGGTACAAGCATTTAAGCAGTACATAATGCTACTTTATATGTATTCAAATAAATTTAGCCATATATAATACAATGTACATGTGATGTTATCTGATAGAATGTGCATCTCCCTCCAATGTCTCACATGAAAATGATCGAATTTTCTGCAATTGTGTCACACAGTCATTCATATACAGTTCTACTCATTGTGACAGTTGTTGTTATCCTTGCATTTGCATTGTGATGTACACAACAGACGAGACTTTCTGCACTTGCACCGTAAATTCATACAGCCAGTGTTGCAGCTACAGGAAATCAGTTCCAGACACGACTGGGTTACAGGTGGAAATGACATCAAAATGGGCACCAGTTTGTCCTCGCTCTGTTTCCAACCCATGGACTCGGGTGGAGGCAGATCTGGGTAGTTCAGATGTGCTCGTCTCCACACTAATGCCTGATAATGTGAACGTTTCACATGGAAGAATAGTGCATCACTTGTTGGGGGAAGTGACTCTGGAGCGCGGGACTTAATGAAGAGTACTGGTCGAGCCTTGTCAACTGTGTCACCGTGTTGCATCTTGTACATTTTGCAGACAAACAGCTCCGCATCTTTAGCAGTTCCTTCTGTAAGATCTCCATTTCCAAGATTTTGCACTAGTCCGTGATGCTCTGTAAAGACTTTCCATGCAGTGGATTTGCTGTGGCCCGAGAAGAAGGATGTCACATCACTTCCAGTCAAAGCATGGAAGGCTGGAATAGTTTCCAGCACAGTCGGACCAAACGACATCTGTTCTGCTATTGTGTGAATAGGTATATGTTTTCTTTTCTTAGCTGTGCCCGCTTTGAGCCAGAGTTTTATGCAAGACATTCGAGGGAAGTGAGCCAGAAGAAGAACCAGAATGTCAGTATCCCTGGCTTGAACCACTATTCTGTCAGCTTGGTTTTTAACACAATGTAAAATAATACGGGTATCAGCCTCTTCATGCCGAGCTTCAAGCAGGGATGTGTCCACATCCGGGTTGTTTGATTCAACCCTCTCTTCATCAGTGAATCCACCAGCCACAACGATGGTTTTGTCATGCTGATCATGCCTTACCATATGTTCAGAAAGAAATCGTGCCAGGTCTGCCTTGTTTTCCCCGAAGGCCAGGAAATTACTCCAGTCAGCTGGCAAGGGCACCTCATGGCTGTCAATGACTCTTCGAATGGGTCTGATGCCCTTGGCACGCCTCTTCCTCGTCCCGGATTTAATGGACACCTTATAATATCTGTCGAATGCAACATCAATGCGGTCAAACAAATATCCGATCTGAAGGACAGTGTTTTTGAAGACATCAGCCAGATCTCCAAATGTAGAAAGTCCGTGTGGCTTCCCAATGGCAATCACCAAGGCTTGTCCATCAAAAATAATGGTTGCATTGCCACCGAGCTCATCTGGTGCCAGCATCGGTGGGCATGGTGTTTCTGCTGTCAGAACTTGAGACAGAATGGCTTTGGATCCTGTACGAATGTCACCATTCATTTCTGGCAGTGCAATCACATTATAATTGTGATTATAATGAATTGCTAAGAAAAGACAACATTATAATTTGATAGGACAACAAATTTATAGAATATAGATGGTGATACATCATATCTATGGATGACACTTCTAAACTGTGCATTTGACCTCAGGAAGACCGGATATAATAGGTAAAAGAACATTTTGGTGGCCATTTTGGCAGCTTTGATGCAGTAAAACAGAAAAAATCTTTCCCAAAAATTTTTACAAAAAAAATTCCTGCATCCGGAATTATATCCTGAGCTCCACCAAAAACTAATCAATTCTTCCTTCACCGAAGGGCAATCATCCCACCAACTTTCATCCAAATCCGTTCAGAACTTTTCCAGATATCTTGTTCACAAACACACGAACACACGAACACACGAACATACGAACATACGAACACACACACACACACGGACGGACACGATCGAATGCGTTACTCCTTGTCGGGAGTAATAAACCTGAAAATCACAGAGCCAGAAACAGAATTATTTATTTGGTCTGGGAAGCCCATGCGAGGTTTCTTCTTCTTCAGCCTCTCACAACCCTGGGTGAAGATGCAATCTTTTCAAAAAAAAGTTGGAATTTTGCCATATCTGTTTTATTTGTTTGTTAATATACCTCAGCCATTGACAAATCTGGAACTAAGTCTTTATAAGTTCATCAAACACTGACACCACGAATGACATTCGCTGAGCTAAATGTTGATATCTCTTCTGAGGTAACAAAACAAAACAAAAAAAAAACAGTTTTAAAGCATTATACGTATCAAACGATACATTTTATGAAACGTGGAAACCTAATACACACGTTGGTGGTTTTAAAATGACAGACTATGTCTTTATTAGAAAAAAAAAATGAACATTGAAGAAGACGTTGCTAAAATAAATACACCGCTCTAACGCATCACCACGAGTTTAAACTACATTTACAACAAATATGAAAACTATTTTCATACCACAATGTTAAATATAGAATAAATAGAAAATAATGTTAAAAAAAATGAGCCTTAATATCTTCCAATGGTAAAAAAAAATCCTTTTAAAAATTCCTGGATCAGGAATAATATCCTGAGCTTCACCAAAAACTAATCAATTCTTCCTTATCCCAAGGGCATTCATCCCACCAACTTTCATCCAAATCCGTTCAGAACTTTTCCAGATATCTTGTTCACCAACACACGAACACACACACACACACGGACACGAGTGAATGCATTACTCCCTGGCGTGAGTAAAAATAGCCTTCGCAGCCAAATCACCTGGTCATTGGCATGTCCAAATATCAGCTTGTTACTTGCTCCTCCCCAAACCCCGTTCACGGTGTACCTCCGAGCCCCGAGAGGAGTCACGGCAGAAAGATGTGATATTCTGTGTGTCAAAGATCAATGGTGAAACCACACCAATTGTTACCAACAAACAAGTATTGTATTAAGGTCACACAAGAATAACAGCAACAACAATATTAATCAATTGTACAACCAATATATCATTCCTATGATGGTACCATCAGTTTCGTACAATGTAACTCACTGTGCTCCAAGTGAGCGAAAAGAACATTCCCAATGTCTCTATCCCGCATCCTGGCATCAAGCCAAAGTCGATGTTGAAGCGATCGTCAGAACGATGTTGTATCGAGACCAGAATCCCACTCGGTTGACAGTCACACTGCCAAAGATAGGCAAAAGTGTCCTCAAGAGGCGACTGGGAAATCACTCCTTCGGGTATGGATGTTCGATGGCCATCGGGTTGCTCCAGACCTCCAAACAGCTCGGCTCCTTCTCCGACCTCACTCGCTCTGCCTCTTTCTCCTCTTCTTCCTCCTCGTCTGGTTCCCGATCCGGTTTCCGGTTTCTTTTAAAACACTAACTTTTTTTACCTTTTGAAAACAGTTATTTCTATCTCACTTAAACAATAACAATAATAGTACATGCAACCAAAAATGTTTACAGTGGATGAGAGCCACAACAACGGAAGTGACGAATCCGTAACACTTCCCCTCCCCCCCCCCCCCCCCTCATGAAAGAAAGTTGGAACAGAGTGAAAACTTTGTTTGCATGCAAAAACTCTTTTAACAAACAAAAGTAAAACTCACCCCCAAATGATCAATTCACGTGAGCAATGTGGAAGAATTTCGTGTATGACTCACAGGACTCCAATGACCGGACTCAGGTTTACAAAAGGTCTTTTTTATTATTCACTTCATTCCATTTACCAAATAATACCGCATTATTCAATGGCTGAGATTAACTCTTTTCCATGGTCCTTTTCGTTCGGCTGATGTTCCTCCGCCATGGTCCCGTTCGTCAGAGCTCCTCGCAGCAAGTCCTCTCGACTCCAGCCGCAGCTCCCGCTTATATGGACCAACTCGACTTAATCCTCTGTCCGCTGAACTCGTAATCTCTTCTCCGCTGACGTTACTGGTCGCCTTCCTGGCGCCAGCTAGCCCCCCCTGTTGTGAGTTCCATTTATCAAACAATAGGGGGGTGCTCCAGCCTGGGGCTGTGACCAGGTGTTTCAAGAGATTATCATGTTCGTGCACATTCCTAACTCATTTACAAACTCGTCCTTCACAGAGTTTGCATGTAAAATGTATTTGCTTTGTTACCAGGTTAATTAATAAGTTACCAGTGCCAATTAATAAGTTACGCTGAGTTACACTTCCACAATTCCCTCATCTTTTTGTTTTTTGTTTATATTAACCATTAATCTAAACATCAATATAAGTAAATAATCAATCACTACAAGTAAACATCATTACAAGTATAAGTAAATAATCAATCACTACAAGTAAACATCATTACAAGTATAAGTAAATAATCAATCACTTTGGGAATCAAATTCCCTTGGGCATACACCGTCATCCTGCAAGAATCACAAAACATTTCGTTGGTCATTGACTCCTTCCATATCGTTCAATCTATTGCATTTGCATCACAAATATATTTTCAAAACAACACTTCACCATCACCAAGATACAACAATTTCACTTCATTTTCAAGTTTTGTAAAGCATCTGCACCATCTGGCAAAAACGTTTTCCTCCACACAAATGTTGACTTTGTATGAAAGGAAGGGCTGATCACTTGTGTTTGAATCCTGGTATGAAACATTTTCTCCTAATGTCTTCATAGCTCCTGCACTACTTCGTGTAGGATTTCGCTGTTGTGGTAACATTGCGGAGTCATAGGCTGACCCTGCTCTCCTTGTAGCATTCTTGCCACTTTTTGCTGTAAACCATAGTAATTCCTGAACACGGCCTTCACCCAATTGTAGTCGACTTGCCTCCTCCCTCATTGTGAGTGGGCAGCAAGTATTGGTGTGACGTTGATTGGCCAGCAAGATGTGGAACAGGGATGCCGGATGCATCCACAATGATGTTGGGACCATGGTGTTCAGGTCATTCATGGTCCTTACCAGGAGCAACCAGCAGAATCGTGCACAGCTGTTGTGACAAGGGCACAGCCGTTTTTTGCAGCTCCATGCTGGTTCCCCGGACGTTGGTGAAGTAATAACATATGTCCCCGCATTTCACAGAGGTTGCAGGTAAAATGTCGTTGTCCTGCAACTTCTGATGTGGTGAATGTTCGAAGCCTTCGAACAAGAGTAAGTGATCGCCTTTCTTTCATATTGTTATGAATTTGGTAATGCAACATCTAGAGCTAGGTAGATCTGAATAGGTAGGTATTCGGCTGTCGTGACAGGGACTCTACATGTAATAAGTTATTGATGTTTAGGCGGTTGTCGGGGTAAGATGTATGAGTGTGGATCTACCTGGAGATTCGAGTGTTAAATAGTGAGGGGTTAAAGGTAACGCCCCTGTGAGTATCACCTAGTAATCAAACCTTTGTCCTTTATGGCACTGCAAACCACATAAACATTAGTTAGGTCCTTAGCGCAACATTAAATAATCCCCTTTCCCTGACAAGGACTTCGTATTAAATTGACAGGAAACCAGGCCAAAAACACCACCACAATTGGCCGCCACCGTGTACACCTCCCAAGGCCTACAAACCGGGCCGGCACGTGTTATGCCAGGACCGCAGGGTCGCGTAACGGGGGAGATGTTAGGAGTCGCATGCCGTAGAGGGCGTGACCGGCGAGCTGGGACCATATGATTGGCTGAGGAGTGCGCGAATGTGACGTGATCGGGGAGAGATATATGCGACGGTCGGACGCCATTTGAGCAGTTGAGTTGAGTCTCTCTGAGTTCGCCAGTTGAGTTGAGTTGAGTCTCTCTGAGTTCGCCAGTTGAGTTGAGTTGAGTCTCTCTGAGTTCGCCAGTTGAGTTGAGTTGAGTCTCTCTGAGTTCGCCAGTTGAGTTGAGTTGAGTCTCTCTGAGTTCGCCAGTTGAGTTGAGTTGAGTCTCTCTGAGTTCGCCAGTTGAGTTGAGTTGAGTCTCTCTGAGTTCGCCAGTTGAGTTGAGTTGAGTCTCTCTGAGTTCGCCAGTTGAGTTGAGTTGAGTCTCTCTGAGTTCGCCAGTTGAGTTGAGTTGCGATCTGATCTCGAGTCGTCCCAGTTCGTTGAACATTCGTGACCACAGCTCGTTGCAGTTGGCAGTTGGCACTCGGCACTCAGCAGTTGGCAGTTGGCACTTGGTTTTTGGTTGCTTCGTGCAGCCCTGCGTTGGACCGACGAGGCCTGGTGGCGCTTGGAGGCGGAGGCAGAGGGCCGTGGAACTTGGAGCGAGGTGTGCGATCGGGCCGAAAGGAGCGGTGTTGGACGGCAGCCACAAAGACGACAAAGACAGATAAGCCCGGATCCGCGTACACTGCACACGACGTGACTTGTTATTTTCGTATTAATCTCCCTCGTTTTGTGTCTGATATCAGTCGTGTGGGGACGTCCCGATTTAGTTATTAGTATTACCGGCGCGTGCTTTTTCACTGGCTTTACTTTTAATAATAAATCCTTATATTATTTTCTGTACATATTTGAACGCAGTTTCCTGGGTGTTTCATTTTAATAGATAAGGCTGCGGAGCCTTCGCTGCGTCCCGCCATTTCGCGCGTTGGTGTTGAACGTGAGTCCGCCATTGAGTGTTCGCCTCGGGAGTTAAAGTCTCGCAAATCGGTCATCCGTACTCTGTGGTGTTAATCACGGTTACGCGACAAGTGGTGTCAGGAGTGGGATTTGAACCCGTCGGACAAATTTTTTTGTCCGCGGCGAGACATCGACACGGTCGGACAAATTTTTTTGTCCGCGGGGAGACATCGACACGGTCGGGCGTACATTGCGCCCGACGTTCGAACGCAAAATTTGTATAGGCGAGGCGGAGAAATTAATAATCAATTGGGCATACGGAGCGCGATATCGCGTCTTCGTCAAATTTAAATTGTGTTTTTGGTATTAAAATAAATACGCGCGCGGGAAACAATCTTCCGGAAAGCGGATGTCGGAAATTGATGAGATGGAAGTACGCAGCGAGGCCTCCGTCAGCGTCGGGAGTGAGCCGGAAATAGGGGAATTAGATGCAGAGGTGAGCCTTGGAACCTCCCTCGTCCCGAGCACCAACTTATCCCCCTCCCCCACCGGGGAGTCGGGAGCAGTAGGAACGGCCCCGACAACCGACCAGATGTTGGGTCAATTGCTTCGAAAAATTGATGGGTTGGGAAATAAAATTGATGGGGTAAAAGGGGAACTGAATGCCCAGAGTGATAAAATTGAAGGATTAAAGGAGGGATTGAAAGAACAAATCAAAGGGATGGTCAGCAAAATCGATGGATTGGAGGGAAAAATGGAGGTGATGAATGAACAAATGAATGAACAAGGGAATGAAATAAAGGAAAGGAATGAACAATTGGAAGGAAAAATTGGGGAAATGGCACAGCAGCTGGGGGAACGAATTGATGGCATAGAAGGGAGAGTGCAAAACCAAATTACGGACAGACTGGGGAAATTTGAGGGTAAAGTAGAAACTCAAATGGGGGAGATGGAAAAAGCCATAGGGGTGGAAATTGAATTGAAACGGGAAGAATTAATGTCAAAAATAGAGGAGGGCGTGACGCAGGCTGTCCAAATGGGGGAAAAGTTGGAGGGTCAGATTGGTGCCACAAATGCTCGAATTGATAAAGCAAATGGAGACCTGGAAGGCTATCGGGGCCGGGTGGATGCCAGAATGCTACAGCAGAGTGAGGAATGGGGACTGCTCAACCGACAAGGGGGCAAATTGGCCGAGGAAGTGAGGGGGTTGGAAACCCGCATAAAAGAGCAGGAGCAAGGGTTAATTGAGAAAGGCCTGTGGGGGCCACTAATGGATAATGAAAGGGTGAGTGATTTTATGCAGGAGCGACTGGAGATCTGGGACAATACCATCAAGCAGGAGGTTGGTCGGGTTCAAGAGAGCCTGAAGGAAGAGGTGAGTAGGTCGGTTAAACATCTTCAGGACCAGATTAAAGTGACCCAGGAGACCCTCACCACGAGCCACATTTGGACACCAGAGGCTCCGAAACGGAATACCCAGTTGGGGGGGTGTTTTGGCCCCGGACTGGATTTGGACAGAGAGGAATCGGGGAATAGAGTCTCTGGAAAAACAATCCCCCTCGTACATTTTGACGGATCAGGGAGCCTCGAGGCTTTCCTGACACAATTTGAGTGCGTGTCTCAGCTCAATGGTTGGGGAGAGCGGGAGCGCATGGGGAATCTGGTGGCGACACTGCGGGGGTCAGCCGCCGACGTGTTAAACGTAGTCCCAGAGGGAATATTGACCAGCAAGGCCATTTGTGAGGCCTTGAATAACAGGTACGGGACAGGCGCAAGGTGCGACCTGGTCAGGGCACAGCTGCTGCATCGCAGGCAAAAGCCTAATGAGACGTTGCAGGAGCTGGCCCAGGATATATACCAATCTGTGAGGATAGCATACAGGGACCTACCAGCACAGGCGTGGGACAAGCTGGCGATAGAAAAATTTATGGCGGCTCTCCCTGATCCTGAGGTCCGGACGTTGGTGGAGTTACAGGACCCACCCACGGTGCACCGGGCAGCGGAATGCGCGGCGAGACTGACCTTTTTGAGAAGGTCGAACCGCGCATCGGAGAGGGCACCTGTGACGGTACGGCGGGCCGAGGTGCGGGATCAGGAAAAGCCAGAGGATGACATCGGGCGAATGTTAAGGGGGATCAGCCGCCAGCTGACAAATTTGATGGGGGGACAATTTGCAGGGAGCGAGTCACGACAGGGTGGTCCAGGTTGGTCATCGGGACGGCCTGATTTTTATCGGGCTGGGCCGGGAGAAAGGGGGGCTCCGCCTGGCTACCAGAGGGGTCCGTTCTTGGGGACTTGTTTTAGATGTGGGAGAAGAGGGCACAGTCAGAGGAATTGTCGGCAACCATATGGGCCCCCACCTCCTGACAGGCTTCGCAGTCCAGAAAGGAGGGGGCCCCCAGTAGGTCCGCAGGTGCCAGACAGAGGAGGTCCACAGGTGCCAGACAGAGGACCACCACCTCCGCCTGGGCCAATAGCGGTAGAGTGTGCGGGAAACTAGAACGAGCCGAGCATACGGGGCCATGCTCGGCTGGCAAGTGTGTGGAGAAGCGCCCTCCTTTGGTGGAAGTAGTGAATTGCGGACAAATTGGCACGGGTAATCTAAGGGTTAGATGCAAAATTGAGGGAGAATTTTGTGAGGCTGTGGTGGACACTGGAGCCAGTGACACCATTATCAATCCGGGTGTGCTAGACCAGAGTGTTGGAGGCTGGGACAAAATTGATAGGGTAGAAGGACACAGCCTTCAACTGGCTACGGGGGCAACGGCACCAATATTGGGACGCGGAGTGGTGAGGATGGAGTTGGGTGGCCTGGAGGTCAGCGTGGTTGTGTGGGTGGCGGGGGTGTGCGATCAGTGTCTGTTGGGACTGAGTTTCCTGGTGGAACATGACTGCCAATTAGACCTTGGGCGTGGTCATATGTGGTTGGGCACCGAGAGGCTGCAGTTAATGGGACTGGGGGATGACGAGGAGGTGCAGGGGACGTGGCTGGAGGTGCCGCGCACTGTGACCGTGCCTCCCAGGTCCGAGAGAGTCGTGATGGCAGAGTTAGCAGCAGGTGCTCAACCCATTGGCCAGCTGGGGCTAGTGGAGTCGTGGTCCTCGCAGGGGACGGAGGAATTAATGGTGGGTCGCACCCTCATAGACACCCGTGGGCCTATGCTGGCAGTCAGGCTGCTCAACTTGTCCGACAGCCCCCGCACTATAAGGGGCGGAGCCATCGTAGCCAAATGCAGTAGTGTAGTAGAGGTCACCGGAGGAGGTGGATCCACATGCTTGCCAGTACAGCCGGAAGGAGGGCAAAATTTGGGGAAATGTGATTGGTCAGAGGGAGTGCGGGACATGATGACACGCTCTGAAGAGGGCCTAACATCGGGGCAGGTAGAGACGTTGCACAATTTGGTTGGTAAGAACTTGGGTGTTTTTTCTCTCTCCCCCGAGGATGTTGGACGCACGAGTCTCGTCAGGCACAAAATTAGCACTGGCGAGGCTCGGCCTGTTCGCCAACCGCCGAGGCGGCTCCCTTTCGCTAAGAAGGAGGAGGCAGAGGAACAGGTGAGCAAAATGGAAAGAGCCGGATTTATCGAGCCCTCGGTGAGTCCTTGGGTGTCACCCATTGTGCTGGTTAAGAAGAAGGACGGGACCACTCGGTTCTGTGTGGACTACCGCCAGCTCAATCATGTGACACTCAAGGACTCGTATCCCCTGCCAAGGATCGATGACACCCTCGATGCCGTTTCAGGCTCAACGTGGTTCTCCACGTTGGATTTAAAGAGCGGTTATTGGCAGGTGGAAATGGATAAAGAGGCGAGGGAGAAAACGGCGTTCACCACAGGAAAGGGTCTCTGGCAGTTTGTCGTCATGCCCTTTGGATTGTGCAATGCCCCTGCCACGTTTGAGCGTCTGATGGAACGTGTTTTAATTGGCTTACCGTGGCAGACTTGCCTCGTCTATTTGGATGATGTATTGGTCCACGCTCCCACATTTGAACAGGCTGTCGAAAATTTGTCAGACGTATTTGGGAGATTAAGGGGTGCCGGGTTGAAACTAAATCCGAGCAAGTGTGAAATTTTCAGGAGGGAAGTGACTTACCTGGGTCACGTGATCAGTGAGAGCGGCGTGGCCACTGACCCAGGAAAGGTAAAATCTGTAAAAGAGTGGCCCGCCCCTAAAAATGTAAGGGAGGTCCGAGGATTTTTGGGCCTCTGCTCGTACTACAGGAGATTTGTGGCAAATTTCGCGGAAATTGCAAGACCTTTGCACAAATTGACAGAGAAAGGAGCCAAATTTGTATGGTCAGAGAGCTGCATCGAGGCATTCAGTCACTTAAAACAACGTCTGGTGGAGGCCCCAGTTTTGGCATACCCAACGGATGATGGCAATTACATCCTGGACACAGATGCGAGCCAGGAGGGATTGGGAGCTGTGTTGTCACAAATGCAACAGGGAGTCGAGAGGGCTATTGCGTATTACAGTCGGGCACTTTCGAGGCCCGAACGAAATTATTGCGTTACCCGCAAAGAACTATTGGCCTTGCTGTCTGCAGTTGGACACTTTCACCCTTACCTTTATGGGAGGGAGTTTGTGATCCGAGTGGATCATGCCTCCTTGCAATGGCTCCTTCGGTTCAAAGAGCCGGAGGGACAAATTGCAAGGTGGCTTGAGAGGCTGCAGCAGTATAATTTCACTGTGCAACATCGGCCTGGCAAAGCACATGCCAATGCAGACGCTCTCTCTCGGCGCCCCTGTTGGGAGGCACAGTGTAAATTTTGTGATAGACAAGAAGCCAAGGATCCAATTGGGCAGGGCCAAATTGATGCATGCCTATATGCAGCGAGAGTGACCAGGCGAACTTTGCCACAACCCCCACAGGAATTGGGCGATGTGAATTGGCAAGAGAGTCAAAGGGAGGATCCCGTTTTGGGGCCCCTTTTTCAGTGGCTAGAGGAGGACAAAAGACCCTCTTGGGAGGAGATTGCTCCACACGGAGCCCAGGTAAAGGCCTATTGGGCACAGTGGCAGATGTTGGGGTTGAAAGAGGGCTATTTGTTCAGAAAGTGGGTGACACCAATGGGTGATGTAGCTTCCTGGTTGATAATTGTACCTAACAAATTGAAGGAAGTGGTTATGGGGCACGTGCATGGGACTAGGACAATGGGACATTTGGGCGTGGCCAAGACTTTGTCCAAATTACGACAGAGGTTCTACTGGGTGAATTCGGGCAGAGACATTCAAAATTGGGTGAGATCCTGCGACCTCTGCCGCGGTAAGAAGGGACCCCCACGGGCGCGCAAGGCCCCGCTCCAGGTGTACAATGTCGGGGCACCGCTCGAGCGGGTGGCAGTAGATGTGGTGGGGCCCCTGCCAGCCACCCGCCGAGGGAATCGGTACATTATGGTGGCAATGGATTACTTCACCAAGTGGCCAGAGGCCTACCCATTGCCCAACCAGGAAGCCCGGCTGGTAGCTCAAGCTCTAGTTGAGGGATTCTTCTCCCGATTTGGCGTCCCAAGGGAGCTACACACTGACCAGGGCCGGAACTTTGAATCTGCTCTCCTGCGGTCGGTGTGCGAGCTCCTCCAAATTCATAAGACCCGGACGACTCCCCTGAGGCCTCAATCGGATGGGATGGTAGAGAGGTTCAACCGGACACTGTTGACACAATTGGCCCTCTTTACATCTGAAAACCAACAGGATTGGGACGAGCACCTTCCCTTTATATTGATGGCATACCGGACCGCCCAGCATGCGACCACTCGGTGCACCCCCGCCTTGTTGATGTTCGGTAGGGAGATGCGAGTCCCCACAGATTTGTTGATGGGACCGTCACCAGGGGAACCGGGTGAGCCAACTGTGGAGAGCTATGCAACCAATTTGAAAGCGAGCATGGAAAAGGCTCATGAGTTTGCGAGGAAGCAAATTGGCTTGGCTTCTTCGCAGATGAAAACGCGGTATGACGCTCGGGCTCACACACCTCGTTTCCTTCCTGGAGACCTTGTTTGGCTCTACTGGCCCCGGAGAAGGAAGGGGGTGTGCCCAAAACTCACTTCACCTTGGAAGGGCCCTGGGGTGGTGCTTCGGCAGGTGACTGATGTGGTGTTCAAAATTCAGATGGGCCCGCATGCCCTTCCACAGATAGTTCACGGGGATAGATTGAGCTCCTACATGGGTCGGGAGGCTCCGGAGTGGATTGGAAGGGTGAGGGGGAAATTAGGTGTGGTGGATGGCACTCTTGAACCTGACCAACCTGCAACTACCTGCACTTAAGGTGAGTGCTTTGAGGAGTACTGTCCCAGGCTTCAGGATTTGCTTTGGAAATTGGGGACATGTAAATTGGAGTTGGGAGGCGGGTGTGAGTGATGACATGGCCGGTGAGGGGATGGAATGGGAGCCACAGTGTCTTGTGGGTGGCGTATGTTTTTGTATTGTGGTTATGTGTTTTGATGTGGTCGTGAGAGTGGAACCTGGAGAGTGTGTGATGATTATTGGAGATAATGAGGGGTGATAATTGTGCTTTTGGAAATGTGCTTTTGGGAAGATGTGATGGTTTAAATGTGAACTGGGGGAATTTCACATGTAGCAGGCCATGGCAAGCCTTGTAACACCTTTTACACCATCTATGGAATTGTACTGAATTGTGCTGAGTTGTGTGGAGAATTGAATGGCAGTGGGGGAGGAAGTGTGTTTTGGGGTCTTGTGGGTGGGGAAGGTGTGTGTGTCCGCAGGTACAGAGCAAGCTCTGAGGAGCGATGCCTGCGGGCCCCCCTCTGCGGCAATTACCCCTGGCAGCCGGTGGTAACTGGAAATTGGAGCTCGTCGGTGGAGGGTCTGGTTGGGCGCCGCGGGGTGAGGAAGTCCCCCGGTGACCCGTGTTGCTGCGTGAAAGCAGGAGGCAAAGGAGCCTGGTGTGTGTGGAGACCCTCACCGGCGAGGTAACGGCGGAAAGGGGCTGTTGGGCTGTCATGGGGCCAAGAGGTAAAGGGGGGGGGGCAATGAATTTGTAAGTCGGTTGACTTGTTTTTGGGACTGCGGGCACCACAGCCTGATGCGCCCCCACCATCTTTTGTGCGGTACCTCCCCGCTGCCTAGTTGAGGAATGCACACACACGTGAATGACATCAATGCCATGGTCCTGCAGGGGGTGTACTGGGAATAAGTGCTTTGTTGATTTTTGCAATGCCTTGATGACCTATGGAATGAGAATGAGTGGTTAAGGGGTCTGTGTTGCATGAATGTGGGCGAAATCCACCGAGCCGTGTCACTCACCTGTAACATCTGGACAGGGCCCGTGGAAATTTAGTGGGATGCATTGGGGATGGCCCCGCAGGTAAGGTTGTGTCTTGTGGCATCCACCGGGGGACGCGGTCTGTAGACCGGGGTATGTACAAAGGTTAGAGTTTTGAGTTTTGGAAAGATGGTTAAGTTTTGTGGTTAAGTTAGTGTTGTGTGTTGTTGTTTCCTCCCTCCACAGGAACAACGAAGAAGATGTACATACTTGCATGATGGTTAAGGGGTTCAGCATGTTAAGGAAGTGTAGGTAGGTAGTCCGACTCACTTCCCACAGCCCTTCCTGATTTATTTCATAGGTTAATTAAGTGTGTGACAGTAAGTGTTAAGGCTGGAATGGTAGCCCTGCGGTGAACCTTGCAGGAGCTACGGTTCCAGGGGGGGGGCTGTGTTATGAATTTGGTAATGCAACATCTAGAGCTAGGTAGATCTGAATAGGTAGGTATTCGGCTGTCGTGACAGGGACTCTACATGTAATAAGTTATTGATGTTTAGGCGGTTGTCGGGGTAAGATGTATGAGTGTGGATCTACCTGGAGATTCGAGTGTTAAATAGTGAGGGGTTAAAGGTAACGCCCCTGTGAGTATCACCTAGTAATCAAACCTTTGTCCTTTATGGCACTGCAAACCACATAAACATTAGTTAGGTCCTTAGCGCAACATTAAATAATCCCCTTTCCCTGACAAGGACTTCGTATTAAATTGACAGGAAACCAGGCCAAAAACACCACCACAATTGGCCGCCACCGTGTACACCTCCCAAGGCCTACAAACCGGGCCGGCACGTGTTATGCCAGGACCGCAGGGTCGCGTAACGGGGGAGATGTTAGGAGTCGCATGCCGTAGAGGGCGTGACCGGCGAGCTGGGACCATATGATTGGCTGAGGAGTGCGCGAATGTGACGTGATCGGGGAGAGATATATGCGACGGTCGGACGCCATTTGAGCAGTTGAGTTGAGTCTCTCTGAGTTCGCCAGTTGAGTTGAGTTGAGTCTCTCTGAGTTCGCCAGTTGAGTTGAGTTGAGTCTCTCTGAGTTCGCCAGTTGAGTTGAGTTGAGTCTCTCTGAGTTCGCCAGTTGAGTTGAGTTGAGTCTCTCTGAGTTCGCCAGTTGAGTTGAGTTGAGTCTCTCTGAGTTCGCCAGTTGAGTTGAGTTGAGTCTCTCTGAGTTCGCCAGTTGAGTTGAGTTGAGTCTCTCTGAGTTCGCCAGTTGAGTTGAGTTGAGTCTCTCTGAGTTCGCCAGTTGAGTTGAGTTGCGATCTGATCTCGAGTCGTCCCAGTTCGTTGAACATTCGTGACCACAGCTCGTTGCAGTTGGCAGTTGGCACTCGGCACTCAGCAGTTGGCAGTTGGCACTTGGTTTTTGGTTGCTTCGTGCAGCCCTGCGTTGGACCGACGAGGCCTGGTGGCGCTTGGAGGCGGAGGCAGAGGGCCGTGGAACTTGGAGCGAGGTGTGCGATCGGGCCGAAAGGAGCGGTGTTGGACGGCAGCCACAAAGACGACAAAGACAGATAAGCCCGGATCCGCGTACACTGCACACGACGTGACTTGTTATTTTCGTATTAATCTCCCTCGTTTTGTGTCTGATATCAGTCGTGTGGGGACGTCCCGATTTAGTTATTAGTATTACCGGCGCGTGCTTTTTCACTGGCTTTACTTTTAATAATAAATCCTTATATTATTTTCTGTACATATTTGAACGCAGTTTCCTGGGTGTTTCATTTTAATAGATAAGGCTGCGGAGCCTTCGCTGCGTCCCGCCATTTCGCGCGTTGGTGTTGAACGTGAGTCCGCCATTGAGTGTTCGCCTCGGGAGTTAAAGTCTCGCAAATCGGTCATCCGTACTCTGTGGTGTTAATCACGGTTACGCGACAATATGTTGCAGTGTGATCCAGGCAAATGGTCACATAAATTTCCTTGGTGAAGGTAAGCATTCATCTCCAAGTTACACGGGAGAATGTCTTCATCATTCTTTGAGAAAGAGGGTGTATGCCACGATTAACTTCATTTTTTAGCCACAAAATTTCTTTCTCGACCTTCTTCCCAATTCCGTTAGCAATCCCTCCAAACTGTGATCTCGTCTTATCCTTATGCTCAGTCACATCTGAATCTGCTTTCCGCACACACTGGATCAGATAGGGTACATCTTACCATGAAATCAGCATA
The DNA here is from genome assembly GCF_964187855.1 of Myxine glutinosa. Classification (NCBI taxonomy): domain Eukaryota; kingdom Metazoa; phylum Chordata; class Myxini; order Myxiniformes; family Myxinidae; genus Myxine; species Myxine glutinosa. The sequence continues at coordinate 165,194,336 of NC_136266.1, read as the reverse complement.
ATCATGTATATCTTCCGACAGTTTCACATTCAACAATTTGTTGTTTTTTTCCTTAACACAAACGTTATATTCATTTATATGCGTCACACAAATAATATTCAATCAGGTATGTATTTTATTACTAATCTAAGAATAGCATTGTATATGATTACAATCACAAACGGGAATATCTAATTCCCAACAACAATTTTCCCAAACCAACAAATTAAGCATAATGTATTATTACCATAATTCCTCTCCACTTTTTCTTTTCCCTCTGTTTTTCTAACAGTGTGTCACTCGTGGTGATATGAGTTCACTGATATTGTAATTGACACAACTCATAACATTGTCGTTATGCCATTATCTTAATTCTACTGTTTATGTCGCCATAAAAGTCTTCCTTTTCTGGTTTCACATTTCTTTCCTCATTTGTCACTTCATGCGTTATCATCGTGTTGTTGGTTACCTTATTCAAACACACCGTCACTAAGGCTTTCAAGCAAGCCACCACTAAAACAATTGCCAATATAACTACTAAACCAACAAACAAGTCTGCTACTCCTTGTATATATTCATACCTATGACATAGTTATATGTCGATGACATTTAACATTATATACCAAACTAACAAGCTTCCTAAAAGGTAAATAAAGAAAATCCCTTAATATGTAACATAATCAGATTATTTGTCTTGCCCTGATCCCCCTATCTCCCGGGGTTGAACTCAATCCCCTGATCATGAGTGTAGTTGTGATACATTTTTCACTCATGTTGTATTAATATCAGCAGGTAATTGTATGTCATGTAGGCAAATAAATGTCACTATCCCAAGTAGGAATATCACATGTTGAAAATGTAATGTTTAACAATGCAAGGGGTGTTAAAATGTAATTCAAATGACTGTAAATCACGACTATCATTTATCTACCACTGAATGTTCTGCTGGGCTGCTAGGTGCAGCCTCATTTTCTGTGGGATCGTCCACCTTAGCCCCATGTCCTTGTTTGCAATGAGGGGCATGAATCCAACTTTCTATTTTGGGTCCATATTTTTTTTCTATTCTTATCAATCTCCTATGGTTTATCAATTTGTTCCAAAACTCTGCAACCAAAGGTTTTAACCAAAGCTCTACCAAACTATTTCCAATTTGAACTCAAAATGCTAATTAAACAACAATTCAAAGAATTAACTTCAATGGGTCAACAAACTCATTTTATAAACAGATCTAATTTTCCCATCCAATAATTTTCCTTGCCAAATGTCATATTGCAACACTTTAATAAACCTTCGAAAAATGTCTCCCAAATCAATAAATTCCCTTTTTACTTCCCAAATACTCATCTGTAAATTACATATTCAATTACAGTTTTTTCCTATTTGTTCGGCCTAAATGGCCACTGAAGTGGCTGCCAACATGCAGTACCGTTTTTATCTACCAAGCAAGTATTCGTCCGCATAAGATCTCTACCAAAATGTTGTTTGTAAAAACAAATCTGGGATTTCTGATTACATGGATGCACACTCTCAGGACATTTCAGGCTGCTTGTTAACAATCCACTACGATTAATTAATTCCTTTACCCACAATCAAATAATTAGTACAAATTGAGGATATTATCCCTATCACATTCATTTATAGATTCATTATGTTGGATCTAAATTTTCTCCCACTGCTGCAAGGAAGAACAATAGCTCTAATAAGTCTTTGTAATATCTCACTTCATTTACCCAGCATCGAAGAATTTATTTACTATCCATTCCCATCTGTTAACCAGTGACTTTGTTTGAACTCCAAAACTTAATTTGATGAATCCCATGTGTATGGTACCACTTATTGAAACCCCTACTTTTGTAGAAAGTATCCAAGTAAGTGTTTTAATACACCCCCTTAACTGTTGCTCATCCATTTCTATGCACCCAGTGAGTACTACTGACACCAGTATGCCAATATAGGTGTGCGAGATTAACAAATATGTTGCAGGTACATGTAACAGCGCGTTCTGAGTATAAATAACGTAACAGCGCGTTCATGTCTGCCCCTTGGTTTAAGATGCACAATGCATTCCGTTTTAAAACTCACAATAGTTCCAATCAGCAAGATTTTCTTTACTATTTTCCCATATCATCTATGCCTAATACACATCCATACATGCAGCACAATTTATATGCTGATAAAATTCAAGTTTATATATATATATATAAATCCATGAGCAGAGTATTCTGGGAAGTCAGTGTAAGACCTCTCCCAAATTTGGATAATTTTGTACTCCCTCATTTCCTTTTATGAAGCTCATATCCATAAATAGCTGTTATTCTCATATAAATTCTATCAAAATGGAATCCCCAAATTACTCACAATTTTACTATGAATGAATAGCTGCTCATAACCCAGCACATCAAATCTTTATATTCCATCTCCCTTGACAAAAGAGATAATGTTCATAATCAAATTTTATTTCTATTTTATTTTACGGATTCTCTGCATATTCAATCCCATCCACATAAAACTATCCATTTCCAGACAGGCACACTGTCGGTGTCAACAATCTTGTAAGATTGATACACAAAACAATAAAAACACTAACATTGACACACAAAAATACACACACACCTGCATTATGCGTATTTGTTTGCGTTGGAACTATTATTTACAGATCAAGATGGGTGTCAATTTTATTTCAATTTCATAAAATTTGTCCTTCAATTTTAGAAATGCTAATACACAAATGGACCAAAAGCTTATTCTTAGAAAACCCCTATGATGTCACATTGAAATTACCCTTTCAGTTCCCACAATAATTTATCCAAATTTGACTACACACCCATTTGCATGTCAGTCGACCACTGACCTATCAATCATGCGGAACACTAGTCCGAAATTCCCACCTGATCATCATGTGACTCTTGTCACTTAGTTTCAAAAATTTGCAAAGCAATTGTTCCAACTTTGTAAATTTAAAATTGTGTGCCCAACATAAAAGATCCAATTTCGGCATGTGATCAATTAATTACTAATTTGCTTACAAGCAAAAGAAAAAATGAATAATTCTTGCTCCGAAAACTTTTCAGACCCAAGAATCATTGACAGTTATTCATGTTTGTCCAGTAATCGAATCTGTTGAGGCCAATCATCATTTGGGATTTGCAGCAATGAAGGCCTAATCATTGTCTGAGGTACCGGTACGTACTGGTACCCTTGATCTTGGTTTGCCCCATGACCTTGTCCTCCTGTTGACATACGGACATCTTCTTCTCCAATGTCCCATCTTTCCACACTCGAAACACCGGTTTCTGTCGTTTCCTGGTCTGTGCACCTGTGCATTTGTATTGCTGGGCTGCATCTCTACATTCCTGAGTTGCCACTGCAATCTCTCGTTGTCTCCTGAAACACGAAAAAATTCTCTGTACCGTCCTTTTTTGGGGAGACAACTGGAAATCAGATGGGACAACCGTCACTTTCATTCCTAATTTCGAGGGCAGTTGTGCATTTGTCTCCTGCACTGTATCCTGTATCCTTTTTATTTTAAGTTCTAGATCCGTTATCCGTTCTTGCTGTTCCCGTTGTCTGGATTCACCATCCCAAAGATGGAATGCAAGCCAGTCTACCGTTAGATTCTGTCTCTTCCTGGCTTTCAATATTTGTTCCAATCTTTCCAATCGACTTCGCTCAAATGTACCATCTCTTGGAAACTCCTTATCATGTCCCTTTGTCCACAAATACCAATTCTCGACCTGCCTTATAGCTTCTGCACCATAACGGTCGTACATATGATGTGTACAAGTACCTTTTGGTGGACTCTCTGGTTGTCCTTGTGTATTCTTGCAGGCTCCAATTTCCCATTCTGCCTTTTATCAAAGTAGCGTTGGATGTGTTGTAGTTTGTTCCTCTAAAGCTTCACTCGTACCTCCAGGAAGGGTCTCTCCACCTGTTCACACGGTGATTTCCAGAGAATCTCCCTCAGCCGTGGCTTTTGCACAATCCAATCTCACAGATCAGTATTTGCAGATGAGCCGGAGGGTCAGTATGAAATGGGTGAATCCTCAGGTGTCCGCTCTGTTGACGGGGAAATCACACAATGGTAACCGCACATATATATCTGTATATAAACTCACCACCTTGCTCAATTTTCCCAGGTTGTCTCCACATTGATAATATCTCGCAAAGATATCAAAGCTTCTTTCTTGAGACCGCATTTTCATCAATCAAACAATCAATATATTCAATTCAATTTATTCAGTTCAATTTATTCAGTTAAATTTATTCACTTAAATTCAATCAATTAGATTCAATCAATCGACAATTCAATCAATTATTCAATTTCAATTAATTCATCAATATTCATCAATAAATCAAATTAATCACTTTGGATGTCTCTTTGCATAGGCCCTTTCCCCAATGATGTCAGGACAGGTCCATCCATTGACTGAGATCGAATTTCATCGGTCGTCACCTCGGGTTCGTACCTCATGTCAATTGATGAATCACCGTCCTGTCCTAGGGTCATATCTGACATATTTTCCCATTTTGCCTGGTCTCCACAAATTTTCTTTGCAACCACTAAAGGCAACTCATCCTTCATTCGTGAGACAGCCAAAATGGATGGCAGATATTAAAGTTCATTGGGAAAAATATCTCATCATTTTTTCTTTTAATAGTATCCAAAATCTCTTGGCAATATAAATTTCGTAAAACTCCTGAAATAAGACTGTAAAATTCCTTTAATCATGCTAAATTTTGAAACTCCATCGCTTGTACCACCCAATTTATCCCATAGGGCTTGAAAGTTCTTTCCCAAGTTCATGCAATCATTCTGCATTTGAACCCTATGATATCATTCATAATAATCATCATGATTTTATAGTCATGGTCATATCATAATCATCTATTTAAAACGAACATTTCCTTTATCACCACAGTTATGTGGTATAATCAACAATAGAATAAAACTGTACATAGCAACAGGCTACCTCATGGCCACTTAGTATACCTATTGACAATAAGTCATAACAATATCGAATAATCACTGAACAATTCAAAAATCGCTTCCCCTGCTCCAGCCGCAGCATCCGTGATATTTGTTTGCTCATTCACTATCCCTGATTCGTCATCAAGGATCTCCATCATCACACAGCGTACTTAATTCCGCATTCTAATGAGAATTCAACAGGATTTTACGACTCAAAGGAAAAGAACGAGCAGACCTTTTGCAGGATGATCGTTACAAAAATCGTTACATATATTAAAGTATTTATGATGTCGACAAATCATATCTTAATTCTTACAAGATTTTGGTTCTTTGAATAAATCACAGCACCGGGAGAACCAGCTCCAAAAATGGATCTTTGTGTTTATTCAGCACCCTAGTAATTGGTTCTTTGTGTACTAATTACACAGCACCCAGGCCCCGCTCATATGGATCTTTGTGCAGCGCTACACAGCACCTGAGCAAAAAGGGGTTTCATCTACATTTTCCCTATCTGGTGTACCATCCGTGATATTTGTCTGCTCATTCACTATTCCTGATTCGTCATCAAGGATCTCCATCATCACACAGCGTACTTAATTCCGCTTTTTAATGAGAATTCAACAGGAATTTACGACTCAAAGGAAAAGAACGAGCAGACCTTTTGCAGGACGATAACTGGAATTAGTCGTGAAAATATATCCAAATACACAAAAATACACACACACATGCATTAACAACATTTATTCCGTTTAACAGAACAAACATTTCCTCTATCATGACATGCATGTCTTCAAAATTATATGCCCAAGAGAAAAAGTAAAATTAATTAAAACTGCGGGCAGTGATGATCCGGGGACCATACCGCTCCATCCTGATTGGACGAGTGCGTGCTAGAGTCGTTAACAACGACAGTCCAGATCCGATTGTTCAAAATTTCAACTCAATCGATCGAAAAATGAACGCAGGGATGCATTTTAAAGGTGCAGTGGCACTAACTGAGTTGCCACGAATATGGCCACGAAATTGCCAATATGGCCATCACAAAATATTTTCCTTAATCAATTGGCTCATAGCATAACCAATCTGCAAGTATTTCATCCGAAGATGTATCTCTCAGGAATTTTAATTAAATAAGTCATTTATAAATCAACGAGTTAATTTATTAAATGATTAATCAATAAATCAATATTTTCCTTGACAGCCACATCACTTGGTCAGTGTCATGTCCAAATATCAGCTTCCTTACTCAAAAGGTGCCTGAGTTAATGTAATGTAATTACTGTAATAAGATTACTGCAATTACTGTAATGATTACTGTAATTACTGTAATTACCGGAACTGTAATTACTGTAATTACCTCAGGTAATTACTGTAATGTAATTACTGTAATGTAATAAGAAATGTAATTAATTAAATAAGTACGGGTTCCAACAACAAGTTCCAACAACAAGTTCCAACAACAAGTTCCAACAGCAAGTTCCAACAACAAGTTCCAACAAGTTCCAACAGCAAGTTCCAACAGCAAGTTCCAACAACAAGTTCCAACAAGTTCCAACAACAAGTTCCAACAGCAAGTTCCAACAACAAGTTCCAACAACAAGTTCCAACAGCAAGTTCCAACAGCAAGTTCCAACAACAAGTTCCAACAAGTTCCAACAGCAAGTTCCAACAGCAAGTTCCAACAACAAGTTCCAACAACAAGTTCCAACAGCAAGTTCCAACAGCAAGTTCCAACAACAAGTTCCAACAACAAGTTCCAACAAGTTCCAACAAGTGCCAACAGCAAGTTCCAACAACAAGTTCCAACAACAAGTTCCAACAAGTTCCAACAGCAAGTTCCAACAGCAAGTTCCAACAACAAGTTCCAACAACAAGTTCCAACAACAAGTTCCAACAAGTTCCAACAACAAGTTCCAACAGCAAGTTCCAACAACAAGTTCCAACAACAAGTTCCAACAACAAGTTCCAACAAGTTCCAACAGCAAGTTCCAACAACAAGTTCCAACAGCAAGTTCCAACAGCAAGTTCCAACAACAAGTTCCAACAGCAAGTTCCAACAGCAAGTTCCAACAACAAGTTCCAACAACAAGTTCCAACAAGTTCCAACAAGTGCCAACAGCAAGTTCCAACAACAAGTTCCAACAACAAGTTCCAACAAGTTCCAACAGCAAGTTCCAACAACAAGTTCCAACAAGTTCCAACAGCAAGTTCCAACAGCAAGTTCCAACAACAAGTTCCAACAACAAGTTCCAACAGCAAGTTCCAACAACAAGTTCCAACAAGTTCCAACAAGTGCCAACAGCAAGTTCCAACAACAAGTTCCAACAACAAGTTCCAACAAGTTCCAACAGCAAGTTCCAACAGCAAGTTCCAACAAGTTCCAACAACAAGTTCCAACAGCAAGTTCCAACAACAAGTTCCAACAACAAGTTCCAACAACAAGTTCCAACAAGTTCCAACAGCAAGTTCCAACAGCAAGTTCCAACAACAAGTTCCAACAAGTTCCAACAACAAGTTCCAACAGCAAGTTCCAACAACAAGTTCCAACAACAAGTTCCAACAGCAAGTTCCAACAAGTTCCAACAACAAGTTCCAACAAGTTCCAACAACAAGTTCCAACAGCAAGTTCCAACAACAAGTTCCAACAACAAGTTCCAACAACAAGTTCCAACAGCAAGTTCCAACAACAAGTTCCAACAGCAAGTTCCAACAACAAGTTCCAACAACAAGTTCCAACAAGTTCCAACAACAAGTTCCAACAGCAAGTTCCAACAAGTTCCAACAAGTTCCAACAACAAGTTCCAACAAGTTCCAACAACAAGTTCCAACAGCAAGTTCCAACAACAAGTTCCAACAACAAGTTCCAACAAGTTCCAACAACAAGTTCCAACAGCAAGTTCCAACAACAAGTTCCAACAAGTTCCAACAACAAGTTCCAACAAGTTCCAACAACAAGTTCCAACAGCAAGTTCCAACAACAAGTTCCAACAACAAGTTCCAACAGCAAGTTCCAACAAGTTCCAACAACAAGTTCCAACAAGTTCCAACAACAACAAAACTTTGAAACCACGTGGCAGTAACGACCACAGAACCCCCCTTCTATTTACATGCAATGGTTCGGTCCATCCGCAGAGCCAAAGCGAACGACCACAGAACACGGCGACCACACCCTGGGACCCACCCGTCCGATTAATTTCAAACCTTGAAAAGGCACATCCTCGGGTCCCCACCAATATACCTGGCAAGTTTCAAGTATATCGGACCGGTAGTTGTTGAGAAACAGCGGTCGCATACAGACAGACCGACACACACACCGAGATTACTGGAATTATAGATAGATAAAATCCGATCTCATTAAAACCTTCAGACAAACCACTAGCATATATTATTCCTAGGACTAAAATCACCAGGACCATTATCAAACATTTATCAAAATATTAGGACCATCATCAAACCAATGAATGACTCAATCCTTTAATGACTCCATCCAAACCCAGACATTTTGAGTTCCGTAACTTTAATACTTCAAATTTTCCATTCCTTCCCTTCCTTATCCTTCGATGTAGGGATGGGTTCTTTTTAGGATCATGTTGCATCGAGCATTATTTTTCAAACAGTGTGACTATTAAGCCCACGCCAAAACCTCTGACATCCCACCATTAACACCTATTTTAAGCGTGCCGAATCAGTAAGCATCACCCCTTCTATGAGCCTCGACCAGAGGGTGGTTGTCACCCACAAACACTCGTCGCGAGCTGTTCCATTGTCTGTTGATTCCCATTCTGCTGTTTTTGTCTCATAATCAAGATAAATTTGGAACAGCCCTTAAACTAACACCAAGCAGATCAATTTTTATATTTAAATATAAAATCATTTAATCCGTGTCACCCATGCTATTTATCTAGCAAATTTCGTCAAAAAAAATCGAACGAGTTTTAGTTATGGCGGGAAAACTGAAAAAAATTCTCTATTTAAAACGGGTGTACACGATTGTACACGTGTACGGACCTTACCGAACCTTACCGACCCGGCAAACAAATCGCCTCATGGTGCACTTCATGAGCCGACTTGCCCGCAGACCAGAGTAAGGCTCTTAACACCCAGCGTATACCGTACGCATATGCAAGCACACGAATAATAGAATCATTTAAACCGTTCCATCCGTGACTTTTACCTTGGACGGTCGTGACAAAAATACTTTTACACTCCTTGGATTACCTACGGAATGCAAGTCCCACACACCAAATCCTCCATCTTCAGAATTCATATTTCATAATGGACAGATCCCCAAGACGTCATGCTTACATGCTCACCTTGGCGACGTCCACTCGAAATTTCAGCGGTGCCTCCATATTGTGGAAGAATTTCGTGTATGACTCACAGGACTCCAATGACCGGACTCAGGTTTACAAAAGGTCTTTTTTTATTATTCACTTCATTCCATTTACCAAATAATACCGCATTATTCAATGGCTGAGATTAACTCTTTTCCATGGTCCTTTTCGTTCGGCTGATGTTCCTCCGCCATGGTCCCGTTCGTCAGAGCTCCTCGCAGCAAGTCCTCTCGACTCCAGCCGCAGCTCCCGCTTATATGGACCAACTCGACTTAATCCTCTGTCCGCTGAACTCGTAATCTCTTCTCCGCTGACGTTACTGGTCGCCTTCCTGGCGCCAGCTAGCCCCCCCTGTTGTGAGTTCCATTTATCAAACAATAGGGGGGTGCTCCAGCCTGGGGCTGTGACCAGGTGTTTCAAGAGATTATCATGTTCGTGCACATTCCTAACTCATTTACAAACTCGTCCTTCACAGAGTTTGCATGTAAAATGTATTTGCTTTGTTACCAGGTTAATTAATAAGTTACCAGTGCCAATTAATAAGTTACGCTGAGTTACACTTCCACAGCAACAATAATTAATATTCCCCACAATAAAGCAACAAAACTTCCAAACAACCTACAGGAATTTCTAAAGTTAGTTCACTCTGGATAAAGCATCAGCAACGAAATTGTCCCTGCCCTTTACATGCTCAATTTCCAAGTTGAACTCCTGCAAAGCCAAACTCCATCTCATCAACCTCTGATTTTTATTTTTCAGTTTTTGAATGAAGGTTAAGGGGTTGTGATCAGTGAAGATTTTGATTGGAAAAGTAGTAGTTCCGAGATACACCTCATAATGCTGAAGCGCTAGCAGGAGAGCAAGGGTCTCTTTTTCCACGGTGGCATAATTTGCCTGGTATTTGTTAAACTTTTTGGAATAGTAGCACACCTGGTGATCCACTCCATCCTCATCTTCCTGTAATAGAACTGCCCCAGCCCTCACATCACTTGCATCAATGGCCAACTTCAAAGGTGCTTGAAAATCCGGGGCTGCTCGGACAGGAGATCCCATTAATATTTCTTTGACGTGGGCAAAGGCAGCTTGACATTTGTCATCCCAAACAAACTTGGTCTCTTTCCTCAGCAAATTCGTTAAAGGGGCATTTGTTAAAGCTTGACATTTGTCATCCCAAACAAACTTGGTCTCTTTCCTCAGCAAATTCGTTAAAGGGGCTACCACATCAGAAAAATTCCTGCAGAACCGCCGGTACCAACCAGCCATACCCAAGAATCTCATGAGCTCCTTCTTCCCTTTTGGAACTTGGAAGCGATCAATGGCTTCTATCTTGGCTGTCACTGGTTGCACCTGACCCTGACCTACTACATGGCCTAGGAACACCACCTGTGCCTTTACAAACTCACTCTTAGATAAGTTGATGGTCAACCCTGCCTCGGTCAGTTTCTTGAAAAATGCATGAATTTGTTTAATATGACCTTCCATGGTCATAGTGTGGATGATGACATCATCCAGATAAGCCTCCACCCCCTCAAGGTCTGCAATAAGCTAATTAATCAGCCGTTGAAATGTAGCAGGCCCATTTTTCAATCCAAAGGGAAGAACCTTGTACTGATATAACCCATTTGGTGTGACTAAAGCCGAGATTTCCTTGGCTCTATCAGTAAGACGAATCTGCCAATACCCTTTCAGCAAGTCAAATTTAGTTACAAATTTAGCTGGGCCTATTCTATAAATGCAGTCATCAATCCTCGGGATGGGATAGGAGTCGGTCTTGGTCACTGCATTAACCCGTTTTAAATCCGTACAACAGCGAAAACTGCCATCGGGTTTTGGAACCAACACACATGGTGAGCTCCATTCACTGCTGCTTGGTTCGATGATGTCATTCTCCAACATATACTGAACCTCCTTCCGAAGATACTCCATCTTCACAGGATTCATCCGATAGGGGTGTTGCTTCACAGGAGTGGCTTCCCCAACCTCAATATCATGATATACCAAGTCAGTACGACCAGGTACATCTGTGAACGAATGTGCAAACTCAAAAATTAGGCTGGATAGTTGTCCTTGTTGTTCCCTCGTCAAATGACCTAATTTCTCATCTAAATGACTCAACACTTCCGTGTTCATCAATCTGAGACAAGCCTGGTCATCAAAGTTATCAAACTTCAAACCGGCCTCAACCTCTGGATTCTCTTGCACCCCGACTACAGGCACGACAGGTGAGACAGGAACCATTTTTCCCACAGGCTTCCTCTCATAACATTTCTTCAGTCGGTTGACATGACACAGCTGCTGCTTTTTCCGTCGGTCGGGAGTTGTCACCACATAATCTGTTTCATTAACCCTCCTTTCGATTGCGTAGGGACCGAAATATCTAGCCTGTAGTGGCTGACCTGGAACAGGAAGCAACACTAACACTCGGTCCTCAGGACTGAAATTTCTTACCTGAGATTTCTTGTCATGTCTCACTTTCATTTTATCCTGTGTCACTTTCAAGTTTCTTCTTGCAACTTCACAAGCCTTTGCCAATCTGTGCCCAACCGTTGACACATACTCCACCACTGTTGACTGTGACTCCTCCTGTAGCCACTGTTCTTTCACCAATTTCAATGGTCCTCGCACTGCGTGTCCAAACACAAGTTCAAAAGAACTGAATCCCAATGACTCCTGAACAGATTCCCTCGTAGCAAACAACAATAAGGGTATTCCTTCATCCCAATCCTTGTCACATTCAAAACAATACGTTCTGATCATATTCTTCAATGTCTGATGAAACCTTTCCAAGGCCCCTTGGCTCTCGGGATGGTAAGTCCTTGATCTTACTTGCTCCACTCCCAACAGGTGTACCACTTGCTGAAAAAGCGTTGACATGAAATTGGAACCCTGATCAGACTGGATGACCTTAGGTAGGCCAACGAAAGTGAAAGATTTAATCAAGGCCTTCGCAATAACTGCCGCAGTAATTTTTCTAAGAGGCACTGCCTCTGGGAACCTTGTGGAAGTGCACATGATGGTCAGCAAATACTGATGTCCAGCCTTAGTTTTAGGTAAAGGGCCGACACAGTCAATAATGACTCGGCTGAATGGCTCTTCAAAAGCTGGAATTGGTTTTAAAGGTGCGGATGTGACTTTCTGATTAGGTTTTCCCACCAGCTGACAAGAGTGGCAAGATTTACAGAACTCCGCAACATCACATCGCAATCCTGGCCAGAAAAAATGTACCAATATTCTGTCACAGGTCTTGTTCACTCCAAGGTGCCCGGCCAAAGGTGTCTCATGCGCCAAACTCAATATCTCCTTCCGGTACGGCGGTGGCACCACAATTTCGGAATGAACTTTCCAATCATCGTTTGCTGGCACCTCTGGTGGTCTCCATTTTCTCATGAGTATTTCCCCTTTCATGAAGTAACCAACAGGTAACTTCATAGCCTCTTCCTCTGTAACGGCTTTAACAATTAAACTCCGGATCTCCGAATCTCCGTGTTGTTCTTCAACAAGTCTCTTTCGGATCAGCACTGTTTGTTCAACCTCGTTCCCAGATGTCTCCGACGCACACTCCATTTCCTCTTTTGTTCCAGATGCCACCTTTTCCTTCGGTTCCTTGATATCACTTCCTTTCCTATTACCTCTTTCAGAATTTTCCTCCTATACCTCTAAGGAACACAAATCCACATCGCCTTCCTTTTCCTTCTCTCCAGAGCGCTTTCTACCCATAGCACGAGTCACTGCACAGGATGGAAAGATACGCGGAATCTCCTGCTCTAACTGTGCGGTGTTATTTTCCATACTGGGCTTTTCAACCAACATCGGATTGCCAGAAACTCGACCACCGGCGAAATCATTCCCGATAATAAAAGAGATTCCCTCTACAGGAAGAGTGGCTTGTAACCCCACAGTGACCGGTCCCGACACCAAATCAGACTTCAAATGGATGACATGAAGAGGAGCTTTAACATAGCCACCAACGCCCTGTAAAAGAACACTAACACCAGTTGCCGTCTTCTCTGACAATGGCAAAATGCCTTCAAGCATCAAAGATTGATGTGCTCCTGTGTCCCTCAATACCCTAACAGGTCTCTGGTTCGTTAAGTCTCCATCCAGTGACACAAACCCCCCCTGAAATAAAAGGTTTGTAACCCTCTTGAACAAGGTCGTTCTGTGATGCCGTAACTTTGGTATGGGAACCTTCACAAGGCACTGTCCTCCAAGGACGATTTCTAGCATTGGCCAATGCATTCGGAGTTGCACTAGTTTTATTCCGCTCCTGATTTTTCCTTTTCAGGGCATAACATTGGGACATCAAATGCCCAGGTTTCTTGCAAAAAGCGCAAGTCGGCCCGGAGGAAAAACTCGTGGTCTGCCTCGGGCCCCCCGGAAGATAAGTCTGTCTTGGAACTGTAGTCTTCTGACCCCTAAAAGTCGTGGTATCAGATTTGTCCCCATAGTCCTCTCTCGGCTGCCTCCATGAAAATCTGTTCTCCGCACCTGATCTACTATATCTCCCCTGTAAAACTCTAGGCGGGAAGTTAGGTTTGTGGAACCCCATCCTGTGTGTCAAGGCATAGTCATCTGCCACGGTTGCTGCCTCATACAACTCTGGTACTTTCTTCTCATCCAGATGTACTTTAATGTCCACGTGGACACACTGTTTGAATTCCTCCACCAAGATCAATTGTCGTAACAGGTTGAAGTCTTTCTCAATCTCCTTCGAGTCACACCACCTATCAAACATGGTTTCTTCATTCTGGCAAACTCCACATGGGTCTAACTTTCCCTCTTCCTGGCATTCCTGAATTTTTGCCGGTAAGCTTCAGGGACCAATTCATAGGCTTTGAGAATGGCTTTCTTCACTATCTCATAATCTGCACATTGGTCAATCGGTAAAGCCGAATAGATATCTTGAACTTTACCCACCAGAACACTTTGCACTAACATAGTCCAGGACCCCACAGGCCATTTTAGCATTTGAGCCACATTCTCAAAATGTAAAAATGACTTGGCCACCTCCTTTTCATTGAAGGGTGTAACTAGCCTCACATGCCTACCAACATACCAAGAGTTCTCACAAGTTGTCGAACTAGCCGGCATGGATACTACTTCTCTCGGTTCTCCCAGTAATTCCAGCTCCTTGAGTTTAAGTTCCTTCTGATACTCCATGTCACGTTCCTTTAACTCCCTTTCGGCTCTCCTTTCCTCTGCTCTTCTTTCCTCGAGTTCTCGTTCCTGTTCTGCTCGTTCCTTTGCTCTTCTTTCCTCGGCTTTCCATTCCAATTTCCAATTTCGATTTCACCAAACTCTCCTCCTTTGGTATCCATGGAATTCTCCACGCATGGCTGGCGGACTTCCTCTCTAGTCGTAGTCAACGTGTGGCCCTGAATGGGTTTCTCTCATCTCCTCTTCCTGTTCAGGCTGGAGAGTTCAGGCTCTTCCCATGTTCCTTGTCCCACTAGAGACTCCACCACCAATGTCTGCATCTCTGCTTTCTTCATACTAACTCGGACCTCCAAGTTAAAATATTTGGCCAATAGCATGAGTTCAGATCTTTTTAATGCCTGGAACTGTGCCTCATTAGGGGACGCCGCAAACTTTTCTGCGTCAAACACCATGGTGACTCTCAGTTAGCACCTGTTAACCTTCACACAAAAATTTTCAAATTTTTTCGAAAAATTTGGGAATGTTAGAAAATTCCTAATTTGGGAATTTTGGGAATGTTGGGGAATTCTATCCCGGATGAGCACTCAATTTCTGTTACGTGCTTGTCCCCAAACACCGGTCATGGTGTACCTCTGAGCCCCGAGAGGAGTCACGGCAGAAAGATGTGTTCTTCTGTGTGTCAAAGATCAATGGTGAAACCACACCAATTGTTACCAACAAACAAGTATTGTATTAAGGTCACACAAGAATAACAGTACAATAACAATATTAATCAATTGTACAACCAATATATCATTCCAATGATGGTACCATCAGTTTTGCACAATATAACTCACAGTGCTCCAAGTGAGTGAAAATAACATTCCCAATGTCTCTGTCCCAGCTTCAAACCAAAGTCGATCTACGCTCCAGTGATCGTCAGAACGATGTTGTATCGAGACCAGAATCCCGCTCGGTTGACAGTCACACTGCCAAAGATAGGCAAAAGTGTCCTCAAGAGGCGGCTGGGAAATCACACCTTCGGGTATGGACGTTCAAAGGCTCCCAATCGGCGAACCGCAAATTCCCACTCAAAATCCACGTTACACGCACACACCAGGTTACGTCTGGATGCGGTGAAATGGTTGAAGCGAGGTGAAAAACCTGGAGCGATGCGAAATCCGGCGCGAGGCAAAATGTCCAACGGTCCGTTCTCGAGACGTAACGGCACTCCAATGATTCTCTTCGGAATCAACTGCAAAACACGTCACGCAGGTTTAACTGTCACAGCGATAACAACTCTGTCACAGGAATCCCTTTCCCAGGAAACCCAAAGTTCACTTGTGACCCCCGTTCGCCAGCGTTTGCTCAAAACCTCAACGCAGCTCGGCTCCTTCTCCGACCTCACTCACTCCGCCTCCCTTTTCTCCTCTTCCTCCTCCTCTTCTTCCTCTTCTTCTTCATCCGGGTCCCGATCCGGTTTCCTGTTTCTTTTTAAAAGATTATTATTTTTTACCTTTTGAAAACAGTTATTTCCAATTCACTGAAACGATAACAATAATAGTACATGCAACCAAAAATGTTTACAGTGGATGAGAACCACAACAACGGAAGTGGCGAATCCGTAACACATCCACCAAACAGTGATGACTCCATCTACATCTCGCTGTCTGATAACATGGACCAACTTCTATCCACTCATCCCAACTCTCTTTTCCTCATATGTGGTGATTTAATTGTCATCATGTCAGCTGGCTGGGTGTGGGTATCTCTCTCACCAGCCACGGCTCCTCAGCAAAGGACTTCTGCATCTCGTTAGGACTGACACAATCTGTCAATTTCCCGACCTGGATCTCAGTCAACGGAGAATCTTCTCATATGTACTTGGTTATGACAAACTTCCCTGCAAATGTCTGCTGCTCTTCTTCTGCTCCAATCGGTTCATCTGACCATATGCTTGTTAAAGTGGACATCTCTCCGGCCATTCCCAGAGAGCCTCCTCAGCGTCGCCGAGTCTGGCATTTAACTCGGGCCGACTGGCACAGTCTTAAAGCAACCATCAATCATCTGGATTGGTCTCCTATCTCTACTGCCTCTGACATCAACTGATCCTGGGAATTCTTCCAAAGTAAATTGCTCTCTCTCATGCAAAGATTTATCCCATCACGTCTTCAGTTGTCATTCCCTTCCTCCCGTCCATGATACACGGAATCTTGTGGTGAGGCAGTTGCCCTTAAACAACTTGACTTCGCCTCCTGTAAGACAAATCCAACGGAAGGAAATGTCATTTCCTTTCACAAATCCCGGAACAAGTGTGTGTCCACCCACAGGAGAGCAAGGAAACAATATCTCTCCACTCTCAAACCTGTCTCCCTCTTCCAAATGCTGGTGGCGTCTGGACAAATCTGTTTCTGGTGTTTGTTCCCCTTCCATCCCCTCCCTTACCTCAAACGGATACACAGCTGAATCCGCACGTGAAAAAGCTGAATGCCTCAACTCTGTGTTTGCCTCAAAATATTGTGTCCCGAACCCATCTCTCTCTGTACCTACCTTTCCCAGTCAAACCCAGATGCTCCTGGACTCTGTGTCCTTCTCTCCTGACAAGGTGGATAAGTTTCTGTCAATCCTCGACGATGATTCTGCAACTGGACCAGACGGCATCAGCCCAAGGGTCCTAAAATCCTGCTCTTCCGCTCTTTCACAGACTCTGTCTGTTCTCTTCACCCTCTCTTTTGCTCAAGGTCATCTGCCATCAGCTTGGAAATCAGCCAACATTACCTCTTCACACAAAAAAGGTGCAAACACAGATCCTTGCAACTACAGACCAATCAGCCTGCTCCCAATAATCAGTAAGGTCATGGAATTAATTATCGCTTCTGACATCAAATCCGTCCTCTTCTCCAATGGCTTGATCTCGGATCATCAACTTGGTTTCAGACCAGGTCACTCCACTCTGGACGTGCTGCTTCTTCTGTCTGAACAATGGATGGAGGTCCTCAATGTCAAACAGGAAATTAGACCTGTCTCCTTTGACATATCTCGTGCCTTCCATACGGTCTGGCACCCCGCTCTGCTCACCACCTCTCCTCCAATGGAATCCATGGAAATCTCCAAAAATGGCTTGAGGACTTCCTTTCTGGTCGTAGTCAACGTGTGGCCCTGAAAGGGTTTCTCTCATCTCCCCTTCCTGTTCAGGCTGGAGTTCCCCAAGGCAGTATTCTGGGCCCTGTGCTTTTTCTGGTCTTCATCAATGATCTCTCCGACTGTCTGGAAAATCCTCTCTATCTCTTTGCTGATGACTCCACTCTCTGCCGCTCCATTCCTCATCCCTCAGATCGGCAGTCTGCAGCCTCCTCACTCTCTGCAGACCTTGACAAAATCAGACTGTTCAAACAAGTGGAACATGTCTTGCAAACCTGACAAATCTCACACTCTCACTACATCTCTCCGAAAAAACCGACTGGACAACCCTCCCATCTACTTTCTGAACAATCCTCTCCAAGAAGTTCTGTCACTCAAGCGTTTGGGTCTCACTATCTGCCCTGATCTTTCCTGAAAAAACCACATTTCCAAGCTGGCCTCCAAAGCCAGTCGCCGACTAGGCATCCTCCGTCGTGCGAAGTCCTTCCTTGGCACACCTGAGCTCCTCACCACATACAAGGCTTTCATCCGCAGCTCAATGGAATACTGTTCTCCCTCCTGGGCTGGTGCTCCTGCCTCACACCCAGCTCGTCTTTACACTGTTGAAACCAAAGCTTTCAGAATTATTGGAATCTCCCATGATGAAGCTAACTCTAAGGGCCTTTCACTCACCCACCGCATGCAGGTAGGTGGTCTTTCTGTGTTCTACCAACTCCTATCCGGCCTAGCTCCCCCAGCTCTGTCTGTGCTCTGTCCCCAAAATATTCCGACATGTCGCACAAGATCTGCCAACAACCCTCTTCTCGTGAAACTGCCATAATCAAGACTCTCTGCTCTCCTTCACTCCTTCATTCCTCTTTCCTCCCACTTCTGGAATAAACCCCCTCACTCTCTTCAATCCCACTCATCCCTCCAGGTCTTTAAAACAGCTGTTCACCACCATCTCTTATCTTCCCCCATCCAAAACCTTGATATTTTCTACCCCCGTTAATTCACCCCAGACCCACTTTTTTGAAATACCGACTTCTTTCCTGGAAGACCCAGCAGTGTCCATGGGTTTTTTAATCCTCTCCCACCCCCCTCCCCCACCCCTTCCCATGCCTCCTCCCCTCAAGCCCTCACCCTCCGACAGATCTCCTGATATCCCTGCTCTCTATGTTGTCTCTTGCTCCCTTTATCATACGTTTTATGTGTCAGTTTGTCTTTTTGTGATCAATGTTAGCTCTCACACGAGCCTCGATCTTGTATACAAAAATAATAACAATAAATAAACAGTCAGGTGGAGGTATGTGTGCTCTTCCTTGTGATGATCTCGTTTATTATTGTGATTTCATGACTGTTCGGATGAATATTCATCAGAAATGAATATTTGCTACATCATTGAACACCTTCAATGCAGATGGAGGAAATGTTGAGTTGGATCTTGGAGACGGCGTGAAGCTGGAAGGTGTGAAAACATTTTGCTACCTCGGAGACATGCTGAATGGAGAAGGTGGATCAGACTCGGCAACGGTAGCTCGAGTGAGATGTGCATGGAAGAAGTTTCGGGAATTGAGTGGCGTGCTGATGATGAGGGGAGTGTCGTTGAAGCTGAAGGGAAAGGTGTATGCTGCATGTGTGAGAACTGTTATGATTTATGGGAGCGAGACATGGGTAATGAACGTAGAGCAGCAACGAAGGCTGGAAAGGGTGGAAATGCGAATGGTTCGGTGGATGTGTGGAGTATCGTTGAGAGAGAGGAAGACAAATGATGAATTGCGAAAGGTGATGGGAATGGAGCCTGTGATTGATGCTGTGAAGAGGAACAGGTTGAGATGGTTTGGTCATGTGTTGAGGAAGGATTGAAGTGACTGGTTGAGAAGAGTGATGGAAATGAATGTAGAAGGAAGTAGAAGACGGGGAAGACCGAGAAAGACTTGGCTAAAGATGGTCGAAGAAGAAATGCGGGCAAGGGGGTTAACAAGGAGAGATGCAGAAAATAGGGCAAAATGGAGAAGATTGTCATGGGGACCGCAAGGCTAACCCCGCTCTAGCAGGGAAAATGGCCTTTAAAATGCATGTTGTTGTTGTTGTTGTTGTTGTTGTATTGAACAGACAATTGATTTAACCTTTCAAATGATATGCAACAATCAACGAAAGGTTTATTCAAATTGAGCAGGAGGTTGCTGAGCAATCATATTCCCGAAATTTCAGAGTATGAAGTTCACTTCACGTGACTATGGGCACCGATCAACAAGGTACCTGAAGTACAAATTTCCAACCCAAGATATTTTATGTTAACATCGTTTTACTCACGCAGGACATCCAAAGGAATAAAAAGATGCCAACCAGGTATGGTATTGGGGGTGGGGGTGCACGACCAGCCGGCGGACCATGTGGGCCTCAATTCCCAGTGTGTTCCGTGAGCAAGCAGCTCGCTTACCGCTCGCCAAGCGGCTCGCTTGATTCAAAGCGCTCAAGTGAGCACTCCAAGGTATCAGAGCGGAGTGTTCGACACCTGTTATTATCGACATTACAAGCGGCTTGCTGATGGAACACACCCCTGCTGCTCACCTCCTTCTTTCATCCTTCGCACTTCTCCCTCATTCCTTCGAAGATCTGTCTCAAAACACCGTTGCTCGGCAACGGAAGAGGCGGAAGTGGCAGGGAAACGATCAGGGGTGAAGGTGCAACTTGGTCAAAGAATAAATGTGAATATTTCCGCAGACAGAGAGCAGAATGGCTGAATTATAAAGAAAACATTGTTAAAACCAGGACACTTTACTTCTCTACAACACAATAATTCACCTTTTGGGCGTGGTCAGCACTCCAAGCACCTGCGGATCGCATGAAATGCTCGTCCTGGCTTCTTCCTCAGCTGAGGTAAATGTTATTTTAAAATCAGTGGAAGATAATAACAAGAGATCGTTTGAGGATTACTCACCGGAGCTTTCAGATTAAATCATTTCAATTAATTTAACTCCTGCTTGGTCAAAAGACACGACCAGCGGCGGGAGAAGTTCAAGAGAAAACACACAACGGGCGGGAAATCTAAACGGTGTTTCCTACGACGTCTGCGTTTAGTTGTTAAATGTTGTACATTTCGCTTTTCACATCAGAATTTAAGAGTCTAGTTCAAGTGAACGGTCGCAGGCAGAGATGTCACGTTTGTGTCAAGGACGAAATGATTAGATTTTGGTGAATATCTGGATTCGGCAACTAGAATTTTAAAGTGATTCTTCACCATTGGGAGATGGGGCCAAAACGATACATAGCAGGATATCTCAAAAAGTTGTGGACGGATTTGGACGAAACTTCGGGGACCGGTTGGGTGTCCGACAAGGTCAAATAGATTCGAAGTTAAGCCTTGACTGGTTATTCAGTTGAGGATTCTGTGTTTGGGGTTCACAGATCTGCGAACGTCCCCCATGACATATATTGTTTATTTATTATTTTTAATAACGAGGCAGATGCCCCCTACTATACGCCCTGAACTTGGCCCTCGAGTGTCCATAGCGGTGTATAGTAGAGGATTGTGAAGCGCCAACCCATTGCTTTCAAGGGCATTATCTGCTTGTTTGGGTGTTTTGTAATTCTTGTCAATAAAATGAACCCAAGATTTCTTCCCCAATCAAATCATATAATTTATAGGTCCAAAGGATGGTATTCATTACATCAACGATTTTAAAAAGTTCATTAGTCCATTCATTCATTCATTTCGGTTTATTGAAATATTTAAACACTGGACAAGGCAGTTCGAAGACTGAAATTTGTCAAGTTTACAATAATAAAAGTATTTCATAAAACTTACAAATGCATATAAAAATAATAATATTAATCATATAAAATTACATTCATAAATGTAATAAATACAAGTACAGATACATTCAAAGTACACAGCCCCCATGCCAAATAATTAAATATCCG
This sequence comes from Myxine glutinosa, assembly GCF_964187855.1. NCBI lineage: Eukaryota > Metazoa > Chordata > Myxini > Myxiniformes > Myxinidae > Myxine > Myxine glutinosa. The sequence continues at coordinate 165,172,871 of NC_136266.1, read as the reverse complement.
ACAGCGCGGCTTTGCCGGGGCGCCTCCAGCGCCCGGCAATACCTCAGTGCAGATCATAGAGGATGCATTGTGAGGGAGAGGTGTACACTAATTGATTGATTAATTGTACAATTAAAATCAATAAAAGATTATCACAAAATATTTTCTTAATCAATTGGCTTATAGCATAACTAAACCACTAGTGCTTCATCCGAAGATGTATCTTTTTGAATTATTATTATTATTATTATTATTTTTTGTATGCAGAGTCGAGGCTCGTGAAAGAGCTAATATTTATCAAACAAACAAATCAAACAAACAAGCAAACAAAGTATATAAAAAGGGGAGCGGTCGACAAGATGGGGAGAGAAGGGGAGGAAGCACACAAACACAACATTTGAGAGCAGGGACATCGGGAGATGTTTTTGGATGGAGAGGCCCTGGGGGGAGGCAGGATAGGTATAAAACGCAAGGACACCAAGGACTTCCAGGAAAGAAGTCAAAAGTCACCTCAAAAAAGTGTATTTGGGGTGAAATTAGCGGGGGTAGAAAAGATCAAGGTTTTGGATTGGGGATAATTAAATAAGTCATTAATAAAAAATTAAATAATTAATTGATTAATCAATAAATAATTAATCAATTAATCAATAAATAATAATTAATCTATTAAATGGTTAATCAATAAATCAAAAATATCCTTGATAGCCACATCACTTGGTCGCCCGGACAAACAAACAAGAAAGAAAACAAACAAGAAAACAAATAACCAGAGTGAAAACTGAGTACTCCCTTTCAGCGTGCGTCACTGCCGAGCCCCCTTCGGTGCCCGGCAATGACGTTTTGCAATGCCTGGGGATGGCATAGGAAAGGTGCGGTGTACAATAGCATAACTAAACCACGAGTGCTTCATCCGAAGATGTATCTTTTAGAAATTTAATTAAATAAGTCATCAATAAAAAATTAAATAATTAATTGATTAATCAATAAATAATTAATCAATTAATCAATAAATATTAATCAATGAAATGATTAATCAAAAATATCCTTGATAGCCACATCACTTGGTCACTGTCATGTCCAAATATTAGCTTCCCAGATCAAAAGGTGCCTGAGATATTGGCGAAATGAGAAAGAAAATAAATAAATGATTAATAATGAAAATAAATAAATAATAATAATCATTAAAAAATTAAATTATTAATCAATTCGGTCACAGAACACATAAACCACCACCATTTCTTCAGAATCTGTAACTGAATTATTATTTTTATTTTTTAGTAATTAATCGAATAATTAAATAATTAATCGATCAATTGATTAATTGATGAATCAATAAATCAAAAATATCCTTGATCGCCACGTCACTTGGTCACTCATGTCCAAATATTAGCTTCCCATCTCAAAAAGTGCCTGAGATATTGGCCAAATAAGAAAGAAAATAAATAAATGATTAATAATGAAAATAAATAAATATATAATAATCATTAAAAAATTAAATTATTAATCAATTCGGTCATAGAACACATAAACCACCACCATTTCATCAGAATCTGTAACTTTAAAAAAAAAGAATTTTTTTTTAGTAATTAATAATAATAATAATAAATAATTATAAATAAATCTTTATTGTCCCATTTTCAGGGAAATTATTGTTTGGTGACACCGTAAGTTGACCATCATTAAAACATAAAACACAAAGGGAATAAGAAAACAATATCAAAAAAGATATAAAATATAAAATAAATATAAAGTATGGAAGATGGACTAAAGAGCAAAATGTCGAGGAATTTGAATTTAGCATTTGAATTGCACATGGTACAAATGACTTTTTGAACATGTTCTTCTTCATCCTCCTTGCACGAAAGCGTCTCCCTGATGGCAGTTTTTCAAAAAGTCCGGTCAAGAAATGACTTTCATCGGTACACACCTGCACCGCCTTCCTTTTCAATGCTCGCAAGTACAGAGACTCCAGACTGGTTGAAGGCCCACCTACAGCTTTAAATGCCAGTGTAATGACCTTTCTCAATCGTGACTTATTCCGCACATTAAGATAACTGCACCAGGAAATCAAATTAAATGATAAAACACTGATCAGTAAGGAATTTGTTAACATCCGCATCACACGAGAGCTAACACCAAATGAATTCAACTTCCTGATAAGATACTGTGGCGGACACGATGGCTCGCTGGCGCGGTGACATCATTCCGCGCACCAAGAGGGTGTCGGCCACGCCCGAGGGGTAGGTGTGGCCTCGGGATATACACGGGGCTCGCAGCCCTGAGCAAGTCAGTGCTACAGTTTGAGCTTTACAATAAAGACTCTTTTGACCCTACGCGTTGTGGCTTACCTTCTTTGGCAAACAAGTTGCATGCGTAGCACCACGCTACACTGGTGACCCCTTTTGGTTCAGCCGTCGCTGACCACAGAACGCGCCATGGCCAGCAACGCGGTCGCGGTAAAGCTCCCTGAGTTTTGGGAAGCACAGGCCGAGGTATGGTTCGTGCAGGCCGAAGCACAGTTCGAGCTTCGAGGAATAACGGCGGACGAGACGCGTTACTATCACGTGATTGCCGCCCTCGGGCCCGGCACGGCCGCCCGAGTCGTGTCCATCCTGCGGCACCCACCGGCGGAGCACAAGTACACGACGCTCAAACGTCTCCTCATCGCCACGTTCGGCCTCACGGAGCTCGAACGGGCGGTCCGCCTCCTGGACCTTCCCGAACTCGGCGACACACGACCATCAGTACGGATGGACTACATGCTGTCGTTGCTGGGTGACAAAGCCCCGGATTTTTTATTCCGGGCGCTTTTTCTATGCCAGCTACCGGCACAGGTACGCCTCGCCCCGCGTTGCTTGCAGCCAATGGTACACCCATACGCACATTCGGGAAGCGCTGCCTCTCCATGCGGTTCGGAAGGCAGCGCTTTCAATGGTCGTTCGTAACCGCCAGCGTGCCCATGGCATTGCTCGGTGTGGACTTCCTATGTGCAAATGGGTTGTTGGTGGACGTGAAGCACAGAAGGCTCGTCCAGGCCGAAACCTTTAGCTCGCTCGCTTGTTCGCTGAGCAGCTCGTTGAGCGGCTCACTGAGCGGCTCACCGAGCGGCTCACCAAGCGGCTTGCTAAACGGTTCCATCCCGGCGAGTTTGGTTTGTACGCTTCCGGCAGCGGATGACTTTACCCGCCTCCTCGCCAGTTTCCCGGACCTCACGCGGCCCACCTTCTCGGCGGTGGACGTCAAGCATGGGGTGGAGCATCACATCCCCACCGTCGGGCCACCGGTCTACGCCCGGGCACGCCGCCTCGAGCCGACGAAGCTCGCGGTGGCGAAAGCGGAGTTCGCTACGCTGGAGCGGCTGGGCATCGTGCGGCACTCCAAGAGTGCTTGGGCATCGCCGCTGCACATCGTGCCGAAGCCCGGCGGGGGATGGCGGCCGTGCGGGGACTACCGCCGCCTCAACAATGCTACCACCCCCGACCGCTACCCCGTCCCTCACATCCAGGACTTTTCCGCCCGGTTGGCGAAAATGTCCCTCTTTTCCAAGGTGGACCTCATCCGCGTCTACCACCAGGTCCCCGTCAGGCCGGAGGACATACCGAAGATGGCCGTCATTACACCATTCGGCCTCTTCGAGTTTCTGCGGATGCCCTTCGGGTTGAAGAATGCGGCTCAGGCGTTCCAGCGGCTGATGGACAGCGTCTTGCATGACTTGGATTTCATTTACGTCTACCTGGACGACATCCTCGTCGCAAGCGCATCCCGTGAGGAGCATCTCCGCCATCTCCGCACGCTCTTCGAACGCCTGGGCCAGCATGGCCTGGTCATCAACCCCGCCAAGTGCCGGTTCGGCATCGCCGAAATCGACTTTTTGGGGCACCGCGTCACCAGGCACGGGGCCATCCCCTTACCGGCCAAGGTGGAGGCAGTCAGGGGGTTTCCGCACCCCCGCACGATCAAGGGGCTCCAGGAGTTCCTGGGCATGGTGAACTTTTATCACCGGTTCCTGCCCCGCATCGCCCAGCTCCTGCGCCCCCTGCACGAGGCCCTCCGGGGGAAGCCAGGCAAAGGTGACGTTGCTTGGACCGAGCCGATGGACGCGGCGTTCGCGGGCGCGAAGCTCGCCTTGACTAACGCCACCATGCTCGCGCACCCGGTGCCCGAAGCACCGATCGCCCTCACCACCGACGCATCGGACTACGCGGTGGGCGCGGTGCACGAGCAATGGGTGAAGGGAACTTGGCAGCCGCTGGCGTTTTTCAGCCGGCAGCTCCGCCCACACGAACGGCGGTACAGTACCTTCGACCGCGAGCTTCTCGGGCTTCACCTGGCGGTCCGGCATTTCCGCCATCTGGTCGAGGGCCGTTCGTTCACGGCCTTCATCGACCACAAGCCCCTGGTCTTCGCGATGGCCAAGGTCGCCGAGCCGTGGTCGGCCCGGCAGCAGCGTCACCTCTCGGCCGTGTCCGAGTACACGACGGAGATCCGGCACGTCGCGGGGAAGGACAACCCGGTGGCGGATTGCCTTTCCCGGTCCGTCACCCACGCGGTCCACCTCGGGATCGACTATGCCCTAATGGCGGTGGACCAGACCGCCGACCCCGACGTCCAGGCCTTGCGGACCACCGTCACGGGCCTCCGCGTCACCGAGGTGCCGTTCGACGGCGCGGGCACGGCCCTCTTGTGCGACGTCTCCCTCGGCCGGCCTCGCCCCATCATGCCCGCGGGCTGGCAGCGCCGGGTTTTTGACGCCATCCACGGCCTGTCCCACCCGGGCACGAAGGCCTCCCAGAGGCTTGTCGCCGCCAAGTTCGTCTGGCATGGCCTCCGGAAGACCGTCCGCGATTGGACCAGGACGTGCCTCGCGTGCCAGCGCGCGAAGGTGCACCGCCACACCCAGGCCCCGTTGGCCCCGTTGGCCCCGTTTACTGTGCCCGAACGTCGGTTCGACCACGTTCACGTGGACTTGGTGGGACCTCTGCCCCCCTCGCGGGGTTTCACCCACATCCTCACCATGGTGGACCGCACCACCCGGTGGCCGGAGGCTGTGCCTTTGGCGGTGACGACGGTGGCGGACGTCGCACAGGCGTTCATCGCCACCTGGGTTGCCCGGTTCGGCGCCCCCTCGGACATCTCGTCCGACCGCGGCCCCCAGTTCACCTCGGAGCTCTGGGGGGCGGACGCGCGGGGCTCGGCGTCCAGCTGCACCGCACCACGGCCTACCACCCCCAGGCCAACGGCCTGTGTGAGCGCTTCCATCGCTCCTTAAAGGCCACGCTCCGGGCCACCCTCCGCGACGGCGGCTGGATCGACAGGCTCCCCTGGGTCCTGCTGGGCCTCAGGACGGCGCCCAAGGACGACCTGCGCGCATCCACGGCAGAGTTGGTCTTCGGACAACCGCTGCGGGTGCCGGGCAAGTTCCTCCCCGACTCCACGGCACCATGGTCTGCGGCGCAGCAGCGCTCCGCACTGCAGGAGACCGCCCAGAGGTTCGCCCCGGTGCCGACGGCGCATCACGGGTGCCCGCCAACGCACGTCGCCCCGGAGCTTCGCACGGCGGAGTACGTATTCGTCCGCCACGACGCCCACCGGACACCGCTGCGGCCCCCGTACGACGGGCCCTTCCGCGTGCTGGGGACCGGGGTGAAACACTTCACCCTGGACATCGGCGGTACTCCTGACCGCGTTTCCGTGGACGGCCTCAAGCCGGCCCACCTCGACGTGGACCACCCCCCACCAGTGGCTCGGCCCCCGCGTCGGGGCCGCCCCCCGGCGGGCAGACCCCTGGCACCACCCAGCCCCGCCGGCACGCCACCACCCTGTCCTGCACCCATCCCAGATGCCGCCAGCGGCATCCCAGTCGGCAACCCGGCATCCCAGACGCCGCCAGCCGCCAGAGGGCGCTTCGGCCGGGTCATCCGTTTCCCCTCAAACTGACCCTTCAGGTGCGCGGGAATTCTGGGGGGGCGCGTGTGGCGGACACGATGGCTCGCTGGCGCGGTGACATCATTCCGCGCACCAAGAGGGTGTCGGCCACGCCCGAGGGGTAGGCGTGGCCTCGGGATATACACGGGGCTCGCAGCCCCGAGCAAGTCAGTGCTACAGTTTGAGCTTTACAATAAAGACTCTTTTGACCCTACGCGTTGTGGCTTACCTTCTTTGGCAAACAAGTTGCGTGCGTAGCACCACGCTACAATACAATCTTTGCATTGATTTCTTGTACACAGCATCAGTATTTCCATCAAAAGTTAGCTTGTCATCAATAAAGGTGCCCAGGTATTTAAATTTGCTAACAATTTCCACCTTATCACCATTTATGGTTACAGGCTCATGATTGTGACCTTTCCGAAAGTCCAAAATCATCTCTTTTGTTTTGTCCACATTCAGAGTAAGACAAAAGTCCCCACCACTTGTTCAATGTGTCAATCTCGTCGAGGTGAAGATACAAAGGATGATTGATCGGAAAGATAGCCAACAATGGCGATATCGTCTGCATACTTAATTAAGTTACAAACTTCTTAAAGAGCCACGCATCCATTGGTGTACAAACTGAACAGTAGAGGTGACAATACACCGCCTTGTGGAGCACCAGTATTCAAGATTGATAACTTTGATAAGCTACCATTCACCCTCACCCGCTGAGGACGGTCTCGTAAAAAACTTTCCACCCAAAGTATGATATGGGGGTTCAGGCACAGGTCACTCAACACTTTCACAAGGGTAAATGGCTGCATAGTGTTAAAGGCTGACGAGAAATCGATAAATAACACACGGACATAGGTTCCATTCTGGTCAAGGTGACTTGTGATTAGATGAAGTAAGCTGAGCCAGGCATCTTCAACACATCGTCTTGCTTTATATGCAAATTGTAAAGGATCCAGTTTCGGAGTTACATCTGATGCTATAAACTTCACCATCAATTTCTCCATACATTTACACAGGATTGAAGGAGCTGTGCTCCTACGCGAGTTAAAAGGATTGACGCGACAAAAGACGGGAATTCATCCGAGTTTCTTTATTCGGCAAAACCAAACTCGGGTACTCTGAAAAGCCCGTTTATCGGGCAGCAATATATATATACAATCAAACGCGGCGAGAGTGGGCGTGCCCGGGCGGCCCGGGTGAGCCCGGGAAAGGCAAGTCTGGACATGCCCGGGAAAGGCGAGACTGGGCGTCTCCGGGCGGTCTGGGCGAGCCTGGCACAGCGATCGCTCCGTGGTTGCGTCCTCGGCAGGTGTAAGGCGATTGTGTATGTTCAGCGGCAACCGCTACACGCGCCCCCCCAGAATCGACTTGCACCGGCAGGGTCAATTTAAGGGGGGTCCTGATGACCCGGCCGAAGCGACCCCTGGAGGGTCGTGGGGGGCGGGGGGGTCCGGTGTGGTGGTGGGTGGCTGAGCGGGGGGAACCGTGGACGGGGGGTGGCCTCGGCACAGAGGAAGGGCCAACCGTGGTGGTTGGTCGACGTCCACGTGCGCCGGCTTGAGGCGGTCCACCGAAATCCGGTCCGACCTGCCGCCGACGTCGATGACGAAAAACTTGTCGTCCCGTCGCAGGACCCAGAAGGGTCCGTCGTACGGCGGCCGGAGTGGCCCCCGGTGTGCGTCATGACGCACAAAAACGTACTCCGCTGTGCGAAGCGCTGGGGGAACGTAGGACTGGGGGCCACTGTGGCGGGACGTTGGCACGGGGGCAAACCGTCGGGCGGCCTCCTGGAGGTCCGAGCGCTGGCGAGCCGCGGACCAGGGACTGGTAGCATTGGGCACGAACTCCCCCGGGACGCGTAGCGGCTGGCCGTAGACGAGCTCGGCGGTGGATGCCTGGAGGTCCTCCTTGGGGGCCGTGCGGAGGCCCAAAAGGACCCACGGCAGCCGGTCGGCCCAACCACCGTCCTGAAGGCCGGCCATGAGCGCGGCCTTCATAGAGCGGTGAAAACGCTCGCACAACCCATTGGCTTGGGGGTGGTAGGCCATGGTACGGTGGAGCTTGACCCCCAGGTTGTGGGCGACAGCGCCCCACAGCTCGGAGGTGAACTGCGGACCGCGGTCCGAAGAGATGTCCGCCGGTGCGCCGAAGCGGGCGACCCAGGTGGCGATGAAAGCCTGCGCCACATCGGCGGTGGTGGCCAGGTGGAAACTGGCCAGGTGGAAATGGCGAACGGCCAGGTGGAAACGAGGGGAACGGCCTCCGGCCACCTGGTGGTCCTGTCCACCATGGTGAGCAGGTGTGTGAAACCTCGTGATGGGGGAAGGGGGCCCACCAGGTCCACGTTGACGTGGTCGAAACGCCGTTCGGGCATGGTGAAAGGTGCCAGCGGGGCCTGGGTGTGGCGGTGGACCTTGGTCCGCTGGCAGGCCGTGCAGGCGTTGGCCCAATCGCGGACGTCCCGTCGAAGTCCGTGCCAGACGAAACGCGCCGACACTAGCTTCTGGGAAGCTTTCCGGCCCGGGTGGGAAAGGCCATGGAGGGAGGCGAAAACGCGGCGCTGCCAGGTAACGGGCACGATGGGGCGAGGCTGGCCTCGGGAGACGTCGCAGAGCAGGACAGTGTCCGCGAAGGGGATGTCGGCCAGGCGGAGGCCCGTGGCCGCCGCCCGGAGGGCTTGCACCATGATGTCGGTGGTCTGGTCAGCCGCCATAAGCGTGAAGTCCACGCCGAGGTGGACCGCGTTCGCGCTGGCCCGAGAAAGACAGTCGGCCATGGCGTTGTCTTTTCCGGCGACGTGTCGGATGTCCTTGGTAAATTCCGACACGGCGGAGAGGTGGCGCTACTGGTGGGCCGACCACGGCTCCGTCCGTGACTTTGGCCATCGCGTAAACCAATGGCTTGTGGTCGACGAAAGCCGTGAACGGGCGGCCCTCCAGGAGGTGGCGGAAATGGCGAATGGCCAGGTATAGACCGAGGAGATCGCGGTCAAAAGTGCTATATTTTAGCTCGTTCGGCCAGAGTTGCCGGCTAAAAAAAGCGAGTGGCTGCCAAACCCCGTTCACCCATTGTTCGTGTACGGCGCCCACCGCGTAGTCGGAGGCGTCCGTAGTGAGGGCGATTGGAGCGTCGAGCACCTGGTGAGCCAGCAGCGTTGCGTCGGCGAGGGCCAGCTTTGCGCCTGTGAATGCCGCGTCCATGGTTGTGGACCAGACGACGTCATGCTTGGCCGGCTTGCCCCGGAGGGCTTCGTAAAGGGGCCGCATGAGCTGAGCAGCGCGGGGCACGAAACGGTGGTAGAAATTCACCATGCCGAGGAACTCCTGCAGGGCCTTGATGAAGCGGGGACGCGGGAACTCGGTGATGGCCTCGACCTTGGTTGGCAGCAGCACGGCCCCGTTTCTGGTGATGTGGTGGCCCAAAAAGTCAACGGCCGTCGTGCCGAATTGGCATTTGGGTGGGTTGACGATTAAGCCGTGCTCGCTGAGGCGCTCGAACAGTGTTCGTAGGTGGAGGAGGTGCTCGGCCCGGGACGTGCTGGCGACGAGTATGTCTTCCAGGTAGATGAAGAGGAACGGCAGGTTGTGCAGCACGCCGTCCATCAAGCGTTGGAACACCTGGGCCGCGTTTTTGAGGCCAAACGGCATTCTCAAGAATTCGAATAGGCCGAACGGCATGATGACGGCCGTTTTTGGGATGTCGGCCGGCCTGACAGGTACCTGGTGGTATCCCCGTATTAGGTCAACTTTCGAAAAAATGACCCGCCCCGCCAAACGGGCGGAAAAGTCCTGCATGTGCGGGACCGGATACCTGTCGGGGGTGGTAACGTCGTTGAGGCGGCGGTAGTCGCCACATGGGCGCCAGCCGCCCCCTGGCTTCGGCACGATGTGTTGTGGCGAGGCCCACGCGCTATCGGAGCGCCGCACAATGCCGAGGTGCTCCAATGCGTCGAACTCGGCTTTTGCCATGGCGAGCTTGGCCGGGTCGAGGCGGCGGGCTCTGGCGTAGACCGGCGGGCCTGTAGTTGGTATGTGGTGCTCGATACCATGTCTCACTGCGACGGCCGAAAACGTCGGCCACGTGAGGGCCGGGAACTCTGCGAGCAGGCGAGCGAACTCATTTGCCGCCGGGAGGGCGCATGCTAGTTCGGTCAGCGGGGGAGCTGCTCATCATGCATGCCAGGGAGCTGAAAGTCTCGGCGTTGACAAGGCGACGCCATTTGACGTCGACCAGCAGCCCATGTGCGCAGAGGAAGTCGGCGCCCAGCAAAACCATGGGCACGCTCGCCGTCACAAAGGTCCAGTTAAAGCGCTGGTTGCCGAAGCAGAGGGTGACGTTGCGCGGGCCGAAGGTGCGGATGGCCGATCCGTTGGCAGCGACCAAGGAGGGGCCGCAAACGGCGGTCTGCCTGTCCTGCTCGGAGGCGGGTATGACGCTCAGTTGGGCGCCGGTGTCACAAAGGAAGCGCCGCCCGGACGCTTTGTCCTTGATAAAAAGCAAGTTGCCCGAGTGGCCGGCGCTCATGGCCAGTAATGAATGCCGGCCCGGCCGTTTCCCGACTTGCCGAAAGTGCACGGGGGTCGGCATGTCCGTGCCTTGTGTCCGAACCTGGCGTGGTAATAACACCACGCCTGGTCAGGTGGCGGCTCCGGCCGTCGTGTTGGGAGCGGTCGGCGCGGCATGGCGGCCGCCAGTTGCACTGGCAGTTCGGCCTCCAACCGCACCGGGCGCTCGGGCGCCATGGGCGTCACCTCGGACGGCGGCGGTCTCCAGGTAGCCACCCCGATGTGCTGTCTTGCCGAGGAGATCTTGTCGGCTTCCCTGGCGAGGGCGCGGGGATCCGTGATCTGCGTGCCTGCCAGGGCGAGGCATACCTGGCTAGGCAGCTGGCGGAGGAACAGCCCTCGGAAAAGAAAATCCGGGGAGTGCTCACCGAGCAGCGAGAGCATGTAGTCCATTCACTCGGACGGGCGCGTGTCGCCGAGCTCGGGCAGGTCGAGCAGGCGTCGTGCGCGTTCTGCCGGTGAGAGGGCGAATGCGTCGAGGAGGAGCGTCTTGATCGCGCCATACTTGTCAGTGGCTGGCGGGTGCTGGAGGAGGCCCAGGGCGCGGGCCGCGGTGGCGGAGCCGAGTGCCGCTACCACATGGTGGAAGCGGGTGTCGTCGGCGGTAATGCCTCGCAGGGCAAACTGGGAGTCCGCCTGGGCGAACCAAACCGCCGCGTGAGCCTCCCAGAAGGTAGGCAGTTTAAGGGCAACTGCCGTGTCCATGTCGGGGGTCACCAATGAAGGAGCTGTGCTTCTACGCGAGTTAAAAGGATTGACGTGACAAAAGACGGGAATTCATCCGAGTTTCTTTATTCGGCAAAACCAAACTCGGGTACTCTGAAAAATCTGTTTATCCGGCAGCAATACATATATACAATCAAACGCGGCGAGAGTGGGCGTGCCCGGGCGGCCCGGGCGAGCCTGGGAAAGGCAAGTCTGGACATGCCCGGGAAAGGCGAGACTGGGCGTCTCCGGGCGGTCTGGGCGAGCCTGGCACAGCGATCGCTCCGTGGTTGCGTCCTCGGCAGGTGTAAGGCGATTGTGTATGTTCAGCGGCAACCGCTACAGGATGGACGTGAGGGCAACAGGTCCATAAATCATTGAGCTGCCTTCACTGATCTCTACAACCACTGGATAGCGCATTGGCTGATCGATCTGACGCCAAACGTACGAACCGGCCGCCATCTTAACCACTCGCATTGATTCTCCAAGAAAGCTCGCGTTAACACTCCTGCCAATACATATATAATTTTGATTCGTTATTACTATAAATGGACTCAAGATGCCTTCATGTGCTGCGGTCAACTGTACAAATAGGCAGTTGAAGGGTTGCAATCCAACATTTCATCTGTAAGTATAATAAAGTTACTGTAAATGAGACTGTTTAGAGTTAATAGCGTGCAACAGATGAACGAGTTAGATGTTTGTACAGACCCATGTGTAGATTCCCTTGTTATTTGCTGTGTAAAAAAGTTCTATATTTTAGATTTACATTACAATCGAACTTTTAGTTAGGCTACTTTAAAACAAATAGCTTGCAAAACCACAGATTCGTGTGGAGCTAAGTATGAATTATTACTTAATTGTAAGTGAAGAATAAAAATCTGTAAAAAAAATGCACAAAATTACGGTGTAAAACTGTAATCAGATCTAGATCTGATTACAGTTTTACACAAATGACAATGTGACGAGATCTGGAGTCTACACTCTAGATCTAGTCACATTGTCATTGAAGAGTCTTGACTCGGAGCTCAAGCAATACTGCCACTACAAGGGAATGGGAGGTAATTGCATCGCGCAAGACAAGACACCGATCCTTCATGTGTCCAGTGTACCTGTCAGCCATGACAGAGAAGGCCGCATCACCGATGAGAGCGACATGTTTCTTATCAGGAAATACGACTTGGAAGATCGGCAGCCATGTAATGAAGACCATGATTACATTGATGCACCTAACATCCCTCCCTTGTCTCCAGTGCTACATGATGCTATAGGATACATAGCAGGCTACGTTGTACGTGTGGTAAAGAGACGCACACCTTGCCTTGAATGTCAACAGGTTCTGACTTCAAATGGGATGGATGCTGGTGGACGCCTCTTGAAGAGAAAGAATCGGGGTGGCCTTATCAAATCTTCTGATGATGTGGTGAAGGTGTGCAAATCTTCTGATGATGTGGTGAAGGTGTGCAAATCTTCTGATGATGTGGCGAAGGTGTGCAAATCTTCTGATGATGTGGTGAAGGTGTGCAAATCTACTGAGCGATGCCTCCAGAGACTGCTCCGTACAACAGCCGGTGCTCTACCTCGGTCCGAAGGGATTGCATCTGCCCTATCGACGGCTGTTCTGCATGATGTCGGATCTCAATGTTTGTCTGCACAGCTGAACGATCACATGTTCGACTGTCGGCCAGACCACGATCACGTTTTTGTGCTTATCAAGTGCATTGCAGCATGTTACATCAAGATCTTGATGCATCACCTTGCCAAGTGCTTCACCGAGAAGATAACAGGACCCAAACTACGCAAACAATTGTCAAAGCTCATGATATTTAGGCATGAGTAGTTCGAACTATTAGCGGCTTTCATGAACAAGGAAACTACCCGCATCCTATTACCATGGATGGACGTACAGGATAACTGTTTAGATATTTTATCTAAATCACTCCATCTATTGACTTTGTCAATGCAAACCAAAAGCTTGCAAGTCAAAGACCCACAGCAAATGTAGGCATATTAAATGGAACCCGAGTCCCCCTGTGGCAAGTCGCTGTAATGAGAATAGCCTCAGTTGATAGCTCATTGTACCAGTACGATTGTACTCCTTTAAATACCAACGTTGCCAAAGGACAATCAATTACAAATTGCCTTTCATTGCCACAACTGTACTTTTTGCCTTACATATTGCCTTTCATTGCCACAACTGTACTTTTTGCCTTACATATTGCCTTTCATTGCCACAACTGTACTTTTTGCCTTACATATTGCCTTTCATTGCCACAACTGTACTTTTTGCCTTACATATTGCCTTTCATTGCCACAACTGTACTTTTTGCCTTACATATTGCCTTTCATTGCCACAACTGTACTTTTTGCCTTACATATTGCCTTTCATTGCCACAACTGTACTTTTTGCCTTACATATTGCCTTTCATTGCCACAACTGTACTTTTTGCCTTACATATTGCCTTTCATTGCCACAACTGTACTTTTTTTTTTTTCTTTTTTCTTTTTTTTTTGTATACAAGATCGAGGCTCGTGAAAGAGCGAACATTAATCACACAGAAAGACAAACCGACACATAAAACATATAACATAGGGAGCGGTAGACAAGATGGGGAGAGAGGGGGAAGGACACAAACACAACATTTGAGAGCAGGGACCGAGAGACATGGAGACATCGAGAGATCTGAGAGAGGGCGAGGGCTTTGGGGGGGGGGGGGCGTGGGAAGGGGGCGGTGGGAGAGGTATAAAACATATGGACACTGCCAGGACTTCCAGGAAAGAAGTTGGAATTTCAAACAAGTTGGATCTGGGGTGAATTAGTGGGGGTAGAAAAGATCAAGGTTTTGGATGGGGGAAGATAAGAGATGGTGGTGAACAGCTGTTTTAAAGACCTGGAGGGAGGAGTGGGATTGAAGGGAGTGAGGGAGTTTGTTCCAGAGGCGGGAGAAAAGAGGAATGAAAGAGTGAAGGTGAGCAGAGAGCCGAGATTTCGGCAGTTTAACCATCAGAGGGTTGCTGGCAGATCTTGTGCGACCTGTAGGAATATTTGGGGGACAGAGCACAGAGAGAGCTGGGGGTGCAAGGCCGGAGAGGAGTCGGTAGAAGACAGAAAGACCACCTACCTGCCTGCGGTGAGTGAGTGAAAGGCCCTCAGAGATAGCTTCATCGCGGGAGATTCCAATAATTCTGAAAGCTTTGGTTTCAACAGCGTGAAGCCGAGCTAGGTGTGAGGCAGGAGCACCGGCCCATAGGGGAGAACAGTATTCCATTGAGCTGCGGATGAAAGCCTTGTATGTGGTGAGGAGCTCAGGTGTGCCGAGGAAGGACTTCGCACGACGGAGGATGCCCAGTCGGCGACTGGCTTTGGAGGCCAGCTTGGAAATGTGGTTTTCCCAAGAAAGATCATGGCAGATAGTGAGACCCAAAATCTTGAGCGACAGAACTTCTTGGAGAGGATTGTTGAGAAAGTAGATGGGAGGGTTGTCCAGTCGATCTTTTCGGAGAGACATAGTAAGAGTGTGAGATTTGTCAGGATTGAAAGACATGTTCCACTTGTTTGACCAGTGTGTGATTTTGTCCAGGTCTTCAGAGAGTGAGGAGGCAGCAGACTGCCGATCTGAGGGAAGAGGAATGGAGCGGCAGAGAGTGGAGTCATCAGCAAAGAGATAGAGAGGATTTTCGAGAGAGTCAGAGAGATCATTGATGAAGACCAGAAAAAGCACGGGGCCCAGAACACTGCCTTGGGGAACTCCAGCCTGAACAGGAAGAGGAGATGAGAGAAACCCATTCAGGGCCACACGTTGACGACGACTAGAGAGGAAGTCCGCCAGCCATGCGTGGAGATTTCCATGGATACCAAAGGAGGAGAGTTTGGTGAGCAGAGCGGGGTGCCAGACCGTGTCGAAGGCACGTGATATGTCGAGGGAGACAGCTCTAATTTCCTGTTTGGCATTGAGGACCTCCATCCATTGTTGAGACAGCAGAAGCAGCATGTCCAGAGTAGAGTGACCTGGTCTGAAACCAAATTGATGATCAGAGATCAAGCCATTGGAGAAGAGGAAAGATTTCATATCCGAAGCAATGATGGATTCCATGACTTTGCTGATAATTGGGAGAAGGCTGATTGGTCTGTAGTTGCTAGGATCTGTTTTTGCACCTTTTTTGTGCAAAGCGGTGATGTTGGCTGATTTCCAAGCAGATGGCAGTTGACCTTGAGCAAAAGAGAGGGTGAAGAGAACAGAGAGAGGGTGAGATAGAGCAGCAGAGCAGGATTTTAGGACCCGTGGGCTGATGCCGTCGGGTCCAGTTGCAGAATCAGAGTCGAGGGTTGACAGAAACTTTTCCACCTTGTCAGGAGGAAAGGACATGGAGTCCAGGAGCAGCAGGGTACGACTGGGTATGGTGGGTACAGAGAGGGATGGGTTTGGGACACAAGATTTAGAGGCAAACACAGAGTTGAGGCATTCAGCTTTTTCACGTGCGGAGTCAGCTGTGTAGCCGTTTGAGGTAAGGGAGGGGATGGAGGGGGAACAAACACCAGAAACGGATTTGACCAGGCGCCACCAGGATTTGGAAGAGGGAGACAGATAAGAGAGTTCGGTCTTGAGAACGGAGAGATATTGTTTCCTGGCTCTCCTGAGGGTGGACACACACTTGTTTCGGGCTTTGTGAAAGGAAATGAGATTTCCTTCCCTTGGATTTGCTTTCCAGGAGACGAAGGCAAGTTGTTTCTGGGCAACAGCCTCACCACAAGATTCCGTGTACCATGGACGGGAGGAAGGGTATGACAACTGAAGACGAGATGGGATAAATCTGTGCATGAGAGAGAGCAATTTACTTTGGAAGAATTCCCAGGATGAGTTGATGTCAGAGGTGGTAGAGATGGGAGACCAGTCCAGATGATTTATGGCTGCTTGAAGACCGTGCCAGTTGGCCTGAGTGAAATGCCAGACTCGTCGACGCTGAGCAGGCTCCCTGAGGATGGTCAGAGAGATGTCCACTTTAACAAGGACATGATCAGATGATCCGATCGGAGCAGAAGAAGAGCAGCAGACATTTTCAGGGAAGTTAGTCATAACCAAGTCCAGAAGAGAAGATGTTCCGTTGACTGAGATCCGGGTCGGGAAATTGACAGATTGTGTCAGTCCCAGTGAGTCGCAGAAGTCCTTTGCTGAGGAGCCATGGCTGGTGAGAGAGGTACCCACACCCAGCCAACTGGCATGATGACAGTTGAAATCACCACATATGAGGAAGAGAGAGTTGGGATGAGTAGATAGAAGTTGGTCCATATCATCAGACAGCGAGATGTAGATGGAGTCATCACTGTTTGGTGGACGGTACAACACACATATGAACAAGAGGTGGGAGCGAAGGGGAAGCCGTAGCCAGAGGTATTCCTGGGGGTGAGGTGGAGAGAGTGCAGTGCAGGGCGAGTGAGGAAGAGAGTTTTTGATAAAGATAGCAACCCCGCCTCCAGGACGAGGCTCAGGTCTATCATACCGGAGGAGGGAGTAGCCCGGGAGAGATACTATGGAATCAGAGACATCATAAAGGAGGAAAGTTTCTGTTAAGCAGATCACGTCTGGTTTGACAGAAGCAACCTGTATGGAGAGATCAGTTAAGTTTGAACGAAGGCCCCGGATGTTTGAGGTCCATACCGTTAATGAAGAGGAAGGGGGAGCATCAGATACAGAACAGGGGGGAGGAGGGGTAGGGTAAGATGTGGAAGAGGTGGAAGAGGTAGGGAGAGCTGTTGAAGGTGTGTCAGAGATTTCAGAATAGCTCGGAGAAAGGGAAGGATGGGGCGGACAAAAGGTTTGATGGTGATTGGGTGAGCCACAATGAGGTGTTATTTGAGGAGGGGGAAGAGCGAGGCAGAAGGTTGGGGGAGATGGAGGTGAGAGTTTGAAGGGGGAAGAAGTGGGGAGGACGCTTTGAGGAGGGGGAGTGAGAGGGGGGAAATTGAGAAGCAATGAGGGTGGGGAGATTTGAAGGGGAGGGGTGAGGGGGGAGTTTGGGAGGGAAGGGGCAAGGGGAGGGATTTGAAAGGGATGGGATATGGGGGAGATTTGGAGGGGAGGGGTGAGGCAGGAGTCTAGGAGGGGAGGGGCGAGGGGGCGTCTTGGCGGGGAGGGGTGAGGGGGTAGTTTAGGAGGGAGGGGGTAAGGGGGGAGATTTGAAAGGGATGGGTGATGGGGAAGATTTGGAGGGGAGGGGTGATGGGGAAGATTTGGAGGGGAGGGGTTATGGGGAAGATTTGGAGGGGAGGGGTGAGATTGGATTTTTGAAAGTGTACGATTTATGGGAAACGAACATTTATTGCAAAATGAGTTTCTTGTGACCTTCGAGTTAAAAATACGTTTAAGGACGCTGGATGGAGGATGGAGTGCAGGAGAGTTTAGGGAATGTAGAAAAAAGGCACTATACGAGATGGATATTTTTTTTGGGATGAATTGATTTGGTGAGCAAGTCGAAAGCAGCCTTTTAAAGAAGAAGAAGAAAAAGGTGTTATAAAATATGACGGAATACATAACTTGAGGGGAAAGTGTAAACATTGAAGGTTAATGAGTGAAAACTATCTGGGGAAATGGGGGAGAAACACGTGGTCGAAGAACGAACGAACGAATAAGAATGAATAAACGAATGAGAACAGACAAGGAAAATGTTTTTTTTTTTTTTTTTTTTTTTTTTTTTTTTTGAGTTGAGATTTACACAAGGAAGTAGGCTATGGGTGAAAAGTCTGGGAATACAGAGAACGAAAGTTATTGGATCACAAAAGACGGACCGCTGAGAGAAAAACAAAGCCTCAAGGTTGTACAGTGCACACTGTACAAGGCCTCAAGACACGACACGGCAAACAGACGATCAATTTATGAAAGATAAACACCGAGAAACAACCAAAGTTGCACACAATAACTTCACACACCGAAAGATAAATACAGTTTCGACAAAATACAATTGTGAACAGACTTAACTTCGAAAAACGTGGAGACCGTGTGGAGCTTCGAAAATCCCTGCCGCCGTCTCTAAGATCTCGCGAGATCTTTTTGCCTTACATATTGCCTTTCATTGCCACAACTGTACTTTTTGCCTTACATATTGCCTTTCATTGCCACAACTGTACTTTTTGCCTTACATATTGCCTTTCATTGCCACAACTGTACTTTTTTGCCTTACATATTGCCTTTCATTGCCACAACTGTACTTTTTGCCTTACATATTGCCTTTCATTGCCACAACTGTACTTTTTGCCTTACATATTGCCTTTCATTGCCATAACTGTACTTTTTGCCTTACAAATTGCCTTTTATTGCCACAACTGTACTTTTTGCCTTACATATTGCCTTTCATTGCCACAACTGTACTTTTTGCCTTACATATTGCCTTTTATTGCAACAACTGTACTTTTTGCCTTACATATTGCCTTTTATTGCCACAACTGTACTTTTTGCCTTACAAATTGCCTTTCATTGCCACAACTGTACTTTTTGCCTTACAAATTGCCTTTCATTGCCACAACTGTACTTTTTTGCCTTATAAATTGCCTTTCATTGCCGAAACTGTACTTTTTGCCTTACAAATTGCCTTTCATTGCCAGAAACTGTACTTTTTGCCTTACAAATTGCCTTTCATTGCCACAACTGTACTTTTTGCCTTACAAATTGCCTTTCATTGCCATAACTGTACTTTTTGCCTTACATATTGCCTTTCATTGCCACAACTGTACTTTTTGCCTTACATATTGCCCTTTATTGCCATAACTGTACTTTTTGCCTTACAAATTGCCTTTCATTGCCACAACTGTACTTTTTGCCTTACAAATTGCCTTTCATTGCCATAGCAGTACTTTTTGCCTTACATATTGCCTTTCATTGTCACAACTGTACTTTTTGCCTTACATATTGCCTTTCATTGCCACAACTGTACTTTTTGCCTTACATATTGCCTTTTATTGCCATAGCAGTACTTTTTGCCTTACATATTGCCTTTCATTGCCACAACTGTACTTTTTGCCTTACATATTGCCTTTTATTGCCATAGCAGTACTTTTTGCCTTACATATTGCCTTTTATTGCCACAACTGTACTTTTTGCCTTACATATTGCCTTTCCTTGTCACAACTATACTTTTTGCCTTACATATTGCCTTTCATTGCCACAACTGTACTTTTTGCCTTACATATTGCCTTTTATTGCCATAGCAGTACTTTTTGCCTTACATATTGCCTTTTATTGCCACAACTGTACTTTTTGCCTTACATATTGCCTTTCATTGCCATAGCAGTACTTTTTGCCTTACATATTGCCTTTCATTGTCACAACTGTACTTTTTGCCTTACATATTGCCTTTCATTGCCACAACTGTACTTTTTGCCTTACATAGTGCCTTTTATTGCCATAACAGTACTTTTTGCCTTACAAATTGCCTTTCATTGCCATAACTGTACTTTTGCCTTACATATTGCCTTTCATTGCCACAACTGTACTTTTTGCCTTACATATTGCCTTTTATTGCCACAACTGTACTTTTTTGCCTTATAAATTGCCTTTCATTGCCGAAACTGTACTTTTTGCCTTACAAATTGCCTTTCATTGCCAGAAACTGTACTTTTTGCCTTACAAATTGCCTTTCATTGCCACAACTGTACTTTTTGCCTTACAAATTGCCTTTCATTGCCATAACTGTACTTTTTGCCTTACATATTGCCTTTCATTGCCACAACTGTACTTTTTGCCTTACATATTGCCCTTTATTGCCATAACTGTACTTTTTGCCTTACAAATTGCCTTTCATTGCCACAACTGTACTTTTTGCCTTACAAATTGCCTTTCATTGCCATAGCAGTACTTTTTGCCTTACATATTGCCTTTCATTGTCACAACTGTACTTTTTGCCTTACATATTGCCTTTCATTGCCACAACTGTACTTTTTGCCTTACATATTGCCTTTTATTGCCATAGCAGTACTTTTTGCCTTACATATTGCCTTTCATTGCCACAACTGTACTTTTTGCCTTACATATTGCCTTTTATTGCCATAGCAGTACTTTTTGCCTTACATATTGCCTTTTATTGCCACAACTGTACTTTTTGCCTTACATATTGCCTTTCCTTGTCACAACTATACTTTTTGCCTTACATATTGCCTTTCATTGCCACAACTGTACTTTTTGCCTTACATATTGCCTTTTATTGCCATAGCAGTACTTTTTGCCTTACATATTGCCTTTTATTGCCACAACTGTACTTTTTGCCTTACATATTGCCTTTCATTGCCATAGCAGTACTTTTTGCCTTACATATTGCCTTTCATTGTCACAACTGTACTTTTTGCCTTACATATTGCCTTTCATTGCCACAACTGTACTTTTTGCCTTACATAGTGCCTTTTATTGCCATAACAGTACTTTTTGCCTTACAAATTGCCTTTCATTGCCATAACTGTACTTTTGCCTTACATATTGCCTTTCATTGCCACAACTGTACTTTTTGCCTTACATATTGCCTTTCATTGCCACAACTGTACTTTTTGCCTTACATATTGCCTTTCATTGCCACAACTGTACTTTTTGCCTTATATATTGCCTTTCATTGCCACAACTGTACTTTTTGCCTTACATATTGCCTTTCATTGCCATAACTGTACTTTTTGCCTTACAGATTGCCTTTTGTTGCCACAACTGTACTTTTTGCCTTACATATTGCCTTTCATTGCCATAACTGTACTTTTTGCCTTACAAATTGCCTTTCATTGCCACAACTGTACTTTTTGCCTTACAAATTGCCTTTCATTGCCACAACTGTACTTTTTGCCTTACAAATTGCCTTTCATTGCCATAACTGTGCTTTTTGCCTTACAAATTGCCTTTCATTGCCAGAAACTGTACTTTTTGCCTTACAAATTGCCTTTCATTGCCATAACTGTACTTTTTGCCTTACAGATTGCCTTTTGTTGCCACAACTGTACTTTTTGCCTTACATATTGCCTTTCATTGCCATAACTGTACTTTTTGCCTTACAAATTGCCTTTCATTGCCACAACTGTACTTTTTGCCTTACAAATTGCCTTTCATTGCCACAACTGTACTTTTTGCCTTACAAATTGCCTTTCATTGCCATAACTGTGCTTTTTGCCTTACAAATTGCCTTTCATTGCCAGAAACTGTACTTTTTGCCTTACAAATTGCCTTTCATTGCCACAACTGTACTTTTTGCCTTACAAATTGCCTTTCATTGCCATAACTGTACTTTTTGCCTTACAGATTGCCTTTTGTTGCCACAACTGTACTTTTTGCCTTACATATTGCCTTTCATTGCCATAACTGTACTTTTTGCCTTACAAATTGCCTTTCATTGCCACAACTGTACTTTTTGCCTTACAAATTGCCTTTCATTGCCACAACTGTACTTTTTGCCTTACAAATTGCCTTTCATTGCCATAACTGTGCTTTTTGCCTTACAAATTGCCTTTCATTGCCAGAAACTGTACTTTTTGCCTTACATATTGCCTTTCATTGCCATAACTGTACTTTTTGCCTTACAGATTGCCTTTTGTTGCCACAACTGTACTTTTTGCCTTACATATTGCCTTTCATTGCCATAACTGTACTTTTTGCCTTACAAATTGCCTTTCATTGCCACAACTGTACTTTTTGCCTTACAAATTGCCTTTCATTGCCACAACTGTACTTTTTGCCTTACAAATTGCCTTTCATTGCCATAACTGTGCTTTTTGCCTTACAAATTGCCTTTCATTGCCAGAAACTGTACTTTTTGCCTTACAAATTGCCTTTCATTGCCACAACTGTACTTTTTGCCTTACAAATTGCCTTTCATTGCCATAACTGTACTTTTTGCCTTACATATTGCCTTTCATTGCCACAACTGTACTTTTTGCCTTACATATTGCCTTTCATTGCCATAGCAGTACTTTTTGCCTTACATATTGCCTTTCATTGTCACAACTGTACTTTTTGCCTTACAAATTGCCTTTCATTGCCATAGCAGTACTTTTTGCCTTACATATTGCCTTTCATTGTCACAACTGTACTTTTTGCCTTACATATTGCCTTTCATTGCCACAACTGTACTTTTTGCCTTACATATTGCCTTTTATTGCCATAGCAGTACTTTTTGCCTTACATATTGCCTTTTATTGCCACAACTGTACTTTTTGCCTTACATATTGCCTTTCCTTGTCACAACTATACTTTTTGCCTTACATATTGCCTTTCATTGCCACAACTGTACTTTTTGCCTTACATATTGCCTTTTATTGCCATAGCAGTACTTTTTGCATTACATATTGCCTTTTATTGCCACAACTGTACTTTTTGCCTTACATATTGCCTTTCATTGCCATAGCAGTACTTTTTGCCTTACATATTGCCTTTCATTGTCACAACTGTACTTTTTGCCTTACATATTGCCTTTCATTGCCACAACTGTACTTTTTGCCTTACATAGTGCCTTTTATTGCCATAACAGTACTTTTTGCCTTACAAATTGCCTTTCATTGCCATAACTGTACTTTTTGCCTTACATATTGCCTTTCATTGCCACAACTGTACTTTTTGCCTTACATATTGCCTTTCATTGCCACAACTGTACTTTTTGCCTTACATATTGCCTTTCATTGCCACAACTGTACTTTTTGCCTTATATATTGCCTTTCATTGCCACAACTGTACTTTTTGCCTTACATATTGCCTTTCATTGCCATAACTGTACTTTTTGCCTTACAGATTGCCTTTTGTTGCCACAACTGTACTTTTTGCCTTACATATTGCCTTTCATTGCCATAACTGTACTTTTTGCCTTACAAATTGCCTTTCATTGCCACAACTGTACTTTTTGCCTTACAAATTGCCTTTCATTGCCACAACTGTACTTTTTGCCTTACAAATTGCCTTTCATTGCCATAACTGTGCTTTTTGCCTTACAAATTGCCTTTCATTGCCAGAAACTGTACTTTTTGCCTTACAAATTGCCTTTCATTGCCACAACTGTACCTTTTGCCTTACAAATTGCCTTTCATTGCCATAACTGTACTTTTTGCCTTACATATTGCCTTTCATTGCCACAAATGTACTTTTTGCCTTACATATTGCCTTTTATTGCCACAACTGTACTTTTTGCATTACATATTGCCTTTCATTGCCATAACTGTACTTTTTGCTTTACATATTGCCTTTCATTGCCACAACTGTACTTTTTGCCTTACATATTGCCTTTCATTGCCACAACTGTACTTTTTGCCTTACACATTGCCTTTCGTTGCCACAACTGTACTTTTTGCCTTACATATTGCCTTTCATTGCCACAACTGTACTTTTTGCCTTACAAATTGCCTTTCATTGCCATAACTGTACTTTTTGCCTTACATATTGCCTTTCATTGCCATAACAGTACTTTTTGCCTTACAAATTGCCTTTCATTGCCATAACAGTACTTTTTGCTTACAAATTGCCTTTTCTTGCCACAACAGTACTTTTTGCCTTACATATTGCCTTTCATTGCCACAACTGTACTTTTTGCCTTACATATTGCCTTTTATTGCCATAACTGTACTTTTTGCCTTACATATTGCCTTTCATTGCCATAACTGTACTTTTTGCCTTACATATTGCCTTTCATTGCCACAACTGTACTTTTTGCCTTACATATTGCCTTTCATTGCCACAACTGTACTTTTTGCCTTACATATTGCCTTTCATTGCCACAACTGTACTTTTTGCCTTACATATTGCCTTTCATTGCCACAACTGTACTTTTTGCCTTACAAATTGCCTTTCATTGCCATAACTGTACTTTTTGCCTTACATATTGCCTTTCATTGCCATAACAGTACTTTTTGCCTTACAAATTGCCTTTCATTGCCATAACAGTACTTTTTGCTTACAAATTGCCTTTCATTGCCACAACAGTACTTTTTGCCTTACATATTGCCTTTCATTGCCATAACAGTACTTTTTGCCTTACATATTGCCTTTCATTACCATAACAGTACTTTTTGCCTTACATATTGCCTTTTATTGCCATAACTGTACTTTTTGCCTTACATATTGCCTTTCATTGCCATAACTGTACTTTTTGCCTTACATATTGCCTTTCATTGCCATAACTGTACTTTTTGCCTTACATATTGCCTTTTATTGCCATAACTGTACTTTTGCCTTACATATTGCCTTTCATTGCCACAACTGTACTTTTTGCCTTACATATTGCCTTTCATTGCCACAACTGTACTTTTTGCCTTACATATTGCCTTTTATTGCCACAACTTTACTTTTTGCCTTACATATTGCCTTTTATTGCCATAACTGTACTTTTTGCCTGACATATTGCCTTTCATTGTCACAACTGTACTTTTTGCCTTACAAATTGCCTTTCATTGCCACAACTGTACTTTTTGCCTTACATATTGCCTTAAATTGTCACAACTGTACTTTTTGACTTACATATTGCCTTTCATTGCCACAACTGTACTTTTTGCCTTACATATTGCCTTTTATTGCCATAACTGTACTTTTTGCCTTACATATTGCCTTTCATTGCCATAGCAGTACTTTTTGCCTTACATATTGCCTTTCATTGTCACAACTGTACTTTTTGCCTTACATATTGCCTTTCATTGCCACAACTGTACTTTTTGCCTTACATATTGCCTTTTATTGCCATAGCAGTACTTTTTGCCTTACATATTGCCTTTTATTGCCACAACTGTACTTTTTGCCTTACACATTGCCTTTCATTGTCACAACTATACTTTTTGCCTTACATATTGCCTTTCATTGCCACAACTGTACTTTTTGCCTTACATATTGCCTTTTATTGCCATAGCAGTACTTTTTGCCTTACATATTGCCTTTTATTGCCACAACTGTACTTTTTGCCTTACATATTGCCTTTCATTGCCATAGCAGTACTTTTTGCCTTACATATTGCCTTTCATTGCCATAGCAGTACTTTTTGCCTTACATATTGCCTTTCATTGTCACAACTGTACTTTTTGCCTTACATATTGCCTTTCATTGCCACAACTGTACTTTTTGCCTTACATATTGCCTTTTATTGCCATAACAGTACTTTTTGCCTTACAAATTGCCTTTCATTGCCACAACTGTACTTTTTGTCTTACATATTGCCTTTTATTGCCATAGCTGTACTTTTTGCCTTACATATTGCCTTTCATTGCCATAACTGTACTTTTTGCCTTACATATTGCCTTTCATTGCCACAACTTTACTTTTTGCCTTACATATTGCCTTTCATTGCCACAACTGTACTTTTTGCCTTACAAATTGCCTTTCATTGCCATAACTGTACTTTTTGCCTTACATATTGCCTTTCATTGCCACAACTGTACTTTTTGCCTTACAAATTGCCTTTCATTGCCATAACTGTACTTTTTGCCTTACATATTGCCTTTTATTGCCATAGCAGTACATGTATTCTTTAAATGATTTTTAAGATTCCTTCATGCCCCCCCCCCCCCCCCATTTGCTACTGAAAAGAGTTTACTTCTGACAAGAAATAAGAATGGAAATAAATCACTAGACAGTAATTACCTTTTTTAAATTACTTTTATTCAGCAAAGAAAACAAATGACCATTCAATAAGAACTGTTAGTGGATGCCATTACTGATCTCGTCTGCAAAATGCTGCAACATTAACAGCATTGTTTTGTTTTGAAGAAGGAAGCAAACGATTGGGACTTGGTGTAGTGGGGGACATCTTTTTGATGATTAAACAAGTTGATGTTGATGTAGGCCTCTATAACGAGAATACAATTTGAAACTATAGTATAAGGGATTTGATATAAAGTCCACATCTGAAGGAAAGTAGCGAGCTTAGTTGGGAATCGCATACAAATTACGTGTTGTTCACTCCCTGACTCCTGACGCGTCCGCATCCGATGCGAGTGGTTAAGGTGGCCGACCTGTGTGCGCGGCAGCGTCAGTTGTGTGGGCACGTTCAGTGGGCGATGCGCTATCCAGTGGTTGTAGAGATCAGTGAACCTTTTTTGGCACGGGAATAATAATGGACTTTTTCCAACAAATAGGAGCAGTGTGAGTCGCCAAAAGTAACTGAAACAATCGAGTAAAAACATTAGTAAGTTCTAAACAGATCTCTTTCAGAATACAACACTTAATGCCATCTGGACCACAAGCCTTTTACTCAACCCCTGAAACACCTCACGACATCAGGTTCACAAATTACAGGTGTGGGACACGCTCGAGTATCGAGATCCTCACAGAGAGCTTTACATTTTACTCGGTTTCCCGGAACATCAAATCTCGCGTAAAAGTCAATTCATCCACAAATTTGGAATCTGGAACATTAGTGGGCAATGTACCATCCTTGAGCCTCTCACTCATTCCCATCATATGCCTGAGTCCCCTCCAAGCGTTACGAGCATCACCATCGTGTAGTTGTTCTTCAATCTTGTCCTTGTACGACCGTTTACACTTGCCGATGACAGAGCGCAATTCTTTCTTCGCCACCCTGAGGGCGGAGTCATCCTTCTTCAGGAATGCACGCTTCTTCTTCCTCTTCTTCTTCTGCTTCTTCTTCTTCTTCTTCAAACAAGCCTTCACTTCAGCGGTAACCCAAGGTTTGTTATTGGGAAACATGCGAATGGTTCTCTTTGTGGTCACGAGATCCTCACAGAACTTCACATAATCTGTGATCGTCTCAGTAAGTTCATCAGGGTCGTCACAAGAGTCAAAAAATACATCCCAGTCTGTGCACAGGAAACAGTCCTTCAAACGTTCGTTATCCTCCACCGTTCTGGTGTTAACGTCTTGCAAGGAACCGGCATTCGTTTCACCTTTGGTCTGTACGAAGGTAAGAGATGGACCACCTTATGGTCTGATCGTCCGATCGCAGGAGCACATTTCGCCACATAAGCATGTTCAATGTTACCGTAACATTTGTCCAACGTCCTGTTACCACGGGTAGCAACATCCACATCCTGATCGAGGTGAGGGAGTTCCTGATCGAGGTCACATCGATTGAGATCCCCAAGAATCAGGATCGATTGATCCGTTGAACAGGAGGTCGCTCCATTGTAACTTTCTGCGATTCGTTCCGATGCGCATTTAAAGTCCAGCCCCGGTGCGTACACCAGAATAATAGTGCATTGACCAAATTCCCGTGGCAGGTAGTAGGGTCGGAAAGACACCGTCAGTATCTCCACCTCCTTGGAACAGGATCGTTCACGTACCGTAAAATGTTTGGCCCAATTCAAATTCACCAGCATCCACAAACCGCCACCTTTGGCCTTGCCTGATGACGCGACTCTATCGGCCCTGATCATCTCAAATCCATCGAAGGACACGTCATCGCCTTCACCAAGCCATGTCTCGGTGAAACACACAACCCCTTCGGTGCCCTGCAATGACGTTTTGCAATGCCTGGAGATGGCATAGGAAAGGTGCGGTGTACAATAGCATAACTAAACCAGGAGTGCTTCATCCGAAGATGTATCTTTTCGAAATGTAATTAAATAAGTCATTAATAAAAAATTAAATAATTAATTGATTAATCAATAAATAATTAATTAATTAATCAATAAATAATTAATCGATTAAATGATTAATCAAAAATATCCTTGATAGCCACATCACTTGGTCACTGTCATATCCAAATATTAGCTTCCCAGCTCAAAAGGTTGAGAAATGAGAAAGAAAATAAATAAATGATTAATAATGAAAATAAATAAATAATAATCATTTAAAAATTAAATTATTAATCAATTCGGTCACAGAACACATAAACCACCACCATTTCATCAGAATATGTAACTGAAATGTTTTTTTAGTAATTAATCGAATAGTTAAATAATTAATCGATTAATTGATTAATTGATTAATCAATAACTAAAGCTGAATGCCTCAACTCTGTATTTGCCTCTAAATCTTGTGTCCCAAACCCATCCCTCTCTGTACCCACCATACCCAGTCGTACCCAGCTGCTCCTGGACTCTGTGTCCTTTCCTCCTGACAAGGTGGAAAAGTTTCTGTCAACCCTCGACTCTGATTCTGCAACTGGTCCTGACGGCATCAGCCCACGGGTCCTAAAATCATGTTCTCCCGCTCTTTCACTCCCTCTATCTGTTCTCTTCACCCTCTCTTTTGCTCAAGGTCATCTGCCATCTGCTTGGATATCAGCCAACATCACCGCTTTGCACAAAAAAGGTGCAAAAACAGATCCTAGCAACTACAGACCAATCAGCCTTCTCCCAATTATCAGCAAAGTCATGGAATCCATCATTGCTTCAGATATGAAATCTTTCCTCTTCTCCAATGGCTTGATCTCTGACCATCAATTTGGTTTCAGACCTGGTCACTCTACTCTGGACATGCTGCTTCTGCTTTCTCAACAATGGATGGAGGTCCTCAATGCCAAACAGGAAATTAGAGCTGTCTCCCTTGACATATCACGTGCCTTCGATACAGTCTGGTACCCCGCACTGCTCACCAAACTCTCCGCCTTTGGTATCCATGGAAATCTCCACGCATGGCTGGCGGACTTCCTCTCTAGTCGTAGTCAACGTGTGGCCCTGAATGGGTTTCTCTCATCTCCTCTTCCCGTTCAGGCTGGAGTTCCCCAAGGCAGTGTCCTGGGCCCTGTGCTTTTTCTGGTCTTCATCAATGATCTCTCTGACTCTCTTGAAAATCCTCTCTATCTCTTTGCTGACGACTCTACTCTCTGTTGCTCCATTCCTCTTCCCTCAGATCGGCAGTCTGCTGCCTCCTCGCTCTCTGCAGACCTGGTCAAAATCACAGACTGGGCAAACAAGTGGAACATGTCTTTCAATCCTGACAAATCTCACACTCTTACGATGTCTCTCCGAAAAGACCGACTGGACAACCCTCCCATCCACTTTCTGAATAATCCTCTCCAAGAAGTTCTGTCACTCAAGCTTTTGGGTCTCACTATCTGCCATGATCTTTCCTGGGAAAACCACATTTCAAATCTGGCCTCCAAAGCCAGTCGCCGACTGGGCATCCTCCGTCGTGCGAAGTCCTTCCTTGGCACACCTGAGCTCCTCACCACATACAAGGCTTTCATCCGCAGCTCAATGGAATACTGCTCTCCCCTCTGGGCTGGTGCTCCTGCCTCACACCTAGCTCGTCTTCACGCTGTTGAAACCAAAGCGTTCAGAATCATTGGAATCTCCCACGATGAAGCTAACTCCAAGGGCCTTTCACTCACTCACCGCAGGCAGGTTGGTGGTCTTTCCTTCTTCTACCGACTCCTCTCTGGCCTTGCCCCCACAGCTCTCTCTGGGCTCCGTCCCCCAAATATTCCTACAGGTCGCACAAGATCTGCCTGCAACCCTCTTCTGGTTAAACTGCCAAAATCAAGACTCTCTGCTCACCTTCACTCCTTCAATCCTCTTTTGTCCCGCCTCTGGAACAAACTCCCTCACTCTCTTCAATCCCACTCCACCCTCCAGGTCTTTAAAACAGCTGTTCACCACCATCTCTTATCTTCCCCCATCCAAAACCTTGATCTTTATACCCCGCTAATTTCACCCCAAATCCTACACTTTTTTGAAATACCAACTTCTGTCCTGGAAGTCCTTGGTCTCCTTCTGTTTTATACCTTCCCCCCCCCCCTACCCACGCCTCCCCCCCCCCTTCCCACGCCTCCTCCCCCCAGGCCCTCTCACTCCCGCGCTTCTCCCTGCTCTCAGGTGTTGTGTTTGTGTGCTTCCCTTCCTCTCCCCATCTTGTCTTCCACTCCCTCTTTCTGTATGTTTTGTTTGTCTGGTTGATTTGTTTGTGAAATAAATGTTAGCTGTTTCACGAGCCTCGATTCAGTATACAAAAAAAAAAAAAAAAAATCCTTGATCGCCACATCACTTGGTCACTCATGTCCAAATATTAGCTTCTCAGCTCAAAAGGTGCCTGAGATATTGGCCAAATAAGAAAGAAAATGAATAAATGATTAATAATGAAAATAAATAAATAATAATCATTAAAAATGTAAATTATTAATCAATTCGGTCACAGAACACATAAACCACCACCATTTCATCAGAATCTGTTACTGATTTTTTTTTTTAGTAATTAATCGAATAATTAAATAATTAATCGATTAATTGATGAATTGATTAATTAATAAATCAACTAGAACGCCACTCAGTGGAGCGCATACTCCCGCCGTGGGTTTAGTTGGAATAATACGTTTTGTTTAACATCCCCTCTTGGACTGGTCGGAAATCTGATAAATGTGCTTCTATAAAATCCGAGAAGCATTTTTGGGGAAAAGTTGACAGACCACTTTTTTATCATAATTTGGGTGTGCTGAGTCCATTCTTGCTGTCTGTCACCCTCTCAAATGAAGGCAAAAGCTTCCAAAATGGCCGAAAACAAAATGGCTGCCAAAGATTCAAGTTTACTGTATTTTATTAATACCTCTCTTAATTAAATACAAAGTTCAGTACTCTCCTCATTTCAAAAGCATCATTATGTACAAAATTATTCTCAAATATGCAAAATACTGTTATTAGTTTCTTAACATAGGTTGATGGTGTCCATATTGAATTTCAAGATGGCTGTCATTGTTAATCGGTATGTTGCCAATATAGGAAATATGAAGGCGACACGAGAGGCTATTTGTAGGCACATTCATATGATGACAAACAGTGAATTAGATAAGGTACAAGCATTTAAGCAGTACATAATGCTACTTTATATGTATTCAAATAAATTTAGCCATATATAATACAATGTACATGTGATGTTCTGATAGAATGTGCATCTCCCTCCAATGTCTCACATGAAAATGATCGAATTTTCTGCAATTGTGTCACACAGTCATTCATATACAGTTCTACTCATTGTGACAGTTGTTGTTATCCTTGCATTTGCATTGTGATGTACACAACAGACGAGACTTTCTGCACTTGCACCGTAAATTCATACAGCCAGTGTTGCAGCTACAGGAAATCAGTTCCAGACACGACTGGGTTACAGGTGGAAATGACATCAAAATGGGCACCAGTTTGTCCTCGCTCTGTTTCCAACCCATGGACTCGGGTGGAGGCAGATCTGGGTAGTTCAGATGTGCTCGTCTCCACACTAATGCCTGATAATGTGAACGTTTCACATGGAAGAATAGTGCATCACTTGTTGGGGGAAGTGACTCTGGAGCGCGGGACTTAATGAAGAGTACTGGTCGAGCCTTGTCAACTGTGTCACCGTGTTGCATCTTGTACATTTTGCAGACAAACAGCTCCGCATCTTTAGCAGTTCCTTCTGTAAGATCTCCATTTCCAAGATTTTGCACTAGTCCGTGATGCTCTGTAAAGACTTTCCATGCAGTGGATTTGCTGTGGCCCGAGAAGAAGGATGTCACATCACTTCCAGTCAAAGCATGGAAGGCTGGAATAGTTTCCAGCACAGTCGGACCAAACGACATCTGTTCTGCTATTGTGTGAATAGGTATATGTTTTCTTTTCTTAGCTGTGCCCGCTTTGAGCCAGAGTTTTATGCAAGACATTCGAGGGAAGTGAGCCAGAAGAAGAAGCAGAATGTCAGTATCCCTGGCTTGAACCACTATTCTGTCAGCTTGGTTTTTAACACAATGTAAAATAATACGGGTATCAGCCTCTTCATGCCGAGCTTCAAGCAGGGATGTGTCCACATCCGGGTTGTTTGATTCAACCCTCTCTTCATCAGTGAATCCACCAGCCACAACGATGGTTTTGTCATGCTGATCATGCCTTACCATATGTTCAGAAAGAAATCGTGCCAGGTCTGCCTTGTTTTCCCCGAAGGCCAGGAAATGACTCCAGTCAGCTGGCAAGGGCACCTCATGGCTGTCAATGACTCTTCGAATGGGTCTGATGCCCTTGGCACGCCTCTTCCTCGTCCCGGATTTAATGGACACCTTATAATATCTGTCGAATGCAACATCAATGCGGTCAAACAAATATCCGATCTGAAGGACAGTGTTTTTGAAGACATCAGCCAGATCTCCAAATGTAGAAAGTCCGTGTGGCTTCCCAATGGCAATCACCAAGGCTTGTCCATCAAAAATAATGGTTGCATTGCCACCGAGCTCATCTGGTGCCAGCATCGGTGGGCATGGTGTTTCTGCTGTCAGAACTTGAGACAGAATGGCTTTGGATCCTGTACGAATGTCACCATTCATTTCTGGCAGTGCAATCACATTATAATTGTGATTATAATGAATTGCTAAGAAAAGACAACATTATAATTTGATAGGACAACAAATTTATAGAATATAGATGGTGATACATCATATCTATGGATGACACTTCTAAACTGTGCATTTGACCTCAGGAAGACCGGATATAATAGGTAAAAGAACATTTTGGCGGCCATTTTGGCAGCTTTGATGCAGTAAAACAGAAAAAATCTTTCCCAAAAATTTTTACAAAAAAAATTCCTGCATCCGGAATTATATCCTGAGCTCCACCAAAAACTAATCAATTCTTCCTTCACCGAAGGGCAATCATCCCACCAACTTTCATCCAAATCCGTTCAGAACTTTTCCAGATATCTTGTTCACAAACACACGAACACACGAACACACGAACATACGAACTTACGAACACACACACACACACGGACGGACACGATCGAATGCGTTACTCCTTGTCGGGAGTAATAAACCTGAAAATCACAGAGCCAGAAACAGAATTATTTATTTGGTCTGGGAAGCCCATGCGAGGTTTCTTCTTCTTCAGCCTCTCACAACCCTGGGTGAAGATGCAATCTTTTCAAAAAAACAAGTTGGAATTTTGCCATATCTGTTTTATTTGTTTGTTAATATACCTCAGCCATTGACAAATCTGGAACTAAGTCTTTATAAGTTCATCAAACACTGACACCACGAATGACATTCGCTGAGCTAAATGTTGATATCTCTTCTGAGGTAAAAAAACAAACAAAAAAAAAAACAGTTTTAAAGCATTATACGTATCAAACGATACATTTTATGAAACGTGGAAACCTAATACACACGTTGGTGGTTTTAAAATGACAGACTATGTCTTTATTAGAAGAAAAAAAATGAACATTGAAGAAGACGTTGCTAAAATAAATACACCGCTCTAACGCATCACCACGAGTTTAAACTACA
The DNA here is from genome assembly GCF_964187855.1 of Myxine glutinosa. Taxonomy (NCBI): domain Eukaryota; kingdom Metazoa; phylum Chordata; class Myxini; order Myxiniformes; family Myxinidae; genus Myxine; species Myxine glutinosa. The sequence goes on along the minus strand of NC_136266.1, from coordinate 165,139,572 downwards.
TTTACAACAAATATGAAAACTATTTTCATACCACAATGTTAAATATAGAATAAATAGAAAATAATGTTAAAAAAAATGAGCCTTAATATCTTCCAATGGTAAAAAAAAATCCTTTTAAAAATTCCTGGATCGGGAATAATATCCTGAGCTTCACCAAAAACTAATCAATTCTTCCTTATCCCAAGGGCATTCATCCCACCAACTTTCATCCAAATCCGTTCAGAACTTTTCCAGATATCTTGTTCACCAACACACGAACACACACACACACACGGACACGAGTGAATGCATTACTCCCTGGCGTGAGTAAAAATAGCCTTCGCAGCCAAATCACCTGGTCATTGGCATGTCCAAATATCAGCTTGTTACTTGCTCCTCCCCAAACCCCGTTCACGGTGTACCTCCGAGCCCCGAGAGGAGTCACGGCAGAAAGATGTGATATTCTGTGTGTCAAAGATCAATGGTGAAACCACACCAATTGTTACCAACAAACAAGTATTGTATTAAGGTCACACAAGAATAACAGAAACAACAATATTAATCAATTGTACAACCAATATATCATTCCTATGATGGTACCATCAGTTTCGTACAATGTAACTCACTGTGCTCCAAGTGAGCGAAAAGAACATTCCCAATGTCTCTATCCCGCATCCTGGCATCAAGCCAAAGTCGATGTTGAAGCGATCGTCAGAACGATGTTGTATCGAGACCAGAATCCCACTCGGTTGACAGTCACACTGCCAAAGATAGGCAAAAGTGTCCTCAAGAGGCGACTGGGAAATCACTCCTTCGGGTATGGATGTTCGATGGCCATCGGGTTGCTCCAGACCTCCAAACAGCTCGGCTCCTTCTCCGACCTCACTCGCTCTGCCTCTTTCTCCTCTTCTTCCTCCTCGTCTGGTTCCCGATCCGGTTTCCGGTTTCTTTTAAAACACTAACTTTTTTTACCTTTTGAAAACAGTTATTTCTATCTCACTTAAACAATAACAATAATAGTACATGCAACCAAAAATGTTTACAGTGGATGAGAGCCACAACAACGGAAGTGACGAATCCGTAACACTTCCCCTCCCCCCCCCCCCCCCCCCCTCATGAAAGAAAGTTGGAACAGAGTGAAAACTTTGTTTGCATGCAAAAACTCTTTTAACAAACAAAAGTAAAACTCACCCCCAAATGATCAATTCACGTGAGCAACAATAATTAATATTCCCCACAATAAAGCAACAAAACTTCCAAACAACCTACAGGAATTTCTAAAGTTAGTTCACTCTGGATAAAGCATCAGCAACGACATTGTCCCTGCCCTTTACATGCTCAATTTCCAAGTTGAACTCCTGCAAAGCCAAACTCCATCTCATCAACCTCTGATTTTTATTTTTCAGTTTTTGAATGAAGGTTAAGGGGTTGTGATCAGTGAAGACTTTTATTGGAAAAGTAGTAGTTCCGAGATACACCTCATAATGCTGAAGCGCTAGCAGGAGAGCAAGGGTCTCTTTTTCCACGGTGGCATAATTTGCCTGGTATTTGTTAAACTTTTTGGAATAGTAGCACACCTGGTGATCCACTCCATCCTCATCTTCCTGTAATAGAACTGCCCCAGCCCTCACATCACTTGCATCAATGGCCAACTTCAAAGGTGCTTGAAAATCCGGGGCTGCTCGGACAGGAGATCCCATTAATATTTCTTTGACGTGGGCAAAGGCAGCTTGACATTTGTCATCCCAAACAAACTTGGTCTCTTTCCTCAGCAAATTCGTTAAAGGGGCTACCACATCAGAAAAATTCCTGCAGAACCGCCGGTACCAACCAGCCATACCCAAGAATCTCATGAGCTCCTTCTTCCCTTTTGGAACTTGGAAGCGATCAATGGCTTCTATCTTGGCTGTCACTGGTTGCACCTGACCCTGACCTACGACATGGCCTAGGAACACCACCTGTGCCTTTACAAACTCACTCTTAGATAAGTTGATGGTCAACCCTGCCTCGGTCAGTTTCTTGAAAAATGCATGAATTTGTTTAATATGACCTTCCATGGTCATAGTGTGGATGATGACATCATCCAGATAAGCCTCCACCCCCTCAAGGTCTGCAATAAGCTAATTAATCAGCCGTTGAAATGTAGCAGGCCCATTTTTCAATCCAAAGGGAAGAACCTTGTACTGATATAACCCATTTGGTGCGACTAAAGCCGAGATTTCCTTGGCTCTATCAGTAAGACGAATCTGCCAATACCCTTTCAGCAAGTCAAATTTAGTTACAAATTTAGCTGGGCCTATTCTATAAATGCAGTCATCAATCCTCGGGATGGGATAGGAGTCGGTCTTGGTCACTGCATTAACCCGTTTTAAATCCGTACAACAGCGAAAACTGCCATCGGGTTTTGGAACCAACACACATGGTGAGCTCCATTCACTGCTGCTTGGTTCGATGATGTCATTCTCCAACATATACTGAACCTCCTTCCGAAGATACTCCATCTTCACAGGATTAATCCGATAGGGGTGTTGCTTCACAGGAGTGGCTTCCCCAACCTCAATATCATGATATACCAAGTCAGTACGACCAGGTACATCTGTGAACGAATGTGCAAACTCAAAAATTAGGCTGGATAGTTGTCCTTGTTGTTCCCTCGTCAAATGACCTAATTTCTCATCTAAATGACTCAACACTTCCGTGTTCATCAATCTGAGACAAGCCTGGTCATCAAAGTTATCAAACTTCAAACCGGCCTCAACCTCTGGATTCTCTTGCACCCCGACTACAGGCACGACAGGTGAGACAGGAACCATTTTTCCCACAGGCTTCCTCTCATAACATTTCTTCAGTCGGTTGACATGACACAGCTGCTGCTTTTTCCGTCGGTCGGGAGTTGTCACCACGTAATCTGTTTCATTAACCCTCCTTTCGATTGCGTAGGGACCGAAATATCTAGCCTGTAGTGGCTGACCTGGAACAGGAAGCAACACTAACACTCGGTCCTCAGGACTGAAATTTCTTACCTGAGATTTCTTGTCATGTCTCACTTTCATTTTATCCTGTGTCACTTTCAAGTTTCTTCTTGCAACTTCACAAGCCTTTGCCAATCTGTGCCCAACCGTTGACACATACTCCACCACTGTTGACTGTGACTCCTCCTGTAGCCACTGTTCTTTCACCAATTTCAATGGTCCTCGCACTGCGTGTCCAAACACAAGTTCAAAAGGACTGAATCCCAATGACTCCTGAACAGATTCCCTCGTAGCAAACAACAATAAGGGTATTCCTTCATCCCAATCCTTGTCACATTCAAAACAATACGTTCTGATCATATTCTTCAATGTCTGATGAAACCTTTCCAAGGCCCCTTGGCTCTCGGGATGGTAAGTCCTTGATCTTACTTGCTCCACTCCCAACAGGTGTACCACTTGCTGAAAAAGCGTTGACATGAAATTGGAACCCTGATCAGACTGGATGACCTTAGGTAGGCCAACGAAAGTGAAAGATTTAATCAAGGCCTTCGCAATAACTGCCGCAGTAATTTTTCTAAGAGGCACTGCCTCTGGGAACCTTGTGGAAGTGCACATGATGGTCAGCAAATACTGATGTCCAGCCTTAGTTTTAGGTAAAGGGCCGACACAGTCAATAATGACTCGGCTGAATGGCTCTTCAAAAGCTGGAATTGGTTTTAAAGGTGCGGATGTGACTTTCTGATTAGGTTTTCCCACCAGCTGACAAGAGTGGCAAGATTTACAGAACTCCGCAACATCACATCGCAATCCTGGCCAGAAAAAATGTACCAATATTCTGTCACAGGTCTTGTTCACTCCAAGGTGCCCGGCCAAAGGTGTCTCATGCGCCAAACTCAATATCTCCTTCCGGTACGGCGGTGGCACCACAATTTCGGAATGAACTTTCCAATCATCGTTTGCTGGCACCTCTGGTGGTCTCCATTTTCTCATGAGTATTTCCCCTTTCATGAAGTAACCAACAGGTAACTTCATAGCCTCTTCCTCTGTAACGGCTTTAACAATTAAACTCCGGATCTCCGAATCTCCGTGTTGTTCTTCAACAAGTCTCTTTCGGATCAGCACTGTTTGTTCAACCTCGTTCCCAGATGTCTCCGACGCACACTCCATTTCCTCTTTTGTTCCAGATGCCACCTTTTCCTTCGGTTCCTTGATATCACTCCCTTTCCTATTACCTCTTTCAGAATTTTCCTCCTATACCTCTAAGGAACACAAATCCACATCGCCTTCCTTTTCCTTCTCTCCAGAGCGCTTTCTACCCATAGCACGAGTCACTGCACAGGATGGAAAGATACGCGGAATCTCCTGCTCTAACTGTGCGGTGTTATTTTCCATACTGGGCTTTTCAACCAACATCGGATTGCCAGAAACTCGACCACCGGCGAAATCATTCCCGATAATAAAAGAGATTCCCTCTACAGGAAGAGTGGCTTGTAACCCCACAGTGACCGGTCCCGACACCAAATCAGACTTCAAATGGATGACATGAAGAGGAGCTTTAACATAGCCACCAACGCCCTGTAAAAGAACACTAACACCAGTTGCCGTCTTCTCTGACAATGGCAAAATGCCTTCAAGCATCAAAGATTGATGTGCTCCTGTGTCCCTCAATACCCTAACAGGTCTCTGGTTCGTTAAGTCTCCATCCAGTGACACAAACCCCCCCTGAAATAAAAGGTTTGTAACCCTCTTGAACAAGGTCGTTCTGTGATGCCGTAACTTTGGTATGGGAACCTTCACAAGGCACTGTCCTCCAAGGACGATTTCTAGCATTGGCCAATGCATTCGGAGTTGCACTAGTTTGATTCCGCTCCTGATTTTTCCTTTTCAGGGCATAACATTGGGACATCAAATGCCCAGGTTTCTTGCAAAAAGCGCAAGTCGGCCCGGAGGAAAAACTCGTGGTCTGCCTCGGGCCCCCCGGAAGATAAGTCTGTCTTGGAACTGTAGTCTTCTGACCCCTAAAAGTCGTGGTATCAGATTTGTCCCCATAGTCCTCTCTCGGCTGCCTCCATGAAAATCTGTTCTCCGCACCTGATCTACTATATCTCCCCTGTAAAACTCTAGGCGGGAAGTTAGGTTTGTGGAACCCCATCCTGTGTGTCAAGGCATAGTCATATGCCACGGTTGCTGCCTCATACAACTCTGGTACTTTCTTCTCATCCAGATGTACTTTAATGTCCACGTGGACACACTGTTTGAATTCCTCCACCAAGATCAATTGTCGTAACAGGTTGAAGTCTTTCTCAATCTCCTTCGAGTCACACCACCTATCAAACATGGTTTCTTCATTCTGGCAAACTCCACATGGGTCTCACTTTCCCTCTTCCTGGCATTCCTGAATTTTTGCCGGTAAGCTTCAGGGACCAATTCATAGGCTTTGAGAATGGCTTTCTTCACTATCTCATAATCTGCACATTGGTCAATCGGTAAAGCCGAATAGATATCTTGAACTTTACCCACCAGAACACTTTGCACTAACATAGTCCAGGACCCCACAGGCCATTTTAGCATTTGAGCCACATTCTCAAAATGTAAAAATGACTTGGCCACCTCCTTTTCATTGAAGGGTGTAACCAGCCTCACATGCCTACCAACATACCAAGAGTTCTCACAAGTTGTCGAACTAGCCGGCATGGATACTACTTCTCTCGGTTCTCCCAGTAATTCCAGCTCCTTGAGTTTAAGTTCCTTCTGATACTCCATGTCACGTTCCTTTAACTCCCTTTCGGCTCTCCTTTCCTCTGCTCTTCTTTCCTCGAGTTCTCGTTCCTGTTCTGCTCGTTCCTTTGCTCTTCTTTCCTCGGCTTTCCATTCCAATTTCCAATTTCGATTTCACCAAACTCTCCTCCTTTGGTATCCATGGAATTCTCCACGCATGGCTGGCGGACTTCCTCTCTAGTCGTAGTCAACGTGTGGCCCTGAATGGGTTTCTCTCATCTCCTCTTCCTGTTCAGGCTGGAGAGTTCAGGCTCTTCCCATGTTCCTTGTCCCACTAGAGACTCCACCACCAATGTCTGCATCTCTGCTTTCTTCATACTAACTCGGACCTCCAAGTTAAAATATTTGGCCAATAGCATGAGTTCAGATCTTTTTAATGCCTGGAACTGTGCCTCATTAGGGGACGCCGCAAACTTTTCTGCGTCAAACACCATGGTGACTCTCAGTTAGCACCTGTTAACCTTCACACAAAAATTTTCAAATTTTTTCGAAAAATTTGGGAATGTTAGAAAATTCCTAATTTGGGAATTTTGGGAATGTTGGGGAATTCTATCCCGGATGAGCACTCAATTTCTGTTACGTGCTTGTCCCCAAACACCGGTCATGGTGTACCTCTGAGCCCCGAGAGGAGTCACGGCAGAAAGATGTGTTCTTCTGTGTGTCAAAGATCAATGGTGAAACCACACCAATTGTTACCAACAAACAAGTATTGTATTAAGGTCACACAAGAATAACAGTACAATAACAATATTAATCAATTGTACAACCAATATATCATTCCAATGATGGTACCATCAGTTTTGCACAATATAACTCACAGTGCTCCAAGTGAGTGAAAATAACATTCCCAATGTCTCTGTCCCAGCTTCAAACCAAAGTCGATCTACGCTCCAGTGATCGTCAGAACGATGTTCTATCGAGACCAGAATCCCGCTCGGTTGACAGTCACACTGCCAAAGATAGGCAAAAGTGTCCTCAAGAGGCGGCTGGGAAATCACACCTTCGGGTATGGACGTTCAAAGGCTCCCAATCGGCGAACCGCAAATTCCCACTCAAAATCCACGTTACACGCACACACCAGGTTACGTCTGGATGCGGTGAATGGTTGAAGCGAGGTGAAAAACCTGGAGCGATGCGAAATCCGGCGCGAGGCAAAATGTCCAACGGTCCGTTCTCGAGACGTAACGGCACTCCAATGATTCTCTTCGGAATCAACTGCAAAACACGTCACGCAGGTTTAACTGTCACAGCGATAACAACTCTGTCACAGGAATCCCTTTCCCAGGAAACCCAAAGTTCACTTGTGACCCCCGTTCGCCAGCGTTTGCTCAAAACCTCAACGCAGCTCGGCTCCTTCTCCGACCTCACTCACTCCGCCTCCCTTTTCTCCTCTTCCTCCTCCTCTTCTTCCTCTTCTTCTTCATCCGGGTCCCGATCCGGTTTCCTGTTTCTTTTTAAAAGATTATTATTTTTTACCTTTTGAAAACAGTTATTTCCAATTCACTGAAACGATAACAATAATAGTACATGCAACCAAAAATGTTTACAGTGGATGAGAACCACAACAACGGAAGTGGCGAATCCGTAACACATCCACCAAACAGTGATGACTCCATCTACATCTCGCTGTCTGATAACATGGACCAACTTCTATCCACTCATCCCAACTCTCTTTTCCTCATATGTGGTGATTTAATTGTCATCATGTCAGCTGGCTGGGTGTGGGTATCTCTCTCACCAGCCACGGCTCCTCAGCAAAGGACTTCTGCATCTCGTTAGGACTGACACAATCTGTCAATTTCCCGACCTGGATCTCAGTCAACGGAGAATCTTCTCATATGTACTTGGTTATGACAAACTTCCCTGCAAATGTCTGCTGCTCTTCTTCTGCTCCAATCGGTTCATCTGACCATATGCTTGTTAAAGTGGACATCTCTCCGGCCATTCCCAGAGAGCCTCCTCAGCGTCGCCGAGTCTGGCATTTAACTCGGGCCGACTGGCACAGTCTTAAAGCAACCATCAATCATCTGGATTGGTCTCCTATCTCTACTGCCTCTGACATCAACTGATCCTGGGAATTCTTCCAATGTAAATTGCTCTCTCTCATGCAAAGATTTATCCCATCACGTCTTCAGTTGTCATTCCCTTCCTCCCGTCCATGGTACACGGAATCTTGTGGTGAGGCAGTTGCCCTTAAACAACTTGACTTCGCCTCCTGTAAGACAAATCCAACGGAAGGAAATGTTATTTCCTTTCACAAATCCCGGAACAAGTGTGTGTCCACCCACAGGAGAGCAAGGAAACAATATCTCTCCACTCTCAAACCTGTCTCCCTCTTCCAAATGCTGGTGGCGTCTGGACAAATCTGTTTCTGGTGTTTGTTCCCCTTCCATCCCCTCCCTTACCTCAAACGGATACACAGCTGAATCCGCACGTGAAAAAGCTGAATGCCTCAACTCTGTGTTTGCCTCAAAATATTGTGTCCCGAACGCATCTCTCTCTGTACCTACCTTTCCCAGTCAAACCCAGATGCTCCTGGACTCTGTGTCCTTCTCTCCTGACAAGGTGGATAAGTTTCTGTCAATCCTCGACGATGATTCTGCAACTGGACCAGACGGCATCAGCCCAAGGGTCCTAAAATCCTGCTCTTCCGCTCTTTCACAGACTCTGTCTGTTCTCTTCACCCTCTCTTTTGCTCAAGGTCATCTGCCATCAGCTTGGAAATCAGCCAACATTACCTCTTCACACAAAAAAGGTGCAAACACAGATCCTTGCAACTACAGACCAATCAGCCTGCTCCCAATAATCAGTAAGGTCATGGAATTAATTATCGCTTCTGACATCAAATCCGTCCTCTTCTCCAATGGCTTGATCTCGGATCATCAACTTGGTTTCAGACCAGGTCACTCCACTCTGGACGTGCTGCTTCTTCTGTCTGAACAATGGATGGAGGTCCTCAATGTCAAACAGGAAATTAGACCTGTCTCCTTTGACATATCTCGTGCCTTCCATACGGTCTGGCACCCCGCTCTGCTCACCACCTCTCCTCCAATGGAATCCATGGAAATCTCCAAAAATGGCTTGAGGACTTCCTTTCTGGTCGTAGTCAACGTGTGGCCCTGAAAGGGTTTCTCTCATCTCCCCTTCCTGTTCAGGCTGGAGTTCCCCAAGGCAGTATTCTGGGCCCTGTGCTTTTTCTGGTCTTCATCAATGATCTCTCCGACTGTCTGGAAAATCCTCTCTATCTCTTTGCTGATGACTCCACTCTCTGCCGCTCCATTCCTCATCCCTCAGATCGGCAGTCTGCAGCCTCCTCACTCTCTGCAGACCTTGACAAAATCAGACTGTTCAAACAAGTGGAACATGTCTTGCAAACCTGACAAATCTCACACTCTCACTACATCTCTCCGAAAAAACCGACTGGACAACCCTCCCATCTACTTTCTGAACAATCCTCTCCAAGAAGTTCTGTCACTCAAGCGTTTGGGTCTCACTATCTGCCCTGATCTTTCCTGAAAAAACCACATTTCCAAGCTGGCCTCCAAAGCCAGTCGCCGACTAGGCATCCTCCGTCGTGCGAAGTCCTTCCTTGGCACACCTGAGCTCCTCACCACATACAAGGCTTTCATCCGCAGCTCAATGGAATACTGTTCTCCCTCCTGGGCTGGTGCTCCTGCCTCACACCCAGCTCGTCTTTACACTGTTGAAACCAAAGCTTTCAGAATTATTGGAATCTCCCATGATGAAGCTAACTCTAAGGGCCTTTCACTCACCCACCGCATGCAGGTAGGTGGTCTTTCTGTGTTCTACCAACTCCTATCCGGCCTAGCTCCCCCAGCTCTGTCTGTGCTCTGTCCCCAAAATATTCCGACATGTCGCACAAGATCTGCCAACAACCCTCTTCTCGTGAAACTGCCATAATCAAGACTCTCTGCTCTCCTTCACTCCTTCATTCCTCTTTCCTCCCACTTCTGGAATAAACCCCCTCACTCTCTTCAATCCCACTCATCCCTCCAGGTCTTTAAAACAGCTGTTCACCACCATCTCTTATCTTCCCCCATCCAAAACCTTGATATTTTCTACCCCCGTTAATTCACCCCAGACCCACTTTTTTGAAATACCGACTTCTTTCCTGGAAGACCCAGCAGTGTCCATGGGTTTTTTAATCCTCTCCCACCCCCCTCCCCCACCCCTTCCCATGCCTCCTCCCCTCAAGCCCTCACCCTCCGACAGATCTCCTGATATCCCTGCTCTCTATGTTGTCTCTTGCTCCCTTTATCATACGTTTTATGTGTCAGTTTGTCTTTTTGTGATCAATGTTAGCTCTCACACGAGCCTCGATCTTGTATACAAAAATAATAACAATAAATAAACAGTCAGGTGGAGGTATGTGTGCTCTTCCTTGTGATGATCTCGTTTATTATTGTGATTTCATGACTGTTCGGATTAATATTCATCAGAAATGAATATTTGCTACATCATTGAACACCTTCAATGCAGATGGAGGAAATGTTGAGTTGGATCTTGGAGACGGCGTGAAGCTGGAAGGTGTGAAAACATTTTGCTACCTCGGTGACATGCTGAATGGAGAAGGTGGATCAGACTCGGCAACGGTAGCTCGAGTGAGATGTGCATGGAAGAAGTTTCGGGAATTGAGTGGCGTGCTGATGATGAGGGGAGTGTCGTTGAAGCTGAAGGGAAAGGTGTATGCTGCATGTGTGAGAAGTGTTATGATTTATGGGAGCGAGACATGGGTAATGAACGTTGAGCAGCAACGAAGGCTGGAAAGGGTGGAAATGCGAATGGTTCGGTGGATGTGTGGAGTATCGTTGAGAGAGAGGAAGACAAATGATGAATTGCGAAAGGTGATGGGAATGGAGCCTGTGATTGATGCTGTGAAGAGGAACAGGTTGAGATGGTTTGGTCATGTGTTGAGGAAGGATTGAAGTGACTGGTTGAGAAGAGTGATGGAAATGAATGTAGAAGGAAGTAGAAGACGGGGAAGACCGAGAAAGACTTGGCTAAAGATGGTCGAAGAAGAAATGCGGGCAAGGGGGTTAACAAGGAGAGATGCAGAAAATAGGGCAAAATGGAGAAGATTGTCATGGGGACCGCAAGGCTAACCCCGCTCTAGCAGGGAAAATGGCCTTTAAAATGCATGTTGTTGTTGTTGTTGTTGTATTGAACAGACAATTGATTTAACCTTTCAAATGATATGCAACAATCAACGAAAGGTTTATTCAAATTGAGCAGGAGGTTGCTGAGCAACCATATTCCCGAAATTTCAGAGTATGAAGTTCACTTCACGTGACTATGGGCACCGATCAACAAGGTACCTGAAGTACAAATTTCCAACCCAAGATATTTTATGTTAACATCGTATTACTCACGCAGGACATCCAAAGGAATAAAAAGATGCCAACCAGGTATGGTATTGGGGGTGGGGGTGCACGACCAGCCGGCGGACCATGTGGGCCTCAATTCCCAGTGTGTTCCGTGAGCAAGCAGCTCGCTTACCGCTCGCCAAGCGGCTCGCTTGATTCAAAGCGCTCAAGTGAGCACTCCAAGGTATCAGAGCGGAGTGTTCGACACCTGTTATTATCGACATTACAAGCGGCTTGCTGATGGAACACACCCCTGCTGCTCACCTCCTTCTTTCATCCTTCGCACTTCTCCCTCATCCTCATTCCTTCGAAGATCTGTCTCAAAACACCGTTGCTCGGCAACGGAAGAGGCGGAAGTGGCAGGGAAACGATCAGGGGTGAAGGTGCAACTTGGTCAAAGAAGAAATGTGAATATTTCCGCAGACAGAGTGCAGAATGGCTGAATTATAAAGAAAACATTGTTAAAACCAGGACACTTTACTTCTCTACAACACAATAATTCACCTTTTGGGCGTGGTCAGCACTCCAAGCACCTGCGGATCGCATGAAATGCTCGTCCTGGCTTCTTCCTCAGCTGAGGTAAATGTTATTTTAAAATCAGTGGAAGATAATAACAAGAGATCGTTTGAGGATTACTCACCGGAGCTTTCAGATTAAATCATTTCAATTAATTTAACTCCTGCTTGGTCAAAAGACACGACCAGCGGCGGGAGACGTTCAAGAGAAAACACACAACGGGCGGGAAATCTAAACGGTGTTTCCTACGACGTCTGCGTTTAGTTGTTAAATGTTGTACATTTCGCTTTTCACATCAGAATTTAAGAGTCTAGTTCAAGTGAACGGTCGCAGGCAGAGATGTCACGTTTGTGTCAAGGACGAAATGATTAGATTTTGGTGAATATCTGGATTCGGCAACTAGAATTTTAAAGTGATTCTTCACCATTGGGAGATAGGGCCAAAACGATACATAGCAGGATATCTCAAAAAGTTGTGGACGGATTTGGACGAAACTTCGGGGACCGGTTGGGTGTCCGACAAGGTCAAATAGATTCGAAGTTAAGCCTTGACTGGTTATTCAGTTGAGGATTCTGTGTTTGGGGTTCACAGATCTGCGAACGTCCCCCATGACATATATTGTTTATTTATTATTTTTAATAACGAGGCAGATGCCCCCTACTATACGCCCTGAACTTGGCCCTCGAGTGTCCATAGCGGTGTATAGTAGAGGATTGTGAAGCGCCAACCCATTGCTTTCAAGGGCATTATCTGCTTATTTGTGTCTTTTGTAATTCTTGTCAATAAAATGAACCCAAGATTTCTTCCCCAATCAAATCATATAATTTATAGGTCTAAAGGACGGTATTCATTACATCAACGATTTTAAAAAGTTCATTAGTCCATTCATTCATTCATTTCGGTTTATTGAAATATTTAAACACTGGACAAGGCAGTTCGAAGACTGAAATTTGTCAAGTTTACAATAATAAAAGAATTTCATAAAACTTACAAATGCATATAAAAATAATAATATTAATCATATAAAATTACATTCATAAATGTAATAAATACAAGTACAGATACATTCAAAGTACACAGCCCCCATGCCAAATAATTAAATATCCGACAGCGCGGCTTTGCCGGGGCGCCTCCAGCGCCCGGCAATACCTCAGTGCAGATCATAGAGGATGCATTGTGAGGGAGAGGTGTACACTAATTGATTGATTAATTGTACAATTAAAATCAATAAAAGATTATCACAAAATATTTTCTTAATCAATTGGCTTATAGCATAACTAAACCACTAGTGCTTCATCCGAAGATGTATCTTTTTGAATTATTATTATTATTATTATTATTTTTTGTATGCAGAGTCGAGGCTCGTGAAAGAGCTAATATTTATCAAACAAACAAATCAAACAAACAAGCAAACAAAGTATATAAAAAGGGGAGCGGTCGACAAGATGGGGAGAGAAGGGGAGGAAGCACACAAACACAACATTTGAGAGCAGGGACATCGGGAGATGTTTTTGGATGGAGAGGCCCTGGGGGGAGGCAGGATAGGTATAAAACGCAAGGACACCAAGGACTTCCAGGAAAGAAGTCAAAAGTCACCTCAAAAAAGTGTATTTGGGGTGAAATTAGCGGGGGTAGAAAAGATCAAGGTTTTGGATTGGGGATAATTAAATAAGTCATTAATAAAAAATTAAATAATTAATTGATTAATCAATAAATAATTAATCAATTAATCAATAAATAATAATTAATCTATTAAATGGTTAATCAATAAATCAAAAATATCCTTGATAGCCACATCACTTGGTCGCCCGGACAAACAAACAAGAAAGAAAACAAACAAGAAAACAAATAACCAGAGTGAAAACTGAGTACTCCCTTTCAGCGTGCGTCACTGCCGAGCCCCCTTCGGTGCCCGGCAATGACGTTTTGCAATGCCTGGGGATGGCATAGGAAAGGTGCGGTGTACAATAGCATAACTAAACCACGAGTGCTTCATCCGAAGATGTATCTTTTAGAAATTTAATTAAATAAGTCATCAATAAAAAATTAAATAATTAATTGATTAATCAATAAATAATTAATCAATTAATCAATAAATATTAATCAATGAAATGATTAATCAAAAATATCCTTGATAGCCACATCACTTGGTCACTGTCATGTCCAAATATTAGCTTCCCAGATCAAAAGGTGCCTGAGATATTGGCGAAATGAGAAAGAAAATAAATAAATGATTAATAATGAAAATAAATAAATAATAATCATTAAAAAATTAAATTATTAATCAATTCGGTCACAGAACACATAAACCACCACCATTTCTTCAGAATCTGTAACTGAATTATTATTTTTATTTTTTAGTAATTAATCGAATAATTAAATAATTAATCGATCAATTGATTAATTGATGAATCAATAAATCAAAAATATCCTTGATCGCCACATCACTTGGTCACTCATGTCCAAATATTAGCTTCCCATCTCAAAAAGTGCCTGAGATATTGGCCAAATAAGAAAGAAAATAAATAAATGATTAATAATGAAAATAAATAAATATATAATAATCATTAAAAAATTAAATTATTAATCAATTCGGTCATAGAACACATAAACCACCACCATTTCATCAGAATCTGTAACTTTAAAAAAAAAGAATTTTTTTTTAGTAATTAATAATAATAATAATAAATAATTATAAATAAATCTTTATTGTCCCATTTTCAGGGAAATTATTGTTTGGTGACACCGTAAGTTGACCATCATTAAAACATAAAACACAAAGGGAATAAGAAAACAATATCAAAAAAGATATAAAATATAAAATAAATATAAAGTATGGAAGATGGACTAAAGAGCAAAATGTCGAGGAATTTGAATTTAGCATTTGAATTGCACATGGTACAAATGACTTTTTGAACATGTTCTTCTTCATCCTCCTTGCACGAAAGCGTCTCCCTGATGGCAGTTTTTCAAAAAGTCCGGTCAAGAAATGACTTTCATCGGTACACACCTGCACCGCCTTCCTTTTCAATGCTCGCAAGTACAGAGACTCCAGACTGGTTGAAGGCCCACCTACAGCTTTAAATGCCAGTGTAATGACCTTTCTCAATCGTGACTTATTCCGCACATTAAGATAACTGCACCAGGAAATCAAATTAAATGATAAAACACTGATCAGTAAGGAATTTGTTAACATCCGCATCACACGAGAGCTAACACCAAATGAATTCAACTTCCTGATAAGATACTGTGGCGGACACGATGGCTCGCTGGCGCGGTGACATCATTCCGCGCACCAAGAGGGTGTCGGCCACGCCCGAGGGGTAGGTGTGGCCTCGGGATATACACGGGGCTCGCAGCCCTGAGCAAGTCAGTGCTACAGTTTGAGCTTTACAATAAAGACTCTTTTGACCCTACTCGTTGTGGCTTACCTTCTTTGGCAAACAAGTTGCATGCGTAGCACCACGCTACACTGGTGACCCCTTTTGCTTCAGCCGTCGCTGACCACAGAACGCGCCATGGCCAGCAACGCGGTCGCGGTAAAGCTCCCTGAGTTTTGGGAAGCACAGGCCGAGGTATGGTTCGTGCAGGCCGAAGCACAGTTCCAGCTTCGAGGAATAACGGCGGACGAGACGCGTTACTATCACGTGATTGCCGCCCTCGGGCCAGGCACGGCCGCCCGAGTCGTGTCCATCCTGCGGCACCCACCGGCGGAGCACAAGTACACGACGCTCAAACGTCTCCTCATCGCCACGTTCGGCCTCACGGAGCTCGAACGGGCGGTCCGCCTCCTGGACCTTCCCGAACTCGGCGACACACGACCATCAGTACGGATGGACTACATGCTGTCGTTGCTGTGTGACAAAGCCCCGGATTTTTTTATTCTGGGCGCTTTTTCTATGCCAGCTACCGGCACAGGTACGCCTCGCATTGGGGCCCCGCGTTGCTTGCAGCCAACGGTACACCCATACGCACATTCGGGAAGCGCTGCCTCTCCATGCGGTTCGGAAGGCAGCGCTTTCAATGGTCGTTCGTAACCGCCAGCGTGCCCATGGCATTGCTCGGTGTGGACTTCCTATGTGCAAATGGGTTGTTGGTGGACGGTGTGGAAGCGTAACTCAGTGTAACTTAGTAATTGGCACTGGTAACTTATTAATTAATACTAGTAACGAACCAAGGTACGAGCAGGTGTGTTAAAGCTGGGAGTCCATTGTCCACCTCCTGTACAGCCCTGGGCTAAAGCACCCTCCCACTGTGTAAATGGAAATCACAGCAGGAGGGGAGCGAGCTGATGCCAGGACTTGGTACATGCATGACCTCGGGGCATTAGCGGACAGAGGATTAAGTCCAGTTTGGCCATATAAGCGAGAGCAAACGTGGAGTCAGCAGCACTTGTTATCGGAAGCTCTTCCCGACGGAACGAACGAGTACCAACGAGAAACAGCACCAGGAGATCACCGGCGAACGAAGAGGAACCAACGACTTGAATTACTAGATTCGTTATAGTATTGTAGTTCTTTAATATATTGAAACAAGTGAATTATTAGTTAATAAAGTCATGACCTTTTGTAAAACCTGTTTCCGACCATTGGCGTCTTGAGTTCCTACACACTTCCACGACAACTTGGTGGCTACCGTACGTGGATCAAGTGGACATCGCCAAGGTAAGCATGGCTTCTTGTGGATTGTCCATTATGATATACGAACCTGTGTATAGTTATTTTGTATGTATATGGAGAAAGTGGTGTTTGGGCTTCTCCACGCACTATTGGTGCAGGAGAGCCCTCAGAAGGAAGATATAGATGAGACCTTTTGGCTCCGGTGATGTGCTCGCGACACAGAGATCCATTTGAGTTGGTCTAGGGTGCTGGGTAGTGGATCACAAAGAACCAAAAAAGTAAAAAAAGTATTAAAGTAAAATTATGAGTAAAATGTAATTAATGAGTAATTAATGAGTAATTTAATGAGTAATTTAATGAGTAATTAACGTGGGAGGGGGCAACACCACGCATACCTCTTTTAAGGTGTGTATAAACCCTGGAATAAACGTGGGAGGGGGCAACACCACGCATACCTCTTTTAAAGGTGTGTATAAACCCTGGAATATTTCAGCAATCAATACGATGCTGAAATGATGTAATTTACGGTGTAAGATGGTCGACCTTGGGTTTGTTTGGGTTTTGTTGTTTATTTTGTGGGTGTGTATTTTTTGTATTTTGTATATATTTTCACGGCTAATTCCAGTTAACATCCTGCAAAAATTTGCTCGTTTTTCTGGCCGAGTCGAAATTGCGTTGAGTTCCTATGGCATGCGCCATTAAAAGCGCTGTGTAATGGTTGAGCTCCCTTTATTTCGTTTTGGTCACGAGGATGAGCAGACAAAATGACGAATGCTGCGGCTGGAGCAGTAGAAGCGATTTTAATTGTTCAATGATTATTCGATATTGTTATGACTTATTGTCAACAGGTATACTAAGTGGCCATGAGGTAGCCTGTTGCTATGTACAGTTTTATTCTATTGGTGATTATACCACATAGCTGTGGTGATAAAGGAAATGTTCGTTTTAAATAGATGATTATGATAGGACCATGACTATAAAATCATGATGATTATTATGAATGATATCATAGGGTTCAAATGCAGAATGATTGCATGAACTTGGGAAAGAACTTTCAAGCCCTATGGGATAAATTGGGTGTTACAAGCGATGGAGTTTCAAAATTTAGCATGATTGAAGGAATTTTACAGTCTTATTTCAGGACTTTTACGAAATTTATATTGCCAAGAGATTTGGGTACTAGTAAAAGAAAAATGATGAGATATTTTTCCCAAAGAACTTTAATATCTGCCATCCATTTTGGCGGTCTCACGAATGAAGGATGAGTTGCCTTTAGTGGTTGCAAAGAAAATTTGTGGAGACCAGGCAAAATGGGGAAATATGTCAGATATGACCCTAGGACAGGACGGTGATTCATCAATTGACATGAGATACGAACCAGAGGTGACGACCGATGAGATTCGATCTCAGTCAATGGATGGACCTGTCCTGACATCATTGGGGAAAGGGCTCATGCAAGGAGTCATCCAAAATGATAAATTTGATTTATTGATGAATATTGATGAATTAATTTGAAATTGAATAATTGATTGAATTGTTGATTGATTGAATCTAATTGATTGAATTTAATTGAATAAATTTAACTGGATAAATTGAATTGAATAAATTGATCGTTTGATTGATGAAAATGCGGTCTCAAGAAAGAAGCTTTGATATCTTTGTGAGATATTATCAATGTGAAGACAACCTTGGAAAATTGAGCAAGGTGGTGAGTTTATATATAGATATATATGTGCGGTTACCATTGTGTGATTTCCCCTTCAACAGAGCGGACACCTGAGGATTCACCCATTTCATACTGACCCTCTGGCTCATATGCAAATACTGATCTGTGAGATTGGATTGTGCAAAAGCCACAGGTGAGAGAGATTCTCTGGAAATCACCGTTTGAACAGGTGGAGAGATCCTTCCTGGAGGTACGAGTGAAGCTTTAGAGGAACAAACTACAACACATCCAACGCTACTTTGATAAAAGGCAGAATGGGAAATGGAGCCTGCAAGAATACACAAGGGCAACCAGAGATTCCACAAAAAGGTACTTGTACACATCATATGTATGACCGTTATGGTGCCGAAGCTATAAGGCAGGTCGAGAATTGGTATTTGTGGACAAAGGGACATGCTGAGGAGTTTCCAAGAGATGGTACATTTGAGCGAAGTCGATTGGAAAGATTGGAACAAAGATTGAAAGCCAGGAAGAGACAGAATCTAACGGTAGACTGGCTTGCATTCCATCTTTGGGATGGTGAATCCAGACAACGGGAACAGCAAGAACGGATAACGGATCTAGAATTTAAAATAAAAAGGATACAGGATACAGTGGAGGAGACAAATGCACAACTGCCCTCGAAATTAGGAATGAAAGTGACAGTTGTCCCATCAGATTTCCAGGTGTCTCCCCAAAAAGGACGGTACAGAGAATTTTTTCGTGTTTCAGGAGATAACGAGAGATTGCAGTGGCAACTCAGGGATGTAGAGATGCAGCCCAGCAATACAAGTGCACAGGTGCACAGATCAGACAACGACAGAAACCGGTGTTTCAAATGTGGACGGATGGGACATTGGAAAAGAGGATGTCCGTATACCAAAAGGAAGACAAGTTAATAGGGTAAACCAAGATCAAGGGTACCAGTGCTGACCGATACCTCAGACAATGATTAGGCCTTCATTGCTGCAAATCCCAAATGATGATTGGCCTCAACAGATTCGATTACTGGACAAACATGAATAACTGTCGATGATTCTTGCGTCTGAAAAGTTTTCAGAGCAAGAATGATTCATTTTTTCTTTTTGCTTGTTAACAAATTAATAATTAATTGATCAAATGCCAAAATTGGATCTTCTATTTTGGGCACAGCAATTTTAAATTTACAAAGTTTGGAACAATTGCGTTGCAATTTTTGGCAAACCAAGTAACAAGAGTCACATGATGATCAGGTGGGAATTTCGGACTATTGTTCCGCACGATTGATAGGTCAATGGTCGACTGACATGCAAATGGGTGTGTAGTCAAAATTTGGATAGATTATTGTGAAGGCAGAAAGGGTAATTTCAATGTGACATCATAAGGGTTTTCTAAGAATGGACTTTTGGTTTATTTGTCTATAAGCATTTTGAATTTGATTGACAAATTTTATGAAATTGAAATAAAATTGACACCCATCTGATCTGTAAATAATGGTTCCAACGCAAACAAATATGCATAATGCATGTGTGTGTGTGTTTTTGTGTATCAATCTTACAAGATTGTTGACACCGACAGTGTGCCTGTCTGGAAATGGATAGTTATATGTGGATGGGATTGGGATATGTGGATGGGATTGAATATCCAGAGAATCCGTAAAATAAAATAGAAATATAATTTGATTATGAGCATTATCTCTTTTGTCAAGGGAAATGGAATATAAAAATTTGATGTGCTGGGTTATGAGCAGCCATTAATTAATAGTAAAATTGTGAGTAATTTTGGGATTCCATTTTTGATAGAATGTATATGAGAATAACATCTATTTATGGATATGAGCTTCATAAAAGGAAATGAGGAAGTACAAAATCATCCAAATTTGGGAGAGGTCTTACACTGACTTCCCAGAATACTCTGCTCATGGATTTTATATATATAAACTTGAATTTTATCAGCATATAAATTGTGCTGTATGTATGGATGTGTTTTAGGCATAGATGATATGGGAAAAGAGTAAAGAAAATTTTGCTGGTTTGAACTATTGTGGGTTTTCAGTTCTGGAGTTTAAACAAAGTCACTGGTTAACAGATGAGAAAGGATAGTAAATAAATTATTCTCTGCTGGGCAAATTAAGTACGATATTACTAAGACTTATGAGAGCTAGGAGATTGATAAGAATAGAAACAAATATGGACCCAAAATAGAAAGTTGGATTCATGCCTCTCATTGCAAGCAAGCACATGGGGCTAAGGTGGACGATCCCACAGAAAATGAGGCTGCACCTAGCAGCCCAGCAGAACATTCAGTGGTAGAAAAATGATAGTCATGATTTACAGTCATTTGAATTACATTTTAACACCCCTTGCATTGATAAACATTACATTTTCAACATGTGATATTCCTACTTGGAATAGTGACATTTATTTGCCTACATGACATACAATTACCTGCTGATATTAATACAGCATGAGTGAAAAAATGTATCACAACTACACCCATGATCAGGGGATTGAGTTCAACCCCGGGAGATAGGGGGATCAGGGTAAGACAAATAATCTGATTATGTTACATATTAAGGGATTTTCTTTATTTACCTTTTAGGAAGCTTGTTAGTTTGGTATATAATGTTAAATGTCATCGACATATAACTATGTCATAGATATGAATATATACAAGGAGTAGCAGACTTGTTTGTTGGTTTAGTAGTTATATTGGCAATTGTTTTAGTGGTGGCTTGCTTGAAAGCCTTAGTGACGGTGTGTTTGAATAAGGTAACCAACAACACGATGATAACACATGAAGTGACAAATGAGGAAAGAAATGTGGAACCAAAAAAGGAAGACTTTTATGGCGACATAAACAGTAGAATTAAGATAATGGCATAACGACAATGTTATGAGTTGTGTCAATTACAATATCAATGAACTCATATCACCACGAGTGACACACTGTTAGGAAAAAAAAAAAAAAAAAAAGAGGGAAAAGAAAAAGTGGAGAGGAATTATGGTAATTATACATTATGCTTAATTTGTTGGTTTGGGAAAATTGTTGTTGGGAATTAGGTATTCCCGTTTGTGATTGTAATCATATACAATGCTATTCTTAGTTTAGTAATAAAATACATACCTGATTGAATATTATTTGTGTGACGCATATAAATGAATATAACTTTTTGTGTTAAGGAAAAACAACAAATTGTTGAATGTGAAACTGTCGGAAGATATACATGATTATGCTGATTTCATGGTAAGATGTACCCTATCTGATTCAGTGTGTGCGGAAAGCAGATTCAGATATGACTGAGCATAAGGATAAGACGAGATCACATTTTGGAGGGATTGCTAACGGAATTGGGAAGAAGAAAGAAAGAAAATTTGTGGCTAAAAAATGAAGTTAATCGTGGCATACACCCTCTTTCTCAAAGAATGATGAAGACATTCTCCCGTGTAACTTGGAGATGGATGCTTACCTTCACCAAGGAAATTTATGTGACCATCTGCCTGGATCACACTGCAACATATGAAAGAAAGGCGATCACTTACTCTTGTTCGAAGGCTTGGAACATTCATCACATCAGAAGTTGCAGGACAACGACATTTTACCTGCAACCTCTGTGAAATGCGGGAACATATGTTATTACTTCACCAACTTGCGGGGAGCCAGCATGGAGCTGCAAACAAATGGCTGTGCCTTTTCACAACAGCTGTGCACAATTCCGCTGGTTGCTCATGGTATGGACCATGGATGACCTGAACACCATGGTCCCAACATCATTGTGGATGCATCCGGCATCCCTGTTCCACATCTTGCTGGCCAATCAACGTCACACCAATACTTGCTGCCCACTCATAATGAGGGAAGAGGCAAGTCGACTACAACTGGGCGAAGGCCTTGTTCAGGAATTACTATGGTTTACAGCAAAAGTGGCAAGAATGCTACATGGAGAGCAGGGTCAGTCTATGACTCCGCACTGTTACCACAACAGCGAAATCCTACACGAAGTAGTGCAGGTGTTATGAAGACAGAAAATGTTTCATACCTGGATTCAAACACAAGTGATCAGCCCTTCCTTTCAAACAAAGAGTCAACATTTGTGTGGAGGCAAACGTTTTTGCCAGATGTTGCAGATGCTTTACAAAACTTGAAAATGAAGTGAAATTGTTGTATCTTGGTGATGGTGAAGTGTTGTTTTGAAAAGATATTTGGGATGCAAATGCAATAGATTGAACAATATGGAAGGAGTCAATGACCAACGAAATGTTTTGTGATTCTTGCAGGACGACGGTGTATGCCCAAGGGAATTTGATTACCAAAGTGATTGATTATTTACTTATACTTGTAATGATGTTTACTTGTAGTTTGTGATTGTTTACTTATATTGATGTTTAGATTAATGGTTAATATAAACAAAAACAAAAAGATGAGGGAATTGTGGAAGCGTAACTCAGTGTAACTTAGTAATTGGCACTGGTAACTTATTAATTAATACTAGTAACGAACCAAGGTACGAGCAGGTGTGTTAAAGCTGGGAGTCCATTGTCCACCTCCTGTACAGCCCTGGGCTAAAGCACCCTCCCACTGTGTAAATGGAAATCACAGCAGGAGGGGAGCGAGCTGATGCCAGGACTTGGTACATGCATGACCTCGGGGCATTAGCGGACAGAGGATTAAGTCCAGTTTGGCCATATAAGCGAGAGCAAACGTGGAGTCAGCAGCACTTGTTATCGGAAGCTCTTCCCGACGGAACGAACGAGTACCAACGAGAAACAGCACCAGGAGATCACCGGCGAACGAAGAGGAACCAACGACTTGAATTACTAGATTCGTTATAGTATTGTAGTTCTTTAATATATTGAAACAAGTGAATTATTAGTTAATAAAGTCATGACCTTTTGTAAAACCTGTTTCCGACCATTGGCGTCTTGAGTTCCTACACACTTCCACGACAACGGGAAGCACAGAAGGCTCGTCCAGGCCGAAACCTTTAGCTCGCTCGCTTGTTCGCTGAGCAGCTCGTTGAGCGGCTCACTGAGCGGCTCACCGAGCGGCTCACCAAGCGGCTTGCTAAACGGTTCCATCCCGGCGAGTTTGGTTTGTACGCTTCCGGCAGCGGATGACTTTACCCGCCTCCTCGCCAGTTTCCCGGCCCTCACGCGGCCCACCTTCTCGGCGGTGGCCGTCAAGCACGGGGTGGAGCATCACATCCCCACCGTCGGGCCACCGGTCTACGCCCGGGCACGCCGCCTCGAGCCGACGAAGCTCGCGGTGGCGAAAGCGGAGTTCGCTACGCTGGAGCGGCTGGGCATCGTGCGGCACTCCAAGAGTGCTTGGGCATCGCCGCTGCACATCGTGCCGAAGCCCGGCGGGGGATGGCGGCCGTGCGGGGACTACCGCCGCCTCAACAATGCTACCACCCCCGACCGCTACCCGGTCCCTCACATCCAGGACTTTTCCGCCCGGTTGGCGAAAATGTCCCTCTTTTCCAAGGTGGTTCTCATCCGTGTCTACCACCAGGTCCCCGTCAGGCCGGAGGACATACCGAAGATGACCGTCATTACACCATTCGGCCTCTTCGAGTTTCTGCGGATGCCCTTCGGGTTGAAGAATGCGGCTCAGGCGTTCCAGCGGCTGATGGACAGCGTCTTGCGCGACTTGGATTTCGTTTACGTCTACCTGGACGACATCCTCGTCGCAAGCGCGTCCCGTGAGGAGCATCTCCGCCATCTCCGCACGCTCTTCGAACGCCTGGGCCAGCATGGCCTGATCATCAACCCCGCCAAGTGCCGGTTCGGCATCGCCGAAATCGACTTTTTGGGGCACTGCGTCACCAGACACGGGGCCACCCCCTTACCGGCCAAGGTGGAGGCGGTCAGGGGGTTTCCGCGCCCCCGCACGATCAAGGGGCTCCAGGAGTTCCTGGGCATGGTGAACTTTTATCACCGGTTCCTGCCCCGCATCGCCCAGCTCCTGCGCCCCCTGCACGAGGCCCTCCGGGGGAAGCCAGGCAAAGGTGACGTTGCTTGGACCGAGCCGATGGACGCGGCGTTCGCGGGCGCGAAGCTCGCCTTGACTAACGCCACCATGCTCGCGCACCCGGTGCCCGATGCACCGATCGCCCTCACCACCGACGCATCGGACTACGCGGTGGGCGCGGTGCACGAGCAATGGGTGAAGGGAACTTGGCAGCCGCTGGCGTTTTTCAGCCGGCAGCTCCGCCCACACGAACGGCGGTACAGTACCTTCGACCGCGAGCTTCTCGGGCTTCACCTGGCGGTCCGGCATTTCCGCCATCTGGTCGAGGGCCGTTCGTTCACGGCCTTCATCGACCACAAGCCCCTGGTCTTCGCGATGGCCAAGGTCGCCAAGCCGTGGTCGGCCCGGTAGCAGCGTCACCTCTCGGCCGTGTCCGAGTACATGACGGAGATCCGGCACGTCGCGGGGAAGGACAACCCGGTGGCGGATTGCCTTTCCCGGTCCGTCACCCACGCGGTCACCGAGGTGCCGTTCGACGGCGCGGGCACGGCCCTCTTGTGTGATGTCTCCCTCGGCCGACCTCGCCCCATCATGCCCGCGGGCTGGCAGCGCCGGGTTTTTGACGCCATCCACGGCCTGTCCCACCCGGGCACGAAGGCCTCCCAGAGGCTGGTCGCCGACAAGTTCGTCTGGCATGGCCTCCGGAAGACCGTCCGCGATTGGACCAGGACGTGCCTCGCGTGCCAGCGCGCGAAGGTGCACCGCCACACCCAGGCCCCGTTGCCCCCGTTGGCCCCGTTTACTGTGCCCGAACGTCGGTTCGACCACGTTCACGTGGACTTGGTGGGACCTCTGCCCCCCTCGCGGGGTTTCACCCACGTCCTCACCATGGTGGACCGCACCACCCGGTGGCCGGAGGCTGTGCCTTTGGCGGTAACGACGGTGGCGGACGTCGCACAGGCGTTCATCGCCACCTGGGTTGCCCGGTTCGGCGCCCCCTCGGACATCTCGTCCGACCACGGCCCCCAGTTCACCTCGGAGCTCTGGGGGGCGGACGTGCGGGGCTCGGCGTCCAGCTGCACCGCACCACGGCCTACCACCCCCAGGCCAACGGCCTGTGTGAGCGCTTCCATCGCTCCTTAAAGGCCACGCTCCGGGCCACCCTCCACGACGGCGGCTGGATCGACAGGCTCCCCTGGGTCCTGCTGGGCCTCAGGACGGCGCCCAAGGACGACCTGCGCGCATCCACGGCAGAGTTGGTCTTCGGACAACCGCTGCGGGTGCCGGGCGAGTTCCTCCCCGACTCCACGGCACCATGGTCCGCGGCGCAGCAGCGCTCCGCACTGCAGGAGACCGCCCAGAGGTTCGCCCCGGTGCCGACGGCGCATCACGGGTGCCCGCCAACGCACGTCGCCCCGGAGCTTCGCACGGCGGAGTACGTGTTCGTCCGCCACGACGCCCACCGGACACCGCTGCGGCCCCCGTACGACGGGCCCTTCCGCGTGCTGGAGACCGGGGTGAAACACTTCACCCTGGACATCGGCGGTACTCCTGACCGCGTTTCCGTGGACGGCCTCAAGCCGGCCCACCTCGACGTGGACCACCCCCCACCAGTGGCTCGGCCCCCGCGTCGGGGCCGCCCCCCGGCGGGCAGACCCCTGGCACCACCCAGCCCCGCCGGCACGCCACCACCCTGTCCTGCACCCATCCCAGATGCCGCCAGCGGCATCCCAGTCGGCAACCCGGCATCCCAGACGCCGCCAGCCGCCAGAGGGCGCTTCGGCCGGGTCATCCGTTTCCCCTCAAACTGACCCTTCAGGTGCGCGGGAATTCTGGGGGGGCGCGTGTGGCGGACACGATGGCTCGCTGGCGCGGTGACATCATTCCGCGCACCAAGAGGGTGTCGGCCACGCCCGAGGGGTAGGCGTGGCCTCGGGATATACACGGGGCTCGCAGCCCCGAGCAAGTCAGTGCTACAGTTTGAGCTTTACAATAAAGACTCTTTTGACCCTACGCGTTGTGGCTTACCTTCTTTGGCAAACAAGTTACGTGCGTAGCACCACGCTACAATACAATCTTTGCATTGATTTCTTGTACACAGCATCAGTATTTCCATCAAAAGTTAGCTTGTCATCAATAAAGGTGCCCAGGTATTTAAATTTGCTAACAATTTCCACCTTATCACCATTTATGGTTACAGGCTCATGATTGTGACCTTTCCGAAAGTCCAAAATCATCTCTTTTGTTTTGTCCACATTCAGAGTAAGACAAAAGTCCCCACCACTTGTTCAATGTGTCAATCTCGTCGAGGTGAAGATACAAAGGATGATTGATCGGAAAGACAGCCAACAATGGCGATATCGTCTGCATACTTAATTAAGTTACAAACTTCTTAAAGAGCCACGCATCCATTGGTGTACAAACTGAACAGTAGAGGTGACAATACACCGCCTTGTGGAGCACCAGTATTCAAGATTGATAACTTTGATAAGCTACCATTCACCCTCACCCGCTGAGGACGGTCTCGTAAAAAACTTTCCACCCAAAGTATGATATGGGGGTTCAGGCACAGGTCACTCAACACTTTCACAAGGGTAAATGGCTGCATAGTGTTAAAGGCTGACGAGAAATCGATAAATAACACACGGACATAGGTTCCATTCTGGTCAAGGCGACTTGTGATTAGATGAAGTAAGCTGAGCCAGGCATCTTCAACACATCGTCTTGCTTTATATGCAAATTGTAAAGGATCCAGTTTCGGAGTTACATCTGATGCTATAAACTTCACCATCAATTTCTCCATACATTTACACAGGATTGAAGGAGCTGTGCTCCTACGCGAGTTAAAAGGATTGACGCGACAAAAGACGGGAATTCATCC
Organism: Myxine glutinosa; assembly: GCF_964187855.1. Lineage (NCBI taxonomy): Eukaryota > Metazoa > Chordata > Myxini > Myxiniformes > Myxinidae > Myxine > Myxine glutinosa. The sequence continues at coordinate 165,112,786 of NC_136266.1, read as the reverse complement.
GAGTTTCTTTATTCGGCAAAACCAAACTCGGGTACTCTGAAAAGCCCGTTTATCGGGCAGCAATATATATATACAATCAAACGCGGCGAGAGTGGGCGTGCCCGGGCGGCCCGGGTGAGCCCGGGAAAGGCAAGTCTGGACATGCCCGGGAAAGGCGAGACTGGGCGTCTCCGGGCGGTCTGGGCGAGCCTGGCACAGCGATCGCTCCGTGGTTGCGTCCTCGGCAGGTGTAAGGCGATTGTGTATGTTCAGCGGCAACCGCTACACGCGCCCCCCCAGAATCGACTTGCACCGGCAGGGTCAATTTAAGGGGGGTCCTGATGACCCGGCCGAAGCGACCCCTGGAGGGTCGTGGGGGGCGGGGGGGTCCGGTGTGGTGGTGGGTGGCTGAGCGGGGGGAACCGTGGACGGGGGGTGGCCTCGGCACGGAGGAAGGGCCAACCGTGGTGGTTGGTCGACGTCCACGTGCGCCGGCTTGAGGCGGTCCACCGAAATCCGGTCCGACCTGCCGCCGACGTCGATGACGAAAAACTTGTCGTCCCGTCGCAGGACCCAGAAGGGTCCGTCGTACGGCGGCCGGAGTGGCCCCCGGTGTGCGTCATGACGCACAAAAACGTACTCCGCTGTGCGAAGCGCTGGGGGAACGTAGGACTGGGGGCCACTGTGGCGGGACGTTGGCACGGGGGCAAACCGTCGGGCGGCCTCCTGGAGGTCTGAGCGCCGGCGAGCCGCGGACCAGGGACTGGTAGCATTGGGCACGAACTCCCCCGGGAGGCGTAGCGGCTGGCCGTAGACGAGCTCGGCGGTGGATGCCTGGAGGTCCTCCTTGGGGGCCGTGCGGAGGCCCAAAAGGACCCACGACAGCCGGTCGGCCCAACCTCCGTCCTGAAGGCCGGCCATGAGCGCGGCCTTCATAGAGCGGTGAAAACGCTCGCACAACCCATTGGCTTGGGGGTGGTAGGCCATGGTACGGTGGAGCTTGACCCCCAGGTTGCGGGCGACCGCGCCCCACAGCTCGGAGGTGAACTGCGGACCGCGGTCCGAAGAGATGTCCGCCGGTGCGCCGAAGCAGGCGACCCAGGTGGCGATGAAAGCCTGCGCCACATCGGCGGTGGTGGCCAGGTGGAAACTGGCCAGGTGGAAATGGCGAACGGCCAGGTGGAAACGAGGGGAACGGCCTCCGGCCACCTGGTGGTCCTGTCCACCATGGTGAGCAGGTGTGTGAAACCTCGTGATGGGGGAAGGGGGCCCACCAGGTCCACGTTGACGTGGTCGAAACGCCGTTCGGGCATGGTGAAAGGTGCCAGCGGGGCCTGGGTGTGGCGGTGGACCTTGGTCCGCTGGCAGGCCATGCAGGCATTGGCCCAATCGCGGACGTCCCGTCGAAGTCCGTGCCAGACGAAACGCGCCGACACTAGCTTCTGGGAAGCTTTCCGGCCCGGGTGGGAAAGGCCGTGGAGGGAGGCGAAAACGCAGCGCTGCCAGGTAACGGGCACGATGGGGCGAGGCTGGCCTCGGGAGACGTCGCAGAGCAGGACAGTGTCCGCGAAGGGGATGTCGGCCAGGCGGAGGCCCGTGGCCGCCGCCCGGAGGGCTTGCACCATGATGTCGGTGGTCTGGTCAGCCGCCATAAGCGCGAAGTCCACGCCGAGGTGGACCGCGTTCGCGCTGGCCCGAGAAAGACAGTCGGCCACGGCGTTGTCTTTTCCGGCGACGTGTCGGATGTCCTTGGTAAATTCCGACACGGCGGAGAGGTGGCACTGCTGGCGGGCCGACCACGGCTCCGTGACTTTGGCCATCGCGTAAACCAATGGCTTGTGGTCGACGAAAGCCGTGAACGGGCGGCCCTCCAGGAGGTGGCGGAAATGGCGAATGGCCAGGTATAGACCGAGGAGCTCGCGGTCAAAAGTGCTATATTTTAGCTCGTTCGGCCAGAGTTGCCGGCTAAAAAAAGCGAGTGGCTGCCAAACCCTGTTCACCCATTGTTCGTGTACGGCGCCCACCGCGTAGTCGGAGGCGTCCGTAGTGAGGGCGATTGGAGCATCGAGCACCGGGTGAGCCAGCAGCGTTGCGTCGGCGAGGGCCAGCTTTGCGCCTGTGAATGCCGCGTCCATGGTTGTGGACCAGACGATGTCATGCTTGGCCGGCTTGCCCCGGAGGGCTTCGTAAAGGGGCCGCATGAGCTGAGCAGCGCGGGGCACGAAACGGTGGTAGAAATTCACCATGCCGAGGAACTCCTGCAGGGCCTTGATGAAGCGGGGACGCGGGAACTCGGTGATGGCCTCGACCTTGGTTGGCAGCGGCACGGCCCCGTTTCTGGTGATGTGGTGGCCCAAAAAGTCAACGGCCGTCGTGCCGAAGTGGCATTTGGGCGGGTTGACGATTAAGCCATGCTCGCTGAGGCGCTCGAACAGTGTTCGGAGGTGGAGGAGGTGCTCGGCCCTGGACGTGCTGGCGACGAGTATGTCTTCCAGGTAGATGAAGAGGAACGGCAGGTTGCGCAGCACGCCGTCCATCAAGCGTTGGAACACCTGGGCCGCGTTTTTGAGGCCAAACGGCATTCTCAAGAATTCGAATAGGCCGAACGGCATGATGACGGCCGTTTTTGGGATGTCGGCCGGCCTGACAGCTACCTGGTGGTATCCCCGTATTAGGTCAACTTTCGAAAAAATGACCCGCCCCGCCAAACGGGCGGAAAAGTCCTGCATGTGCGGGACCGGATACATGTCAGGGGTGGTAACGTCGTTGAGGCGGCGGTAGTCGCCACATGGGCGCCAGCCGCCCCCCGGCTTCGGCACGATGTGTTGTGGCGAGGCCCACGCGCTATCGGAGCGCCGCACGATGCCGAGGTGCTCCAATGCGTCGAACTCGGCTTTTACCATGGCAAGCTTGGCCGGGTCGAGGCGGCGGGCTCTGGCGTAGACCGGCGGGCCCGTAGTTGGTATGTGGTGCTCGATACCATGTCTCACTGCGACGGCCGAAAACGTCGGCCACGTGAGGGCCGGGAACTCTGCAAGCAGGCGAGCGAACTCGTTTGCCGCCGGGAGGGCGCATGCTAGTTCGGTCGGCGGGGGAGCTGCTCATCATTCATGCCAGGGAGCTGAAAGTCTCGGCGTTGACAAGGCGACGCCATTTGACGTCGACCAGCAGCCCATGTGCGCAGAGGAAGTCGGCGCCCAGCAAAACCATGGGCACGCTCGCCGTCACAAAGGTCCAGTTAAAGCGCTGGTTGCCGAAGCAGAGGGTGACGTTGCGCGGGCCGAAGGTGCGGATGGCCGATCCGTTGGCAGCGACCAAGGAGGGGCCGGAAACGGCGGTCTGCCTGTCCTGCTCGGAGGCGGGTATGACGCTCAGTTGGGCGCCGGTGTCACAAAGGAAGCGCCGCCCGGATGCTTTGTCCTTGATAAAAAGCAAGTTGCCCGAGTGGCCGGCGCTCATGGCCAGTAATGAATGCCGGCCCGGCCGTTTCCCGACTTGCCGAAAGTGCACGGGGGTCGGCATGTCCGTGCCTTGTGTCCGAACCTGGCGTGGTAATAACACCACGCCTGGTCAGGTGGCGGCTCCGGCCGTCGTGTTGGGAGCGGTCGGCGCGGCATGGCGGCCGCCAGTTGCACTGGCAGTTCGGCCTCCAACCGCACCGGGCGCTCGGGCGCCATGGGCGTCACCTCGGACGGCGGCGGGCTCCAGGTAGCCGCCCCGATGTGCTGGCCTGCCGAGGAGATCTTGTCGGCTTCCCTGGCGAGGGCGCGGGGATCCGTGATCTGCGTGCCTGCCAGGGCGAGGCATACCTGGCTAGGCAGCTGGCGGAGGAACAGCCCTCAGAAAAGAAAATCCGGGGAGTGCTCACCGAGCAGCGAGAGCATGTAGTCCATTCACTCGGACGGGCGCGTGTCGCCGAGCTCGGGCAGGTCGAGCAGGCGTCGTGCGCGTTCTGCCGGTGAGAGGGCGAATGCGTCGAGGAGGAGCGTCTTGATCGCGCCATACTTGTCAGTGGCTGGCGGGTGCTGGAGGAGGCCCAGGGCGCGGGCCGCGGTGGCGGAGCCGAGTGCCGCTACCACATGGTGGAAGCGGGTGTCGTCGGCGGTAATGCCTCGCAGGGCAAACTGGGAGTCCGCCTGGGCGAACCAAACCGCCGCGTGAGCCTCCCAGAAGGTAGGCAGTTTAAGGGCAACTGCCGTGTCCATGTCGGGGGTCACCAATGAAGGAGCTGTGCTTCTACGCGAGTTAAAAGGATTGACGTGACAAAAGACGGGAATTCATCCGAGTTTCTTTATTCGGCAAAACCAAACTCGGGTACTCTGAAAAGTCTGTTTATCCGGCAGCAATACATATATACAATCAAACGCGGCGAGAGTGGGCGTGCCCGGGCGGCCCGGGCGAGCCTGGGAAAGGCAAGTCTGGACATGCCCGGGAAAGGCGAGACTGGGCGTCTCCGGGCGGTCTGGGAGAGCCCGGCACAGCGATCGCTTCGTGGTTGCGTCCTCGGCAGGTGTAAGGCGATTGTGTATGTTCAGCGGCAACCGCTACAGGATGGACGTGAGGGCAACAGGTCCATAATCATTGAGCTGCCTTCACTGATCTCTACAACCACTGGATAGCGCATTGGCTGATCGATCTGACGCCAAACGTACGAACCGGCCGCCATCTTAACCACTCGCATTGATTCTCCAAGAAAGCTCGCGTTAACACTCCTGCCAATACATATATAATTTTGATTCGTTATTACTATAAATGGACTCAAGATGCCTTCATGTGCTGCGGTCAACTGTACAAATAGGCAGTTGAAGGGTTGCAATCCAACATTTCATCTGTAAGTATAATAAAGTTACTGTAAATGAGACTGTTTAGAGTTAATAGCGTGCAACACATGAACGAGTTAGATGTTTGTACAGACCCATGTGTAGATTCCCTTGTTATTTGCTGTGTAAAAAAGTTCTATATTTTAGATTTACATTACAATCGAACTTTTAGTTAGGCTACTTTAAAACAAATAGCTTGCAAAACCACAGATTCGTGTGGAGCTAAGTATGAATTATTACTTAATTGTAAGTGAAGAATAAAAATCTGTAAAAAAAATGCACAAAATTACGGTGTAAAACTGTAATCAGATCTAGATCTGATTACAGTTTTACACAAATGACAATGTGACGAGATCTGGAGTCTACACTCTAGATCTAGTCACATTGTCATTGAAGAGTCTTGACTCGGAGCTCAAGCAATACTGCCACTACAAGGGAATGGGAGGTAATTGCATCGCGCAAGACAAGACACCGATCCTTCATGTGTCCAGTGTACCTGTCAGCCATGACAGAGAAGGCCGCATCACCGATGAGAGCGACATGTTTCTTATCAGGAAATACGACTTGGAAGATCGGCAGCCATGTAATGAAGACCATGATTACATTGATGCACCTAACATCCCTCCCTTGTCTCCAGTGCTACATGATGCTATAGGATACATAGCAGGCTACGTTGTACGTGTGGTAAAGAGACGCACACCTTGCCTTGAATGTCAACAGGTTCTGACTTCAAATGGGATGGATGCTGGTGGACGCCTCTTGAAGAGAAAGAATCGGGGTGGCCTTATCAAATCTTCTGATGATGTGGTGAAGGTGTGCAAATCTTCTGATGATGTGGTGAAGGTGTGCAAATCTTCTGATGATGTGGCGAAGGTGTGCAAATCTTCTGATGATGTGGTGAAGGTGTGCAAATCTACTGAGCGATGCCTCCAGAGACTGCTCCGTACAACAGCCGGTGCTCTACCTCGGTCCGAAGGGATTGCATCTGCCCTATCGATGGCTGTTCTGCATGATGTCGGATCTCAATGTTTGTCTGCACAGCTGAACGATCACATGTTCGACTGTCGGCCAGACCACGATCACGTTTTTGTGCTTATCAAGTGCATTGCAGCATGTTACATCAAGATCTGGATGCATCACCTTGCCAAGTGCTTCACCGAGAAGATAACAGGACCCAAACTACGCAAACAATTGTCAAAGCTCATGATATTTAGGCATGAGTAGTTCGAACTATTAGCGGCTTTCATGAACAAGGAAACTACCCGCATCCTATTACCATGGATGGACGTACAGGATAACTGTTTAGATATTTTATCTAAATCACTCCATCTATTGACTTTGTCAATGCAAACCAAAAGCTTGCAAGTCAAAGACCCACAGCCAATGTAGGCATATTAAATGGAACCCGAGTCCCCCTGTGGCAAGTCGCTGTAATGAGAATAGCCTCAGTTGATAGCTCATTGTACCAGTACGATTGTACTCCTTTAAATACCAACGTTGCCAAAGGACAATCAATTACAAATTGCCTTTCATTGCCACAACTGTACTTTTTGCCTTACATATTGCCTTTCATTGCCACAACTGTACTTTTTGCCTTACATATTGCCTTTCATTGCCACAACTGTACTTTTTGCCTTACATATTGCCTTTCATTGCCACAACTGTACTTTTTGCCTTACATATTGCCTTTCATTGCCACAACTGTACTTTTTGCCTTACATATTGCCTTTCATTGCCACAACTGTACTTTTTGCCTTACATATTGCCTTTCATTGCCACAACTGTACTTTTTGCCTTACATATTGCCTTTCATTGCCACAACTGTACTTTTTGCCTTACATATTGCCTTTCATTGCCACAACTGTACTTTTTGCCTTACATATTGCCTTTCATTGCCACAACTGTACTTTTTGCCTTACATATTGCCTTTCATTGCCACAACTGTACTTTTTGCCTTACATATTGCCTTTCATTGCCACAACTGTACTTTTTTGCCTTACATATTGCCTTTCATTGCCACAACTGTACTTTTTGCCTTACATATTGCCTTTCATTGCCACAACTGTACTTTTTGCCTTACATATTGCCTTTCATTGCCATAACTGTACTTTTTGCCTTACAAATTGCCTTTTATTGCCACAACTGTACTTTTTGCCTTACATATTGCCTTTCATTGCCACAACTGTACTTTTTGCCTAACATATTGCCTTTTATTGCCACAACTGTACTTTTTGCCTTACATATTGCCTTTTATTGCCACAACTGTACTTTTTGCCTTACAAATTGCCTTTCATTGCCACAACTGTACTTTTTGCCTTACAAATTGCCTTTCATTGCCACAACTGTACTTTTTTGACTTATAAATTGCCTTTCATTGCCGAAACTGTACTTTTTGCCTTACAAATTGCCTTTCATTGCCAGAAACTGTACTTTTTGCCTTACAAATTGCCTTTCATTGCCACAGCTGTACTTTTTGCCTTACAAATTGCCTTTCATTGCCATAACTGTACTTTTTGCCTTACATATTGCCTTTCATTGCCACAACTGTACTTTTTGCCTTACATATTGCCTTTTATTGCCATAACTGTACTTTTTGCTTTACATATTGCCTTTCATTGCCACAACTGTACTTTTTGCTTTACATATTGCCTTTCATTGCCACAACTGTACTTTTTGCCTTACATATTGCCTTTCATTGCCACAACTGTACTTTTTGCCTTACATATTGCCTTTCATTGCCACAACTGTACTTTTTGCCTTACATATTGCCTTTCATTGCCACAACTGTACTTTTTGCCTTACAAATTGCCTTTCATTGCCATAACTGTACTTTTTGCCTTACATATTGCCTTTCATTGCCATAACAGTACTTTTTGCTTACGAATTGCCTTTCATTGCCATAACAGTACTTTTTGCTTACAAATTGCCTTTTATTGCCACAACAGTACTTTTTGCCTTACAAATTGCCTTTTATTGCCACAACAGTACTTTTTGCCTTACATATTGCCTTTCATTGCCACAACAGTACTTTTTGCCTTACATATTGCCTTTCATTGCCATAACAGTACTTTTTGCCTTACATATTGCCTTTCATTGCCACAACTGTACTTTTTGCCTTACAAATTGCCTTTCATTGCCACAACTGTACTTTTTGCCTTACAAATTGCCTTTCATTGCCATAACTGTACTTTTTGCCTTACAAATTGCCTTTCATTGCCAGAAACTGTACTTTTTGCCTTACAAATTGCCTTTTGTTGCCACAACTGTACTTTTTGCCTTACATATTGCCTTTCATTGCCATAACTGTACTTTTTGCCTTACATATTGCCTTTTATTGCCACAACTGTACTTTTTGCCTTACATATTGCCTTTTATTGCCACAACTGTACTTTTTGCCTTACAAATTGCCTTTCATTGCCACAACTGTACTTTTTGCCTTACAAATTGCCTTTCATTGCCACAACTGTACTTTTTGCCTTACAAATTGCCTTTCATTGCCATAACTGTACTTTTTGCCTTACAAATTGCCTTTCATTGCCATAACTGTACTTTTTGCCTTACAAATTGCCTTTCATTGCCACAACTGTACTTTTTGCCTTACAAATTGCCTTTCATTGCCATAACTGTACTTTTTGCCTTACATATTGCCTTTCATTGCCACAACTGTACTTTTTGCCTTACATATTGCCTTTTATTGCCACAACTGTACTTTTTGCCTTACATATTGCCTTTCATTGCCATAACTGTACTTTTTGCTTTACATATTGCCTTTCATTGCCACAACTGTACTTTTTGCCTTACATATTGCCTTTCATTGCCACAACTGTACTTTTTGCCTTACATATTGCCTTTCATTGCCACAACTGTACTTTTTGCCTTACATATTGCCTTTCATTGCCACAACTGTACTTTTTGCCTTACAAATTGCCTTTCATTGCCATAACTGTACTTTTTGCCGTACATATTGCCTTTCATTGCCATAACAGTACTTTTTGCCTTACAAATTGCCTTTCATTGCCATAACAGTACTTTTTGCTTACAAATTGCCTTTTATTGCCACAACAGTACTTTTTGCTAACAAATTGCCTTTTATTGCCACAACAGTACTTTTTGCCTTACATATTGCCTTTCATTGCCACAACAGTACTTTTTGCCTTACATATTGCCTTTCATTGCCATAACAGTACTTTTTGCCTTACATATTGCCTTTCATTGCCATAACAGTACTTTTTGCCTTACATATTGCCTTTTATTGCCATAACTGTACTTTTTGCCTTACATATTGCCTTTCATTGCCATAACTGTACTTTTTGCCTTACATATTGCCTTTCATTGCCATAACTGTACTTTTTGCCTTACATATTGCCTTTTATTGCCATAACTGTACTTTTTGCCTTACATATTGCCTTTCATTGCCACAACTGTACTTTTTGCCTTACATATTGCCTTTCATTGCCACAACTGTACTTTTTGCCTTACATATTGCCTTTTATTGCCACAACTTTACTTTTTGCCTTACATATTGCCTTTTATTGCCATAACTGTACTTTTTGCCTGACATATTGCCTTTCATTGCCACAACTGTACTTTTTGCCTTACAAATTGCCTTTCATTGCCACAACTGTACTTTTTGCCTTACATATTGCCTTTAATTGTCACAACTGTACTTTTTGACTTACATATTGCCTTTCATTGCCACAACTGTACTTTTTGCCTTACATATTGCCTTTTATTGCCATAACTGTACTTTTTGCCTTACATATTGCCTTTCATTGCCATAGCAGTACTTTTTGCCTTACATATTGCCTTTCATTGTCACAACTGTACTTTTTGCCTTACATATTGCCTTTCATTGCCACAACTGTACTTTTTGCCTTACATATTGCCTTTTATTGCCATAGCAGTACTTTTTGCCTTACATGTTGCCTTTTATTGCCACAACTGTACTTTTTGCCTTACATATTGCCTTTCATTGTCACAACTGTACTTTTTGCCTTACATATTGCCTTTCATTGCCACAACTGTACTTTTTGCCTTACATATTGCCTTTCATTGCCACAACTGTACTTTTTGCCTTACATATTGCCTTTCATTGCCACAACTGTACTTTTTGCCTTACATATTGCCTTTCATTGCCACAACTGTACTTTTTGCCTTACATATTGCCTTTCATTGCCACAACTGTACTTTTTGCCTTACATATTGCCTTTCATTGCCACAACTGTACTTTTTGCCTTACATATTGCCTTTCATTGCCACAACTGTACTTTTTGCCTTACATATTGCCTTTCATTGCCACAACTGTACTTTTTGCCTTACATATTGCCTTTCATTGCCACAACTGTACTTTTTGCCTTACATATTGCCTTTCATTGCCACAACTGTACTTTTTGCCTTACATATTGCCTTTCATTGCCACAACTGTACTTTTTTGCCTTACATATTGCCTTTCATTGCCACAACTGTACTTTTTGCCTTACATATTGCCTTTCATTGCCACAACTGTACTTTTTGCCTTACATATTGCCTTTCATTGCCATAACTGTACTTTTTGCCTTACAAATAGCCTTTTATTGCCACAACTGTACTTTTTGCCTTACATATTGCCTTTCATTGCCACAACTGTACTTTTTGCCTTACATATTGCCTTTTATTGCCACAACTGTACTTTTTGCCTTACATATTGCCTTTTATTGCCACAACTGTACTTTTTGCCTTACAAATTGCCTTTCATTGCCACAACTGTACTTTTTGCCTTACAAATTGCCTTTCATTGCCACAACTGTACTTTTTTGACTTATAAATTGCCTTTCATTGCCGAAACTGTACTTTTTGCCTTACAAATTGCCTTTCATTGCCAGAAACTGTACTTTTTGCCTTACAAATTGCCTTTCATTGCCACAACTGTACTTTTTGCCTTACAAATTGCCTTTCATTGCCATAACTGTACTTTTTGCCTTACATATTGCCTTTCATTGCCACAACTGTACTTTTTGCCTTACATATTGCCTTTTATTGCCATAACTGTACTTTTTGCTTTACATATTGCCTTTCATTGCCACAACTGTACTTTTTGCTTTACATATTGCCTTTCATTGCCACAACTGTACTTTTTGCCTTACATATTGCCTTTCATTGCCACAACTGTACTTTTTGCCTTACATATTGCCTTTCATTGCCACAACTGTACTTTTGCCTTACATATTGCCTTTCATTGCCACAACTGTACTTTTTGCCTTACAAATTGCCTTTCATTGCCATAACTGTACTTTTTGCCTTACATATTGCCTTTCATTGCCATAACAGTACTTTTTGCTTACGAATTGCCTTTCATTGCCATAACAGTACTTTTTGCTTACAAATTGCCTTTTATTGCCACAACAGTACTTTTTGCCTTACAAATTGCCTTTTATTGCCATAGCAGTACTTTTTGCCTTACATATTGCCTTTTATTGCCACAACTGTACTTTTTGCCTTACATATTGCCTTTTATTGCCATAGCAGTACTTTTTGCCTTACACATTGCCTTTTATTGCCACAACTGTACTTTTTGCCTTACATATTGCCTTTCATTGCCATAGCAGTACTTTTTGCCTTACATATTGCCTTTCATTGTCACAACTGTACTTTTTGCCTTACATATTGCCTTTCATTGCCACAACTGTACTTTTTGCCTTACATAGTGCCTTTTATTGCCATAACAGTACTTTTTGCCTTACAAATTGCCTTTCATTGCCATAACTGTACTTTTTGCCTTACATATTGCCTTTCATTGCCACAACTGTACTTTTTGCCTTATATATTGCCTTTCATTGCCACAACTGTACTTTTTGCCTTACATATTGCCTTTCATTGCCACAACTGTACTTTTTGCCTTACATATTGCCTTTCATTGCCACAACTGTACTTTTTGCCTTACATATTGCCTTTTATTGCCACAACTTTACTTTTTGCCTTACATATTGCGTTTTATTGCCATAACTGTACTTTTTGCCTGACATATTGCCTTTCATTGCCACAACTGTACTTTTTGCCTTACAAATTGCCTTTCATTGCCACAACTGTACTTTTTGCCTTACATATTGCCTTTAATTGTCACAACTGTACTTTTTGCCTTACATATTGCCTTTCATTGTCACAACTATACTTTTTGCCTTACATATTGCCTTTCATTGCCACAACTGTACTTTTTGCCTTACATATTGCCTTTTATTGCCATAGCAGTACTTTTTGCCTTACATATTGCCTTTTATTGCCACAACTGTACTTTTTGCCTTACATATTGCCTTTCATTGCCATAGCAGTACTTTTTGCCTTACATATTGCCTTTCATTGTCACAACTGTACTTTTTGCCTTACATATTGCCTTTCATTGCCACAACTGTACTTTTTGCCTTACATATTGCCTTTTATTGCCATAACAGTACTTTTTGCCTTACAAATTGCCTTTCATTGCCATAACTGTACTTTTTGCCTTACATATTGCCTTTCATTGCCACAACTGTACTTTTTGCCTTACATATTGCCTTTTATTGCCATAGCAGTACTTTTTGCCTTACATATTGCCTTTTATTGCCATAGCAGTACTTTTTGCCTTACATATTGCCGTTCATTGCCACAACTGTACTTTTTGCCTTACATATTGCCTTTCATTGCCACAACTTTACTTTTTGCCTTACATATTGCCTTTCATTGCCACAACTGTACTTTTTGCCTTACAAATTGCCTTTCATTGCCATAACTGTACTTTTTGCCTTACATATTGCCTTTTATTGCCATAGCAGTACATGTATTCTTTAAATGATTTTTAAGATTCCTTCATGCCCCCCCCCCCCCCCCATTTACTACTGAAAAGAGTTTACTTCTGACAAGAAATAAGAATGGAAATAAATCACTAGACAGTAATTACCTTTTTTAAATTACTTTTATTCAGCAAAGAAAACAAATGACCATTCAATAAGAACTGTTAGTGGATGCCATTACTGATGTCGTCTGCAAAATGCTGCAACATTAACAGCATTGTTTTGTTTTGAAGAAGGAAGCAAACGATTGGGACTTGGTGTAGTGGGGGACATCTTTTGGATGATTAAACAAGTTGATGTTGATGTAGGCCTCTATAACGAGAATACAATTTGAAACTATAGTATAAGGGATTTGATATAAAGTCCACATCTGAAGGAAAGTAGCGAGCTTAGTTGGGAATCGCATACAAATTACGTGTTGTTCACTCCCTGTCTCCTGACGCGTCCGCATCCGATGCGAGTGGTTAAGGTGGCCGACCTGTGTGCGCGGCAGCGTCAGTTGTGTGGGCACGTTCAGTGGGCGATGCGTTATCCAGTGGTTGTAGAGATCAGTGAACCTTTTTTGGCACGGGAATAATAATGGACTTTTTCCAACAAATAGGAACAGTGTGAGTCGCCAAAAGTAACTGAAACAATCGAGTAAAAACATTAGTAAGTTCTAAACAGATCTCTTTCAGAATACAACACTTAATGCCATCTGGACCACAGGCCTTTTACTCAACCCCTGAAACACCTCACGACATCAGGTTCACAAATTACAGGTGTGGGACACGCTCGAGTATCGAGATCCTCACAGAGAGCTTTACATTTTACTCGGTTTCCCGGAACATCAAATCTCGCGTAAAAGTCAATTCATCCACAAATTTGGAATCTGGAACATTAGTGGGCAATGTACCATCCTTGAGCCTCTCACTCATTCCCATCATATGCCTGAGTCCCCTCCAAGCGTTACGAGCATCACCATCGTGTAGTTGTTCTTCAATCTTGTCCTTGTACGACCGTTTACACTTGCCGATGACAGAGCGCAATTCTTTCTTCGCCACCCTGAGGGCGGAGTCATCCTTCTTCAGGAATGCACGCTTCTTCTTCCTCTGCTTCTTCTGCTTCTTCTTCTTCTTCTTCAAACAAGCCTTCACTTCAGCGGTAACCCAAGGTTTGTTATTGGGAAACATGCGAATGGTTCTCTTTGTGGTCACGAGATCCTCACAGAACTTCACATAATCTGTGATCGTCTCAGTAAGTTCATCAGGGTCGTCACAAGAGTCAAAAAATACATCCCAGTCTGTGCACAGGAAACAGTCCTTCAAACGTTCGTTATCCTCCACCGTTCTGGTGTTAACGTCTTGCAAGGAACCGGCATTCGTTTCACCTTTGGTCTGTACGAAGGTAAGAGATGGACCACCTTATGGTCTGATCGTCCGATCGCAGGAGCACATTTCGCCACATAAGCATGTTCAATGTTACTGTAACATTTGTCCAACGTCCTGTTAGTGTTACCACGGGTAGCAACATCCACATCCTGATCGAGGTGAGGGAGTTCCTGATCGAGGTCACATCGATTGAGATCCCCAAGAATCAGGATCGATTGATCCGTTGAACAGGAGGTCGCTCCATTGTAACTTTCTGCGATTCGTTCCGATGCGCATTTAAAGTCCAGCCCCGGTGCGTACACCAGAATAATAGTGCATTGACCAAATTCCCGTGGCAGGTAGTAGGGTCGGAAAGACACCGTCAGTATCTCCACCTCCTTGGAACAGGATCGTTCACGTACCGTAAAATGTTTGGCCCAATTCAAATTCACCAGCATCCACAAACCGCCACCTTTGGCCTTGCCTGATGACGCGACTCTATCGGCCCTGATCATCTCAAATCCATCGAAGGACACGTCATCGCCTTCACCAAGCCATGTCTCGGTGAAACACACAACCCCTTCGGTGCCCCGCAATGACGTTTTGCAATGCCTGGAGATGGCATAGGAAAGGTGCGGTGTACAATAGCATAACTAAACCAGGAGTGCTTCATCCGAAGATGTATCTTTTCGAAATGTAATTAAATAAGTCATTAATAAAAAATTAAATAATTAATTGATTAATCAATAAATAATTAATTAATTAATCAATAAATAATTAATCGATTAAATGATTAATCAAAAATATCCTTGATAGCCACATCACTTGGTCACTGTCATATCCAAATATTAGCTTCCCAGCTCAAAAGGTTGAGAAATGAGAAAGAAAATAAATAAATGATTAATAATGAAAATAAATAAATAATAATCATTTAAAAATTAAATTATTAATCAATTCGGTCACAGAACACATAAACCACCACCATTTCATCAGAATATGTAACTGAAATGTTTTTTTAGTAATTAATCGAATAGTTAAATAATTAATCGATTAATTGATTAATTGATTAATCAATAACTAAAGCTGAATGCCTCAACTCTGTATTTGCCTCTAAATCTTGTGTCCCAAACCCATCCCTCTCTGTACCCACCATACCCAGTCGTACCCAGCTGCTCCTGGACTCTGTGTCCTTTCCTCCTGACAAGGTGGAAAAGTTTCTGTCAACCCTCGACTCTGATTCTGCAACTGGTCCTGACGGCATCAGCCCACGGGTCCTAAAATCATGTTCTTCCGCTCTTTCACTCCCTCTATCTGTTCTCTTCACCCTCTCTTTTGCTCAAGGTCATCTGCGATCTGCTTGGAAATCAGCCAACATCACCGCTTTGCACAAAAAAGGTGCAAAAACAGATCCTAGCAACTACAGACCAATCAGCCTTCTCCCAATTATCAGCAAAGTCATGGAATCCATCATTGCTTCAGATATGAAATCTTTCCTCTTCTCCAATGGCTTGATCTCTGACCATCAATTTGGTTTCAGACCTGGTCACTCTACTCTGGACATGCTGCTTCTGCTTTCTCAACAATGGATGGAGGTCCTCAACGCCAAACAGGAAATTAGAGCTGTCTCCCTTGACATATCACGTGCCTTCGATACAGTCTGGTACCCCGCACTGCTCACCAAACTCTCCGCCTTTGGTATCCATGGAAATCTCCACGCATGGCTGGCGGACTTCCTCTCTAGTCGTAGTCAACGTGTGGCCCTGAATGGGTTTCTCTCATCTCCTCTTCCCGTTCAGGCTGGAGTTCCCCAAGGCAGTGTCCTGGGCCCTGTGCTTTTTCTGGTCTTCATCAATGATCTCTCTGACTCTCTTGAAAATCCTCTCTATCTCTTTGCTGACGACTCTACTCTCTGTTGCTCCATTCCTCTTCCCTCAGATCGGCAGTCTGCTGCCTCCTCGCTCTCTGCAGACCTGGTCAAAATCACAGACTGGGCAAACAAGTGGAACATGTCTTTCAATCCTGACAAATCTCACACTCTTACGATGTCTCTCCGAAAAGACCGACTGGACAACCCTCCCATCCACTTTCTGAATAATCCTCTCCAAGAAGTTCTGTCACTCAAGCTTTTGGGTCTCACTATCTGCCATGATCTTTCCTGGGAAAACCACATTTCAAATCTGGCCTTCAAAGCCAGTCGCCGACTGGGCATCCTCCGTCGTGCGAAGTCCTTCCTTGGCACACCTGAGCTCCTCACCACATACAAGGCTTTCATCCGCAGCTCAATGGAATACTGCTCTCCCCTCTGGGCTGGTGCTCCTGCCTCACACCTAGCTCGTCTTCACGCTGTTGAAACCAAAGCGTTCAGAATCATTGGAATCTCCCACGATGAAGCTAACTCCAAGGGCCTTTCACTCACTCACCGCAGGCAGGTTGGTGGTCTTTCCGTCTTCTACCGACTCCTCTCTGGCCTTGCCCCCACAGCTCTCTCTGGGCTCCGTCCCCCAAATATTCCTACAGGTCGCACAAGATCTGCCTGCAACCCTCTTATGGTTAAACTGCCAAAATCAAGACTCTCTGCTCACCTTCACTCCTTCATCCTCTTTTGTCCCGCCTCTGGAACAAACTCCCTCACTCTCTTCAATCCCACTCCACCCTCCAGGTCTTTAAAACAGCTGTTCACCACCATCTCTTATCTTCCCCCATCCAAAACCTTGATCTTTTCTACCCCCGCTAATTTCACCCCAAATCCTACACTTTTTTGAAATACCAACTTCTGTCCTGGAAGTCCTTGGTCTCCTTCTGTTTTATACCTTCCCCCCCCCCCCCTACCCACGCCTCCTCCCTCCCCCCCTTCCCATGCCTCCTCCCCCCAGGCCCTCTCACTCCCGCGCTTCTCCCTGCTCTCAGGTGTTGTATTTGTGTGCTTCCCTTCCTCTCCCCATCTTGTCTTCCACTCCCTCTTTCTGTATGTTTTGTTTGTCTGGTTGATTTGTTTGTGAAATAAATGTTAGCTGTTTCACGAGCCTCGATTCAGTATACAAAAAAAAAAAAAAAAAAATCCTTGATCGCCACATCACTTGGTCACTCATGTCCAAATATTAGCTTCTCAGCTCAAAAGGTGCCTGAGATATTGGCCAAATAAGAAAGAAAATGAATAAATGATTAATAATGAAAATAAATAAATAATAATCATTAAAAATGTAAATTATTAATCAATTCGGTCACAGAACACATAAACCACCACCATTTCATCAGAATCTGTTACTGATTTTTTTTTTTAGTAATTAATCGAATAATTAAATAATTAATCGATTAATTGATGAATTGATTAATTAATAAATCAACTAGAACGCCACTCAGTGGAGCGCATACTCCCGCCGTGGGTTTAGTTGGAATAATACGTTTTGTTTAACATCCCCTCTTGGACTGGTCGGAAATCTGATAAATGTGCTTCTATAAAATCCGAGAAGCATTTTTGGGGAAAAGTTGACAGACCACTTTTTTATCATAATTTGGGTGTGCTGAGTCCATTCTTGCTGTCTGTCACCCTCTCAAATGAAGGCAAAAGCTTCCAAAATGGCCGAAAACAAAATGGCTGCCAAAGATTCAAGTTTACTGTATTTTATTAATACCTCTCTTAATTAAATACAAAGTTCAGTACTCTCCTCATTTCAAAAGCATCATTATGTACAAAATTATTCTCAAATATGCAAAATACTGTTATTAGTTTCTTAACATAGGTTGATGGTGTCCATATTGAATTTCAAGATGGCTGTCATTGTTAATCGGTATGTTGCCAATATAGGAAATATGAAGGCGACACGAGAGGCTATTTGTAGGCACATTCATATGATGACAAACAGTGAATTAGATAAGGTACAAGCATTTAAGCAGTACATAATGCTACTTTATATGTATTCAAATAAATTTAGCCATATATAATACAATGTACATGTGATGTTATCTGATAGAATGTGCATCTCCCTCCAATGTCTCACATGAAAATGATCGAATTTTCTGCAATTGTGTCACACAGTCATTCATATACAGTTCTACTCATTGTGACAGTTGTTGTTATCCTTGCATTTGCATTGTGATGTACACAACAGACGAGACTTTCTGCACTTGCACCGTAAATTCATACAGCCAGTGTTGCAGCTACAGGAAATCAGTTCCAGACACGACTGGGGTACAGGTGGAAATGACATCAAAATGGGCACCAGTTTGTCCTCGCTCTGTTTCCAACCCATGGACTCGGGTGGAGGCAGATCTGGGTAGTTCAGATGTGCTCGTCTCCACACTAATGCCTGATAATGTGAACGTTTCACATGGAAGAATAGTGCATCACTTGTTGGGGGAAGTGACTCTGGAGCGCGGGACTTAATGAAGAGTACTGGTCGAGCCTTGTCAACTGTGTCACCGTGTTGCATCTTGTACATTTTGCAGACAAACAGCTCCGCATCTTTAGCAGTTCCTTCTGTAAGATCTCCATTTCCAAGATTTTGCACTAGTCCGTGATGCTCTGTAAAGACTTTCCATGCAGTGGATTTGCTGTGGCCCGAGAAGAAGGATGTCACATCACTTCCAGTCAAAGAATGGAAGGCTGGAATAGTTTCCAGCACAGTCGGACCAAACGACATCTGTTCTGCTATTGTGTGAATAGGTATATGTTTTCTTTTCTTAGCTGTGCCCGCTTTGAGCCAGAGTTTTATGCAAGACATTCGAGGGAAGTGAGCCAGAAGAAGAAGCAGAATGTCAGTATCCCTGGCTTGAACCACTATTCTGTCAGCTTGGTTTTTAACACAATGTAAAATAATACGGGTATCAGCCTCTTCATGCCGAGCTTCAAGCAGGGATGTGTCCACATCCGGGTTGTTTGATTCAACCCTCTCTTCATCAGTGAATCCACCAGCCACAACGATGGTTTTGTCATGCTGATCATGCCTTACCATATGTTCAGAAAGAAATCGTGCCAGGTCTGCCTTGTTTTCCCCGAAGGCCAGGAAATTACTCCAGTCAGCTGGCAAGGGCACCTCATGGCTGTCAATGACTCTTCGAATGGGTCTGATGCCCTTAGCACGCCTCTTCCTCGTCCCGGATTTAATGGACACCTTATAATATCTGTCGAATGCAACATCAATGCGGTCAAACAAATATCCGATCTGAAGGACAGTGTTTTTGAAGACATCAGCCAGATCTCCAAATGTAGAAAGTCCGTGTGGCTTCCCAATGGCAATCACCAAGGCTTGTCCATCAAAAATAATGGTTGCATTGCCACCGAGCTCATCTGGTGCCAGCATCGGTGGGCATGGTGTTTCTGCTGTCAGAACTTGAGACAGAATGGCTTTGGATCCTGTACGAATGTCACCATTCATTTCTGGCAGTGCAATCACATTATAATTGTGATTATAATGAATTGCTAAGAAAAGACAACATTATAATTTGATAGGACAACAAATTTATAGAATATAGATGGTGATACATCATATCTATGGATGACACTTCTAAACTGTGCATTTGACCTCAGGAAGACCGGATATAATAGGTAAAAGAACATTTTGGCGGCCATTTTGGCAGCTTTGATGCAGTAAAACAGAAAAAATCTTTCCCAAAAATTTTTACAAAAAAAATTCCTGCATCCGGAATTATATCCTGAGCTCCACCAAAAACTAATCAATTCTTCCTTCACCGAAGGGCAATCATCCCACCAACTTTCATCCAAATCCGTTCAGAACTTTTCCAGATATCTTGTTCACAAACACACGAACACACGAACACACGAACATACGAACATACGAACACACACACACACACGGACGGACACGATCGAATGCGTTACTCCTTGTCGGGAGTAATAAACCTGAAAATCACAGAGCCAGAAACAGAATTATTTATTTGGTCTGGGAAGCCCATGCGAGGTTTCTTCTTCTTCAGCCTCTCACAACCCTGGGTGAAGATGCAATCTTTTCAAAAAAAAGTTGGAATTTTGCCATATCTGTTTTATTTGTTTGTTAATATACCTCAGCCATTGACAAATCTGGAACTAAGTCTTTATAAGTTCATCAAACACTGACACCACGAATGACATTCGCTGAGCTAAATGTTGATATCTCTTCTGAGGTAAAAAAACAAAACAAAAAAAAAACAGTTTTAAAGCATTATACGTATCAAACGATACATTTTATGAAACGTGGAAACCTAATACACACGTTGGTGGTTTTAAAATGACAGACTATGTCTTTATTAGAAAAAAAAAATGAACATTGAAGAAGACGTTGCTAAAATAAATACACCGCTCTAACGCATCACCACGAGTTTAAACTACATTTACAACAAATATGAAAACTATTTTCATACCACAATGTTAAATATAGAATAAATAGAAAATAATGTTAAAAAAAATGAGCCTTAATATCTTCCAATGGTAAAAAAAAATCCTTTTAAAAATTCCTGGATCGGGAATAATATCCTGAGCTTCACCAAAAACTAATCAATTCTTCCTTATCCCAAGGGCATTCATCCCACCAACTTTCATCCAAATCCGTTCAGAACTTTTCCAGATATCTTGTTCACCAACACACGAACACACACACACACACGGACACGAGTGAATGCATTACTCCCTGGCGTGAGTAAAAATAGCCTTCGCAGCCAAATCACCTGGTCATTGGCATGTCCAAATATCAGCTTGTTACTTGCTCCTCCCCAAACCCCGTTCACGGTGTACCTCCGAGCCCCGAGAGGAGTCACGGCAGAAAGATGTGATATTCTGTGTGTCAAAGATCAATGGTGAAACCACACCAATTGTTACCAACAAACAAGTATTGTATTAAGGTCACACAAGAATAACAGCAACAACAATATTAATCAATTGTACAACCAATATATCATTCCTATGATGGTACCATCAGTTTCGTACAATGTAACTCACTGTGCTCCAAGTGAGCGAAAAGAACATTCCCAATGTCTCTATCCCGCATCCTGGCATCAAGCCAAAGTCGATGTTGAAGCGATCGTCAGAACGATGTTGTATCGAGACCAGAATCCCACTCGGTTGACAGTCACACTGCCAAAGATAGGCAAAAGTGTCCTCAAGAGGCGACTGGGAAATCACTCCTTCGGGTATGGATGTTCGATGGCCATCGGGTTGCTCCAGACCTCCAAACAGCTCGGCTCCTTCTCCGACCTCACTCGCTCTGCCTCTTTCTCCTCTTCTTCCTCCTCGTCTGGTTCCCGATGCGGTTTCCGGTTTCTTTTAAAACACTAACTTTTTTTACCTTTTGAAAACAGTTATTTCTATCTCACTTAAACAATAACAATTAATAGTACATGCAACCAAAAATGTTTACAGTGGATGAGAGCCACAACAACGGAAGTGACGAATCCGTAACACTTCCCCTCCCCCCCCCCCCCCCCCCCTCATGAAAGAAAGTTGGAACAGAGTGAAAACTTTGTTTGCATGCAAAAACTCTTTTAACAAACAAAAGTAAAACTCACCCCCAAATGATCAATTCACGTGAGCAACAATAATTAATATTCCCCACAATAAAGCAACAAAACTTCCAAACAACCTACAGGAATTTCTAAAGTTAGTTCACTCTGGATAAAGCATCAGCAACGACATTGTCCCTGCCCTTTACATGCTCAATTTCCAAGTTGAACTCCTGCAAAGCCAAACTCCATCTCATCAACCTCTGATTTTTATTTTTCAGTTTTTGAATGAAGGTTAAGGGGTTGTGATCAGTGAAGATTTTTATTGGAAAAGTAGTAGTTCCGAGATACACCTCATAATGCTGAAGCGCTAGCAGGAGAGCAAGGGTCTCTTTTTCCACGGTGGCATAATTTGCCTGGTATTTGTTAAACTTTTTGGAATAGTAGCACACCTGGTGATCCACTCCATCCTCATCTTCCTGTAATAGAACTGCCCCAGCCCTCACATCACTTGCATCAATGGCCAACTTCAAAGGTGCTTGAAAATCCGGGGCTGCTCGGACAGGAGATCCCATTAATATTTCTTTGACGTGGGCAAAGGCAGCTTGACATTTGTCATCCCAAACAAACTTGGTCTCTTTCCTCAGCAAATTCGTTAAAGGGGCTACCACATCAGAAAAATTCCTGCAGAACCGCCGGTACCAACCAGCCATACCCAAGAATCTCATGAGCTCCTTCTTCCCTTTTGGAACTTGGAAGCGATCAATGGCTTCTATCTTGGCTGTCACTGGTTGCACCTGACCCTGACCTACTACATGGCATAGGAACACCACCTGTGCCTTTACAAACTCACTCTTAGATAAGTTGATGGTCAACCCTGCCTCGGTCAGTTTCTTGAAAAATGCATGAATTTGTTTAATATGACCTTCCATGGTCATAGTGTGGATGATGACATCATCCAGATAAGCCTCCACCCCCTCAAGGTCTGCAATAAGCTAATTAATCAGCCGTTGAAATGTAGCAGGCCCATTTTTCAATCCAAAGGGAAGAACCTTGTACTGATATAACCCATTTGGTGTGACTAAAGCCGAGATTTCCTTGGCTCTATCAGTAAGACGAATCTGCCAATACCCTTTCAGCAAGTCAAATTTAGTTACAAATTTAGCTGGGCCTATTCTATAAATGCAGTCATCAATCCTCGGGATGGGATAGGAGTCGGTCTTGGTCACTGCATTAACCCGTTTTAAATCCGTACAACAGCGAAAACTGCCATCGGGTTTTGGAACCAACACACATGGTGAGCTCCATTCACTGCTGCTTGGTTCGATGATGTCATTCTCCAACATATACTGAACCTCCTTCCGAAGATACTCCATCTTCACAGGATTCATCCGATAGGGGTGTTGCTTCACAGGAGTGGCTTCCCCAACCTCAATATCATGATATACCAAGTCAGTACGACCAGGTACATCTGTGAACGAATGTGCAAACTCAAAAATTAGGCTGGATAGTTGTCCTTGTTGTTCCCTCGTCAAATGACCTAATTTCTCATCTAAATGACTCAACACTTCCGTGTTCATCAATCTGAGACAAGCCTGGTCATCAAAGTTATCAAACTTCAAACCGGCCTCAACCTCTGGATTCTCTTGCACCCCGACTACAGGCACGACAGGTGAGACAGGAACCATTTTTCCCACAGGCTTCCTCTCATAACATTTCTTCAGTCGGTTGACATGACACAGCTGCTGCTTTTTCCGTCGGTCGGGAGTTGTCACCACGTAATCTGTTTCATTAACCCTCCTTTCGATTGCGTAGGGACCGAAATATCTAGCCTGTAGTGGCTGACCTGGAACAGGAAGCAACACTAACACTCGGTCCTCAGGACTGAAATTTCTTACCTGAGATTTCTTGTCATGTCTCACTTTCATTTTATCCTGTGTCACTTTCAAGTTTCTTCTTGCAACTTCACAAGCCTTTGCCAATCTGTGCCCAACCGTTGACACATACTCCACCACTGTTGACTGTGACTCCTCCTGTAGCCACTGTTCTTTCACCAATTTCAATGGTCCTCGCACTGCGTGTCCAAACACAAGTTCAAAAGGACTGAATCCCAATGACTCCTGAACAGATTCCCTCGTAGCAAACAACAATAAGGGTATTCCTTCATCCCAATCCTTGTCACATTCAAAACAATACGTTCTGATCATATTCTTCAATGTCTGATGAAACCTTTCCAAGGCCCCTTGGCTCTCGGGATGGTAAGTCCTTGATCTTACTTGCTCCACTCCCAACAGGTGTACCACTTGCTGAAAAAGCGTTGACATGAAATTGGAACCCTGATCAGACTGGATGACCTTAGGTAGGCCAACGAAAGTGAAAGATTTAATCAAGGCCTTCGCAATAACTGCCGCAGTAATTTTTCTAAGAGGCACTGCCTCTGGGAACCTTGTGGAAGTGCACATGATGGTCAGCAAATACTGATGTCCAGCCTTAGTTTTAGGTAAAGGGCCGACACAGTCAATAATGACTCGGCTGAATGGCTCTTCAAAAGCTGGAATTGGTTTTAAAGGTGCGGATGTGACTTTCTGATTAGGTTTTCCCACCAGCTGACAAGAGTGGCAAGATTTACAGAACTCCGCAACATCACATCGCAATCCTGGCCAGAAAAAATGTACCAATATTCTGTCACAGGTCTTGTTCACTCCAAGGTGCCCGGCCAAAGGTGTCTCATGCGCCAAACTCAATATCTCCTTCCGGTACGGCGGTGGCACCACAATTTCGGAATGAACTTTCCAATCATCGTTTGCTGGCACCTCTGGTGGTCTCCATTTTCTCATGAGTATTCCCCCTTTCATGAAGTAACCAACAGGTAACTTCATAGCCTCTTCCTCTGTAACGGCTTTAACAATTAAACTCCGGATCTCCGAATCTCCGTGTTGTTCTTCAACAAGTCTCTTTCGGATCAGCAATGTTTGTTCAACCTCGTTCCCAGATGTCTCCGACGCACACTCCATTTCCTCTTTTGTTCCAGATGCCACCTTTTCCTTCGGTTCCTTGATATCACTCCCTTTCCTATTACCTCTTTCAGAATTTTCCTCCTATACCTCTAAGGAACACAAATCCACATCGCCTTCCTTTTCCTTCTCTCCAGAGCGCTTTCTACCCATAGCACGAGTCACTGCACAGGATGGAAAGATACGCGGAATCTCCTGCTCTAACTGTGCGGTGTTATTTTCCATACTGGGCTTTTCAACCAACATCGGATTGCCAGAAACTCGACCACCGGCGAAATCATTCCCGATAATAAAAGAGATTCCCTCTACAGGAAGAGTGGCTTGTAAGCCCACAGTGACCGGTCCCGACACCAAATCAGACTTCAAATGGATGACATGAAGAGGAGCTTTAACATAGCCACCAACGCCCTGTAAAAGAACACTAACACCAGTTGCCGTCTTCTCTGACAATGGCAAAATGCCTTCAAGCATCAAAGATTGATGTGCTCCTGTGTCCCTCAATACCCTAACAGGTCTCTGGTTCGTTAAGTCTCCATCCAGTGACACAAACCCCCCCTGAAATAATAGGTTTGTAACCCTCTTGAACAAGGTCGTTCTGTGATGCCGTAACTTTGGTATGGGAACCTTCACAAGGCACTGTCCTCCAAGGACGATTTCTAGCATTGGCCAATGCATTCGGAGTTGCACTAGTTTGATTCCGCTCCTGATTTTTCCTTTTCAGGGCATAACATTGGGACATCAAATGCCCAGGTTTCTTGCAAAAAGCGCAAGTCGGCCCGGAGGAAAAACTCGTGGTCTGCCTCGGGCCCCCCGGAAGATAAGTCTGTCTTGGAACTGTAGTCTTCTGACCCCTAAAAGTCGTGGTATCAGATTTGTCCCCATAGTCCTCTCTCGGCTGCCTCCATGAAAATCTGTTCTCCGCACCTGATCTACTATATCTCCCCTGTAAAACTCTAGGCGGGAAGTTAGGTTTGTGGAACCCCATCCTGTGTGTCAAGGCATAGTCATCTGCCACGGTTGCTGCCTCATACAACTCTGGTACTTTCTTCTCATCCAGATGTACTTTAATGTCCACGTGGACACACTGTTTGAATTCCTCCACCAAGATCAATTGTCGTAACAGGTTGAAGTCTTTCTCAATCTCCTTCGAGTCACACCACCTATCAAACATGGTTTCTTCATTCTGGCAAACTCCACATGGGTCTAACTTTCCCTCTTCCTGGCATTCCTGAATTTTTGCCGGTAAGCTTCAGGGACCAATTCATAGGCTTTGAGAATGGCTTTCTTCACTATCTCATAATCTGCACATTGGTCAATCGGTAAAGCCGAATAGATATCTTGAACTTTACCCACCAGAACACTTTGCACTAACATAGTCCAGGACCCCACAGGCCATTTTAGCATTTGAGCCACATTCTCAAAATGTAAAAATGACTTGGCCACCTCCTTTTCATTGAAGGGTGTAACCAGCCTCACATGCCTACCAACATACCAAGAGTTCTCACAAGTTGTCGAACTAGCCGGCATGGATACTACTTCTCTCGGTTCTCCCAGTAATTCCAGCTCCTTGAGTTTAAGTTCCTTCTGATACTCCATGTCACGTTCCTTTAACTCCCTTTCGGCTCTCCTTTCCTCTGCTCTTCTTTCCTCGAGTTCTCGTTCCTGTTCTGCTCGTTCCTTTGCTCTTCTTTCCTCGGCTTTCCATTCCAATTTCCAATTTCGATTTCACCAAACTCTCCTCCTTTGGTATCCATGGAATTCTCCACGCATGGCTGGCGGACTTCCTCTCTAGTCGTAGTCAACGTGTGGCCCTGAATGGGTTTCTCTCATCTCCTCTTCCTGTTCAGGCTGGAGAGTTCAGGCTCTTCCCATGTTCCTTGTCCCACTAGAGACTCCACCACCAATGTCTGCATCTCTGCTTTCTTCATACTAACTCGGACCTCCAAGTTAAAATATTTGGCCAATAGCATGAGTTCAGATCTTTTTAATGCCTGGAACTGTGCCTCATTAGGGGACGCCGCAAACTTTTCTGCGTCAAACACCATGGTGACTCTCAGTTAGCACCTGTTAACCTTCACACAAAAATTTTCAAATTTTTTCGAAAAATTTGGGAATGTTAGAAAATTCCTAATTTGGGAATTTTGGGAATGTTGGGGAATTCTATCCCGGATGAGCACTCAATTTCTGTTACGTGCTTGTCCCCAAACACCGGTCATGGTGTACCTCTGAGCCCCGAGAGGAGTCACGGCAGAAAGATGTGTTCTTCTGTGTGTCAAAGATCAATGGTGAAACCACACCAATTGTTACCAACAAACAAGTATTGTATTAAGGTCACACAAGAATAACAGTACAATAACAATATTAATCAATTGTACAACCAATATATCATTCCAATGATGGTACCATCAGTTTTGCACAATATAACTCACAGTGCTCCAAGTGAGTGAAAATAACATTCCCAATGTCTCTGTCCCAGCTTCAAACCAAAGTCGATCTACGCTCCAGTGATCGTCAGAACGATGTTGTATCGAGACCAGAATCCCGCTCGGTTGACAGTCACACTGCCAAAGATAGGCAAAAGTGTCCTCAAGAGGCGGCTGGGAAATCACACCTTCGGGTATGGACGTTCAAAGGCTCCCAATCGGCGAACCGCAAATTCCCACTCAAAATCCACGTTACACGCACACACCAGGTTACGTCTGGATGCGGTGAAATGGTTGAAGCGAGGTGAAAAACCTGGAGCGATGCGAAATCCGGCGCGAGGCAAAATGTCCAACGGTCCGTTCTCGAGACGTAACGGCACTCCAATGATTCTCTTCGGAATCAACTGCAAAACACGTCACGCAGGTTTAACTGTCACAGCGATAACAACTCTGTCACAGGAATCCCTTTCCCAGGAAACCCAAAGTTCACTTGTGACCCCCGTTCGCCAGCGTTTGCTCAAAACCTCAACGCAGCTCGGCTCCTTCTCCGACCTCACTCACTC
Organism: Myxine glutinosa; assembly: GCF_964187855.1. NCBI lineage: Eukaryota > Metazoa > Chordata > Myxini > Myxiniformes > Myxinidae > Myxine > Myxine glutinosa. Next base: position 165,085,405 of record NC_136266.1, on the reverse strand, counting down.
CGCCTCCCTTTTCTCCTCTTCCTCCTCCTCTTCTTCCTCTTCTTCTTCATCTGGGTCCCGATCCGGTTTCCTGTTTCTTTTTAAAAGATTATTATTTTTTACCTTTTGAAAACAGTTATTTCCAATTCACTGAAACGATAACAATAATAGTACATGCAACCAAAAATGTTTACAGTGGATGAGAACCACAACAACGGAAGTGGCGAATCCGTAACACATCCACCAAACAGTGATGACTCCATCTACATCTCGCTGTCTGATAACATGGACCAACTTCTATCCACTCATCCCAACTCTCTTTTCCTCATATGTGGTGATTTAATTGTCATCATGTCAGCTGGCTGGGTGTGGGTATCTCTCTCACCAGCCACGGCTCCTCAGCAAAGGACTTCTGCATCTCGTTAGGACTGACACAATCTGTCAATTTCCCGACCTGGATCTCAGTCAACGGAGAATCTTCTCATATGTACTTGGTTATGACAAACTTCCCTGCAAATGTCTGCTGCTCTTCTTCTGCTCCAATCGGTTCATCTGACCATATGCTTGTTAAAGTGGACATCTCTCCGGCCATTCCCAGAGAGCCTCCTCAGCGTCGCCGAGTCTGGCATTTAACTCGGGCCGACTGGCACAGTCTTAAAGCAACCATCAATCATCTGGATTGGTCTCCTATCTCTACTGCCTCTGACATCAACTGATCCTGGGAATTCTTCCAAAGTAAATTGCTCTCTCTCATGCAAAGATTTATCCCATCACGTCTTCAGTTGTCATTCCCTTCCTCCCGTCCATGGTACACGGAATCTTGTGGTGAGGCAGTTGCCCTTAAACAACTTGACTTCGCCTCCTGTAAGACAAATCCAACGGAAGGAAATGTCATTTCCTTTCACAAATCCCGGAACAAGTGTGTGTCCACCCACAGGAGAGCAAGGAAACAATATCTCTCCACTCTCAAACCTGTCTCCCTCTTCCAAATGCTGGTGGCGTCTGGACAAATCTGTTTCTGGTGTTTGTTCCCCTTCCATCCCCTCCCTTACCTCAAACGGATACACAGCTGAATCCGCACGTGAAAAAGCTGAATGCCTCAACTCTGTGTTTGCCTCAAAATATTGTGTCCCGAACCCATCTCTCTCTGTACCTACCTTTCCCAGTCAAACCCAGATGCTCCTGGACTCTGTGTCCTTCTCTCCTGACAAGGTGGATAAGTTTCTGTCAATCCTCGACGATGATTCTGCAACTGGACCAGACGGCATCAGCCCAAGGGTCCTAAAATCCTGCTCTTCCGCTCTTTCACAGACTCTGTCTGTTCTCTTCACCCTCTCTTTTGCTCAAGGTCATCTGCCATCAGCTTGGAAATCAGCCAACATTACCTCTTCACACAAAAAAGGTGCAAACACAGATCCTTGCAACTACAGACCAATCAGCCTGCTCCCAATAATCAGTAAGGTCATGGAATTAATTATCGCTTCTGACATCAAATCCGTCCTCTTCTCCAATGGCTTGATCTCGGATCATCAACTTGGTTTCAGACCAGGTCACTCCACTCTGGACGTGCTGCTTCTTCTGTCTGAACAATGGATGGAGGTCCTCAATGTCAAACAGGAAATTAGACCTGTCTCCTTTGACATATCTCGTGCCTTCCATACGGTCTGGCACCCCGCTCTGCTCACCACCTCTCCTCCAATGGAATCCATGGAAATCTCCAAAAATGGCTTGCGGACTTCCTTTCTGGTCGTAGTCAACGTGTGGCCCTGAAAGGGTTTCTCTCATCTCCCCTTCCTGTTCAGGCTGGAGTTCCCCAAGGCAGTATTCTGGGCCCTGTGCTTTTTCTGGTCTTCATCAATGATCTCTCCGACTGTCTGGAAAATCCTCTCTATCTCTTTGCTGATGACTCCACTCTCTGCCGCTCCATTCCTCATCCCTCAGATCGGCAGTCTGCAGCCTCCTCACTCTCTGCAGACCTTGACAAAATCAGACTGTTCAAACAAGTGGAACATGTCTTGCAAACCTGACAAATCTCACACTCTCACTACATCTCTCCGAAAAAACCGACTGGACAACCCTCCCATCTACTTTCTGAACAATCCTCTCCAAGAAGTTCTGTCACTCAAGCGTTTGGGTCTCACTATCTGCCCTGATCTTTCCTGAAAAAACCACATTTCCAAGCTGGCCTCCAAAGCCAGTCGCCGACTAGGCATCCTCCGTCGTGCGAAGTCCTTCCTTGGCACACCTGAGCTCCTCACCACATACAAGGCTTTCATCCGCAGCTCAATGGAATACTGTTCTCCCTTCTGGGCTGGTGCTCCTGCCTCACACCCAGCTCGTCTTTACACTGTTGAAACCAAAGCTTTCAGAATTATTGGAATCTCCCATGATGAAGCTAACTCTAAGGGCCTTTCACTCACCCACCGCATGCAGGTAGGTGGTCTTTCTGTGTTCTACCAACTCCTATCCGGCCTAGCTCCCCCAGCTCTGTCTGTGCTCTGTCCCCAAAATATTCCGACATGTCGCACAAGATCTGCCAACAACCCTCTTCTCGTGAAACTGCCATAATCAAGACTCTCTGCTCTCCTTCACTCCTTCATTCCTCTTTCCTCCCACTTCTGGAATAAACCCCCTCACTCTCTTCAATCCCACTCATCCCTCCAGGTCTTTAAAACAGCTGTTCACCACCATCTCTTATCTTCCCCCATCCAAAACCTTGATATTTTCTACCCCCGTTAATTCACCCCAGACCCACTTTTTTGAAATACCGACTTCTTTCCTGGAAGACCCAGCAGTGTCCATGGGTTTTTTAATCCTCTCCCACCCCCCTCCCCCACCCCTTCCCATGCCTCCTCCCCTCAAGCCCTCACCCTCCGACAGATCTCCTGATATCCCTGCTCTCTATGTTGTCTCTTGCTCCCTTTATCATACGTTTTATGTGTCAGTTTGTCTTTTTGTGATCAATGTTAGCTCTCACACGAGCCTCGATCTTGTATACAAAAATAATAACAATAAATAAACAGTCAGGTGGAGGTATGTATGCTCTTCCTTGTGATGATCTCGTTTATTATTGTGATTTCATGACTGTTCGGATTAATATTCATCAGAAATGAATATTTGCTACATCATTGAACACCTTCAATGCAGATGGAGGAAATGTTGAGTTGGATCTTGGAGACGGCGTGAAGCTGGAAGGTGTGAAAACATTTTGCTACCTCGGAGACATGCTGAATGGAGAAGGTGGATCAGACTCGGCAACGGTAGCTCGAGTGAGATGTGCATGGAAGAAGTTTCGGGAATTGAGTGGCGTGCTGATGATGAGGGGAGTGTCGTTGAAGCTGAAGGGAAAGGTGTATGCTGCATGTGTGAGAACTGTTATGATTTATGGGAGCGAGACATGGGTAATGAACGTAGAGCAGCAACGAAGGCTAGAAAGGGTGGAAATGCGAATGGTTCGGTGGATGTGTGGAGTATCGTTGAGAGAGAGGAAGACAAATGATGAATTGCGAAAGGTGATGGGAATGGAGCCTGTGATTGATGCTGTGAAGAGGAACAGGTTGAGATGGCTTGGTCATGTGTTGAGGAAGGATTGAAGTGACTGGTTGAGAAGAGTGATGGAAATGAATGTAGAAGGAAGTAGAAGACGGGGAAGACCGAGAAAGACTTGGCTAAAGATGGTCGAAGAAGAAATGCGGGCAAGGGGGTTAACAAGGAGAGATGCAGAAAATAGGGCAAAATGGAGAAGATTGTCATGGGGACCGCAAGGCTAACCCCGCTCTAGCAGGGAAAATGGCCTTTAAAATGCATGTTGTTGTTGTTGTTGTTGTTGTATTGAACAGACAATTGATTTAACCTTTCAAATGATATGCAACAATCAACGAAAGGTTTATTCAAATTGAGCAGGAGGTTGCTGAGCAACCATATTCCCGAAATTTCAGAGTATGAAGTTCACTTCACGTGACTATGGGCACCTATCACCAAGGTACCTGAAGTACAAATTTCCAACCCAAGATATTTTATGTTAACATCGTATTACTCACGCAGGACATCCAAAGGAATAAAAAGATGCCAACCAGGTATGGTATTGGGGGTGGGGGTGCACGACCAGCCGGCGGACCATGTGGGCCTCAATTCCCAGTGTGTTCCGTGAGCAAGCAGCTCGCTTACCGCTCGCCAAGCGGCTCGCTTGATTCAAAGCGCTCAAGTGAGCACTCCAAGGTATCAGAGCGGAGTGTTCGACACCTGTTATTATCGACATTACAAGCGGCTTGCTGATGGAACACACCCCTGCTGCTCACCTCCTTCTTTCATCCTTCGCACTTCTCCCTCATTCCTTCGAAGATCTGTCTCAAAACACCGTTGCTCGGCAACGGAAGAGGCGGAAGTGGCAGGGAAACGATCAGGGGTGAAGGTGCAACTTGGTCAAAGAAGAAATGTGAATATTTCCGCAGACAGAGTGCAGAATGGCTGAATTATAAAGAAAACATTGTTAAAACCAGGACACTTTACTTCTCTACAACACAATAATTCACCTTTTGGGCGTGGTCAGCACTCCAAGCACCTGCGGATCGCATGAAATGCTCGTCCTGGCTTCTTCCTCAGCTGAGGTAAATGTTATTTTAAAATCAGTGGAAGATAATAACAAGAGATCGTTTGAGGATTACTCACCGGAGCTTTCAGATTAAATCATTTCAATTAATTTAACTCCTGCTTGGTCAAAAGACACGACCAGCGGCGGGAGAAGTTCAAGAGAAAACACACAACGGGCGGGAAATCTAAACGGTGTTTCCTACGACGTCTGCGTTTAGTTGTTAAATGTTGTACATTTCGCTTTTCACATCAGAATTTAAGAGTCTAGTTCAAGTGAACGGTCGCAGGCAGAGATGTAGCGTTTGTGTCAAGGACGAAATGATTAGATTTTGGTGAATATCTGGATTCGGCAACTAGAATTTTAAAGTGATTCTTCACCATTGGGAGATGGGGCCAAAACGATACATAGCAGGATATCTCAAAAAGTTGTGGACGGATTTGGACGAAACTTCGGGGACCGGTTGGGTGTCCGACAAGGTCAAATAGATTCGAAGTTAAGCCTTGACTGGTTATTCAGTTGAGGATTCTGTGTTTGGGGTTCACAGATCTGCGAACGTCCCCCATGACATATATTGTTTATTTATTATTTTTAATAACGAGGCAGATGCCCCCTACTATACGCCCTGAACTTGGCCCTCGAGTGTCCATAGCGGTGTATAGTAGAGGATTGTGAAGCGCCAACCCATTGCTTTCAAGGGCATTATCTGCTTATTTGTGTCTTTTGTAATTCTTGTCAATAAAATGAACCCAAGATTTCTTCCCCAATCAAATCATATAATTTATAGGTCCAAAGGACGGTATTCATTACATCAACGATTTTAAAAAGTTCATTAGTCCATTCATTCATTCATTTCGGTTTATTGAAATATTTAAACACTGGACAAGGCAGTTCGAAGACTGAAATTTGTCAAGTTTACAATAATAAAAGTATTTCATAAAACTTACAAATGCATATAAAAATAATAATATTAATCATATAAAATTACATTCATAAATGTAATAAATACAAGTACAGATACATTCAAAGTACACAGCCCCCATGCCAAATAATTAAATATCCGACAGCGCGGCTTTGCCGGGGCGCCTCCAGCGCCCGGCAATACCTCAGTGCAGATCATAGAGGATGCATTGTGAGGGAGAGGTGTACACTAATTGATTGATTAATTGTACAATTAAAATCAATAAAAGATTATCACAAAATATTTTCTTAATCAATTGGCTTATAGCATAACTAAACCACTAGTGCTTCATCCGAAGATGTATCTTTTTGAATTATTATTATTATTATTATTATTTTTTGTATGCAGAGTCGAGGCTCGTGAAAGAGCTAATATTTATCAAACAAACAAATCAAACAAACAAGCAAACAAAGTATATAAAAAGGGGAGCGGTCGACAAGATGGGGAGAGAAGGGGAGGAAGCACACAAACACAACATTTGAGAGCAGGGACATCGGGAGATGTTTTTGGATGGAGAGGCCCTGGGGGGAGGCAGGATAGGTATAAAACGCAAGGACACCAAGGACTTCCAGGAAAGAAGTCAAAAGTCACCTCAAAAAAGTGTATTTGGGGTGAAATTAGCGAGGGTAGAAAAGATCAAGGTTTTGGATTGGGGATAATTAAATAAGTCATTAATAAAAAATTAAATAATTAATTGATTAATCAATAAATAATTAATCAATTAATCAATAAATAATAATTAATCTATTAAATGGTTAATCAATAAATCAAAAATATCCTTGATAGCCACATCACTTGGTCGCCCGGACAAACAAACAAGAAAGAAAACAAACAAGAAAACAAATAACCAGAGTGAAAACTGAGTACTCCCTTTCAGCGTGCGTCACTGCCGAGCCCACTTCGGTGCCCGGCAATGACGTTTTGCAATGCCTGGGGATGGCATAGGAAAGGTGCGGTGTACAATAGCATAACTAAACCACGAGTGCTTCATCCGAAGATGTATCTTTTAGAAATTTAATTAAATAAGTCATCAATAAAAAATTAAATAATTAATTGATTAATCAATAAATAATTAATCAATTAATCAATAAATATTAATCAATGAAATGATTAATCAAAAATATCCTTGATAGCCACATCACTTGGTCACTGTCATGTCCAAATATTAGCTTCCCAGATCAAAAGGTGCCTGAGATATTGGCGAAATGAGAAAGAAAATAAATAAATGATTAATAATGAAAATAAATAAATAATAATCATTAAAAAATTAAATTATTAATCAATTCGGTCACAGAACACATAAACCACCACCATTTCTTCAGAATCTGTAACTGAATTATTATTTTTATTTTTTAGTAATTAATCGAATAATTAAATAATTAATCGATCAATTGATTAATTGATGAATCAATAAATCAAAAATATCCTTGATCGCCACATCACTTGGTCACTCATGTCCAAATATTAGCTTCCCATCTCAAAAAGTGCCTGAGATATTGGCCAAATAAGAAAGAAAATAAATAAATGATTAATAATGAAAATAAATAAATATATAATAATCATTAAAAAATTAAATTATTAATCAATTCGGTCATAGAACACATAAACCACCACCATTTCATCAGAATCTGTAACTTTAAAAAAAAAGATTTTTTTTTTAGTAATTAATAATAATAATAATAAATAATTATAAATAAATCTTTATTGTCCCATTTTCAGGGAAATTATTGTTTGGTGACACCGTAAGTTGACCATCATTAAAACATAAAACACAAAGGGAATAAGAAAACAATATCAAAAAAGATATAAAATATAAAATAAATATAAAGTATGGAAGATGGACTAAAGAGCAAAATGTCGAGGAATTTGAATTTAGCATTTGAATTGCACATGGTACAAATGACTTTTTGAACATGTTCTTCTTCATCCTCCTTGCACGAAAGCGTCTCCCTGATGGCAGTTTTTCAAAAAGTCCGGTCAAGAAATGACTTTCATCGGTACACACCTGCACCGCCTTCCTTTTCAATGCTCGCAAGTACAGAGACTCCAGACTGCTTGAAGGCCCACCTACAGCTTTAAATGCCAGTGTAATGACCTTTCTCAATCGTGACTTATTCCGCACATTAAGATAACTGCACCAGGAAATCAAATTAAATGATAAAACACTGATCAGTAAGGAATTTGTTAACATCCGCATCACACGAGAGCTAACACCAAATGAATTCAACTTCCTGATAAGATACTGTGGCGGACACGATGGCTCGCTGGCGCGGTGACATCATTCCGCGCACCAAGAGGGTGTCGGCCACGCCCGAGGGGTAGGTGTGGCCTCGGGATATACACGGGGCTCGCAGCCCTGAGCAAGTCAGTGCTACAGTTTGAGCTTTACAATAAAGACTCTTTTGACCCTACGCGTTGTGGCTTACCTTCTTTGGCAAACAAGTTGCATGCGTAGCACCACGCTACACTGGTGACCCCTTTTGCTTCAGCCGTCGCTGACCACAGAACGCGCCATGGCCAGCAACGCGGTCGCGGTAAAGCTCCCTGAGTTTTGGGAAGCACAGGCCGAGGTATGGTTCGTGCAGGCCGAAGCACAGTTCCAGCTTCGAGGAATAACGGCGGACGAGACGCGTTACTATCACGTGATTGCCGCCCTCGGGCCAGGCACGGCCGCCCGAGTCGTGTCCATCCTGCGGCACCCACCGGCGGAGCACAAGTACACGACGCTCAAACGTCTCCTCATCGCCACGTTCGGCCTCACGGAGCTCGAACGGGCGGTCCGCCTCCTGGACCTTCCCGAACTCGGCGACACACGACCATCAGTACGGATGGACTACATGCTGTCGTTGCTGTGTGACAAAGCCCCGGATTTTTTATTCTGGGCGCTTTTTCTATGCCAGCTACCGGCACAGGTACGCCTCGCGTTGGGGCCCCGCGTTGCTTGCAGCCAACGGTACACCCATACGCACATTCGGGAAGCGCTGCCTCTCCATGCGGTTCGGAAGGCAGCGCTTTCAATGGTCGTTCGTAACCGCCAGCGTGCCCATGGCATTGCTCGGTGTGGACTTCCTATGTGCAAATGGGTTGTTGGTGGACGGGAAGCACAGAAGGCTCGTCCAGGCCGAAACCTTTAGCTCGCTCGCTTGTTCGCTGAGCAGCTCGTTGAGCGGCTCACTGAGCGGCTCACCGAGCGGCTCACCAAGCGGCTTGCTAAACGGTTCCATCCCGGCGAGTTTGGTTTGTACGCTTCCGGCAGCGGATGACTTTACCCGCCTCCTCGCCAATTTCCCGGCCCTCACGCGGCCCACCTTCTCGGCGGTGGCCGTCAAGCACGGGGTGGAGCATGACATCCCCACCGTCGGGCCACCGGTCTACGCCCGGGCACGCCGCCTCGAGCCGACGAAGCTCGCGGTGGCGAAAGCGGAGTTCGCTACGCTGGAGCGGCTGGGCATCGTGCGGCACTCCAAGAGTGCTTGGGCATCGCCGCTGCACATCGTGCCGAAGCCCGGCGGGGGATGGCGGCCGTGCGGGGACTACCGCCGCCTCAACAATGCTACCACCCCCGACCGCTACCCGGTCCCTCACATCCAGGACTTTTCCGCCCGGTTGGCGAAAATGTCCCTCTTTTCCAAGGTGGTTCTCATCCGTGTCTACCACCAGGTCCCCGTCAGGCCGGAGGACATACCGAAGATGACCGTCATTACACCATTCGGCCTCTTCGAGTTTCTGCGGATGCCCTTCGGGTTGAAGAATGCGGCTCAGGCGTTCCAGCGGCTGATGGACAGCGTCTTGCGCGACTTGGATTTCGTTTACGTCTACCTGGACGACATCCTCGTCGCAAGCGCGTCCCGTGAGGAGCATCTCCGCCATCTCCGCACGCTCTTCGAACGCCTGGGCCAGCATGGCCTGATCATCAACCCCGCCAAGTGCCGGTTCGGCATCGCCGAAATCGACTTTTTGGGGCACCGCGTCACCAGGCACGGGGCCACCCCCTTACCGGCCAAGGTGGAGGCGGTCAGGGGGTTTCCGCGCCCCCGCACGATCAAGGGGCTCCAGGAGTTCCTGGGCATGGTGAACTTTTATCACCGGTTCCTGCCCCGCATCGCCCAGCTCCTGCGCCCCCTGCATGAGGCCCTCCGGGGGAAGCCAGGCAAAGGTGACGTTGCTTGGACCGAGCCGATGGACGCGGCGTTCGCGGGCGCGAAGCTCGCCTTGACTAACGCCACCATGCTCGCGCACCCGGTGCCCGATGCACCGATCGCCCTCACCACCGACGCATCGGACTACGCGGTGGGCGCGGTGCACGAGCAATGGGTGAAGGGAACTTGGCAGCCGCAGGCGTTTTTCAGCCGGCAGCTCCGCCCACACGAACGGCGGTACAGTACCTTCGACCGCGAGCTTCTCGGGCTTCACCTGGCGGTCCGGCATTTCCGCCATCTGGTCGAGGGCCGTTCGTTCACGGCCTTCATCGACCACAAGCCCCTGGTCTTCGCGATGGCCAAGGTCGCCAAGCCGTGGTCGGCCCGGCAGCAGCGTCACCTCTCGGCCGTGTCCGAGTACATGACGGAGATCCGGCACGTCGCGGGGAAGGACAACCCGGTGGCGGATTGCCTTTCCCGGTCCGTCACCCACGCGGTCACCGAGGTGCCGTTCGACGGCGCGGGCACGGCCCTCTTGTGTGATGTCTCCCTCGGCCGACCTCGCCCCATCATGCCCGCGGGCTGGCAGCGCCGGGTTTTTGACGCCATCCACGGCCTGTCCCACCCGGGCACGAAGGCCTCCTAGAGGCTGGTCGCCGACAAGTTCGTCTGGCATGGCCTCCGGAAGACCGTCCGCGATTGGACCAGGACGTGCCTCGCGTGCCAGCGCGTGAAGGTGCACCGCCACACCCAGGCCCCGTTGGCCCCGTTGGCCCCGTTTACTGTGCCCGAACGTCGGTTCGACCACGTTCACGTGGACTTGGTGGGACCTCTGCCCCCCTCGCGGGGTTTCACCCACGTCCTCACCATGGTGGACCGCACCACCCGGTGGCCGGAGGCTGTGCCTTTGGCGGTGACGACGGTGGCGGACGTCGCACAGGTGTTCATCGCCACCTGGGTTGCCCGGTTCGGCGCCCCCTCGGACATCTCGTCCGACCACGGCCCCCAGTTCACCTCGGAGCTCTGGGGGGCGGACGTGCGGGGCTCGGTGTCCAGCTGCACCGCACCACGGCCTACCACCCCCAGGCCAACGGCCTGTGTGAGCGCTTCCATCGCTCCTTAAAGGCCACGCTCCGGGCCACCCCCCACGATGGCGGCTGGATCGACAGGCTCCCCTGGGTCCTGCTGGGCCTCAGGACGGCGCCCAAGGACGACCTGCGCGCATCCACGGCAGAGTTGGTCTTCGGACAACCGCTGCGGGTGCCGGGCGAGTTCCTCCCCGACTCCACGGCACCATGGTCCGCGGCGCAGCAGCGCTCCGCACTGCAGGAGACCGCCCAGAGGTTCGCCCCGGTGCCGACGGCGCATCACGGGTGCCCGCCAACGCACGTCGCCCCGGAGCTTCGCACGGCGGAGTACGTGTTCGTCCGCCACGACGCCCACCGGACACCGCTGCGGCCCCCGTACGACGGGCCCTTCCGCGTGCTGGAGACCGGGGTGAAACACTTCACCCTGGACATCGGCGGTACTCCTGACCGCGTTTCCGTGGACGGCCTCAAGCCGGCCCACCTCGACGTGGACCACCCCCCACCAGTGGCTCGGCCCCCGCGTCGGGGCCGCCCCCCGGCGGGCAGACCCCTGGCATCACCCAGCCCCGCCGGCACGCCACCACCCTGTCCTGCACCCATCCCAGATGCCGCCAGCGGCATCCCAGTCGGCAACCCGGCATCCCAGACGCCGCCAGCCGCCAGAGGGCGCTTCGGCCGGGTCATCCGTTTCCCCTCAAACTGACCCTTCAGGTGCGCGGGAATTCTGGGGGGGCGCGTGTGGCGGACACGATGGCTCGCTGGCGCGGTGACATCATTCCGCGCACCAAGAGGGTGTCGGCCACGCCCGAGGGGTAGGCGTGGCCTCGGGATATACACGGGGCTCGCAGCCCCGAGCAAGTCAGTGCTACAGTTTGAGCTTTACAATAAAGACTCTTTTGACCCTACGCGTTGTGGCTTACCTTCTTTGGCAAACAAGTTACGTGCGTAGCACCACGCTACAATACAATCTTTGCATTGATTTCTTGTACACAGCATCAGTATTTCCATCAAAAGTTAGCTTGTCATCAATAAAGGTGCCCAGGTATTTAAATTTGCTAACAATTTCCACCTTATCACCATTTATGGTTACAGGCTCATGATTGTGACCTTTCCGAAAGTCCAAAATCATCTCTTTTGTTTTGTCCACATTCAGAGTAAGACAAAAGTCCCCACCACTTGTTCAATGTGTCAATCTCGTCGAGGTGAAGATACAAAGGATGATTGATCGGAAAGACAGCCAACAATGGCGATATCGTCTGCATACTTAATTAAGTTACAAACTTCTTAAAGAGCCACGCATCCATTGGTGTACAAACTGAACAGTAGAGGTGACAATACACCGCCTTGTGGAGCACCAGTATTCAAGATTGATAACTTTGATAAGCTACCATTCACCCTCACCCGCTGAGGACGGTCTCGTAAAAAACTTTCCACCCAAAGTATGATATGGGGGTTCAGGCACAGGTCACTCAACACTTTCACAAGGGTAAATGGCTGCATAGTGTTAAAGGCTGACGAGAAATCGATAAATAACACACGGACATAGGTTCCATTCTGGTCAAGGTGACTTGTGATTAGATGAAGTAAGCTGAGCCAGGCATCTTCAACACATCGTCTTGCTTTATATGCAAATTGTAAAGGATCCAGTTTCGGAGTTACATCTGATGCTATAAACTTCACCATCAATTTCTCCATACATTTACACAGGATTGAAGGAGCTGTGCTCCTACGCGAGTTAAAAGGATTGACGCGACAAAAGACGGGAATTCATCCGAGTTTCTTTATTCGGCAAAACCAAACTCGGGTACTCTGAAAAGCCCGTTTATCGGGCAGCAATATATATATACAATCAAACGCGGCGAGAGTGGGCGTGCCCGGGCGGCCCGGGTGAGCCCGGGAAAGGCAAGTCTGGACATGCCCGGGAAAGGCGAGACTGGGCGTCTCCGGGCGGTCTGGGCGAGCCTGGCACAGCGATCGCTCCGTGGTTGCGTCCTCGGCAGGTGTAAGGCGATTGTGTATGTTCAGCGGCAACCGCTACACGCGCCCCCCCAGAATCGACTTGCACCGGCAGGGTCAATTTAAGGGGGGTCCTGATGACCCGGCCGAAGCGACCCCTGGAGGGTCGTGGGGGGCGGGGGGGGTCCGGTGTGGTGGTGGGTGGCTGAGCGGGGGGAACCGTGGACGGGGGGTGGCCTCGGCACGGAGGAAGGGCCAACCGTGGTGGTTGGTCGACGTCCACGTGCGCCGGCTTGAGGCGGTCCACCGAAATCCGGTCCGACCTGCCGCCGACGTCGATGACGAAAAACTTGTCGTCCCGTCGCAGGACCCAGAAGGGTCCGTCGTACGGCGGCCGGAGTGGCCCCCGGTGTGCGTCATGACGCACAAAAACGTACTCCGCTGTGCGAAGCGCTGGGGGAACGTAGGACTGGGGGCCACTGTGGCGGGACGTTGGCACGGGGGCAAACCGTCGGGCGGCCTCCTGGAGGTCTGAGCGCCGGCGAGCCGCGGACCAGGGACTGGTAGCATTGGGCACGAACTCCCCCGGGACGCGTAGCGGCTGGCCGTAGACGAGCTCGGCGGTGGATGCCTGGAGGTCCTCCTTGGGGGCCGTGCGGAGGCCCAAAAGGACCCACGACAGCCGGTCGGCCCAACCACCGTCCTGAAGGCCGGCCATGAGCGCGGCCTTCATAGAGCGGTGAAAACGCTCGCACAACCCATTGGCTTGGGGGTGGTAGGCCATGGTACGGTGGAGCTTGACCCCCAGGTTGCGGGCGACTGCACCCCACAGCTCGGAGGTGAACTGCGGACCGCGGTCCGAAGAGATGTCCGCCGGTGCGCCGAAGCAGGCGACCCAGGTGGCGATGAAAGCCTGCGCCACATCGGCGGTGGTGGCCAGGTGGAAACTGGCCAGGTGGAAATGGCGAACGGCCAGGTGGAAACGAGGGGAACGGCCTCCGGCCACCTGGTGGTCCTGTCCACCATGGTGAGCAGGTGTGTGAAACCTCGTGATGGGGGAAGGGGGCCCACCAGGTCCACGTTGACGTGGTCGAAACGCCGTTCGGGCATGGTGAAAGGTGCCAGCGGGGCCTGGGTGTGGCGGTGGACCTTGGTCCGCTGGCAGGCCGTGCAGGCGTTGGCCCAATCGCGGACGTCCCGTCGAAGTCCGTGCCAGACGAAACGCGCCGACACTAGCTTCTGGGAAGCTTTCCGGCCCGGGTGGGAAAGGCCGTGGAGGGAGGCGAAAACGCAGCGCTGCCAGGTAACGGGCACGATGGGGCGAGGCTGGCCTCGGGAGATGTCGCAGAGCAGGACAGTGTCCGCGAAGGGGATGTCGGCCAGGCGGAGGCCCGTGGCCGCCGCCCGGAGGGCTTGCACCATGATGTCGGTGGTCTGGTCAGCCGCCATAAGCGCGAAGTCCACGCCGAGGTGGACCGCGTTCGCGCTGGCCCGAGAAAGACAGTCGGCCACGGCGTTGTCTTTTCCGGCGACGTGTCGGATGTCCTTGGTAAATTCCGACACGGCGGAGAGGTGGCACTGCTGGCGGGCCGACCACGGCTCCGTGACTTTGGCCATCGCGTAAACCAATGGCTTGTGGTCGACGAAAGCCGTGAACGGGCGGCCCTCCAGGAGGTGGCGGAAATGGCGAATGGCCAGGTATAGACCGAGGAGCTCGTGGTCAAAAGTGCTATATTTTAGCTCGTTCGGCCAGAGTTGCCGGCTAAAAAAAGCGAGTGGCTGCCAAACCCCGTTCACCCATTGTTCGTGTACGGCGCCCACCGCGTAGTCGGAGGCGTCCGTAGTGAGGGCGATTGGAGCATCGAGCACCGGGTGAGCCAGCAGCGTTGCGTCGGCGAGGGCCAGCTTTGCGCCTGTGAATGCCGCGTCCGTGGTTGTGGACCAGACGACGTCATGCTTGGCCGGCTTGCCCCGGAGGGCTTCGTAAAGGGGCCGCATGAGCTGAGCAGCGCGGGGCACGAAACGGTGGTAGAAATTCACCATGCCGAGGAACTCCTGCAGGGCCTTGATGAAGCGGGGACGCGGGAACTCGGTGATGGCCTCGACCTTGGTTGGCAGCGGCACGGCCCCGTTTCTGGTGATGTGGTGGCCCAAAAAGTCAACGGCCGTCGTGCCGAAGTGGCATTTGGGCGGGTTGACGATTAAGCCGTGCTCGCTGAGGTGCTCGAACAGTGTTCGGAGGTGGAGGAGGTGCTCGGCCCGGGACGTGCTGGCGACGAGTATGTCTTCCAGGTAGATGAAGAGGAACGGCAGGTTGCGCAGCACGCCGTCCATCAAGCGTTGGAACACCTGGGCCGCGTTTTTGAGGCCAAACGGCATTCTCAAGAATTCGAATAGGCCGAACGGCATGATGACGGCCGTTTTTGGGATGTCGGCCGGCCTGACAGCTACCTGGTGGTATCCCCGTATTAGGTCAACTTTCGAAAAAATGACCCGCCCCGCCAAACGGGCGGAAAAGTCCTGCATGTGCGGGACCGGATACATGTCAGGGGTGGTAACGTCGTTGAGGCGGCGGTAGTCGCCACATGGGCGCCAGCCGCCCCCCGGCTTCGGCACGATGTGTTGTGGCGAGGCCCACGCGCTATCGGAGCACCGCACGATGCCGAGGTGCTCCAAAGCGTCAAACTCGGCTTTTACCATGGCGAGCTTGGCCGGGTCGAGGCGGCGGGCTCTGGCGTAGACCGGCGGGCCCGTAGTTGGTATGTGGTGCTCGATACCATGTCTCACTGCGACGGCCGAAAACGTCGGCCACGTGAGGGCCGGGAACTCTGCAAGCAGGCGAGTGAACTCGTTTGCCGCCGGGAGGGCGCATGCTAGTTCGGTCGGCGGGGGAGCTGCTCATCATTCATGCCAGGGAGCTGAAAGTCTCGGCGTTGACAAGGCGACGCCATTTGACGTCGACCAGCAGCCCATGTGCGCAGAGGAAGTCGGCGCCCAGCAAAACCATGGGCACGCTCGCCGTCACAAAGGTCCAGTTAAAGCGCTGGTTGCCGAAGCAGAGGGTGACGTTGCGCGGGCCGAAGGTGCGGATGGCCGATCCGTTGGCAGCGACCAAGGAGGGGCCGCCAACTGCGGTCTGCCTGTCCTGCTCGGAGGCGGGTATGACGCTCAGTTGGGTGCCGGTGTCACAAAGGAAGCGCCGCCCGGACGCTTTATCCTTGATAAAAAGCAAGTTGCCCGAGTGGCCGGCGCTCATGGCCAGTAATGAATGCCGGCCCGGCCGTTTCCCGACTTGCCGAAAGTGCACGGGGGTCGGCATGTCCGTGCCTTGTGTCCGAACCTGGCGTGGTAATAACACCACGCCTGGTCAGGTGGCGGCTCCGGCCGTCGTGTTGGGAGCGGTCGGCGCGGCATGGCGGCCGCCAGTTGCACTGGCAGTTCGGCCTCCAACCGCACCGGGCGCTCGGGCGCCATGGGCGTCACCTCGGATGGCGGCGGGCTCCAGGTAGCCGCCCCGATGTGCTGGCCTGCCGAGGAGATCTTGTCGGCTTCCCTGGCGAGGGCGCGGGGATCCGTGATCTGCGTGCCTGCCAGGGCGAGGCATACCTGGCTAGGCAGCTGGCGGAGGAACAGCCCTCAGAAAAGAAAATCCGGGGAGTGCTCACCGAGCAGCGAGAGCATGTAGTCCATTCACTCGGACGGGCGCGTGTCGCCGAGCTCGGGCAGGTCGAGCAGGCGTCGTGCGCGTTCTGCCGGTGAGAGGGCGAATGCGTCGAGGAGGAGCGTCTTGATCGCGCCATACTTGTCAGTGGCTGGCGGGTGCTGGAGGAGGCCCAGGGCGCGGGCCGCGGTGGCGGAGCCGAGTGCCGCTACCACATGGTGGAAGCGGGTGTCGTCGGCGGTAATGCCTCGCAGGGCAAACTGGGAGTCCGCCTGGGCGAACCAAACCGCCGCGTGAGCCTCCCAGAAGGTAGGCAGTTTAAGGGCAACTGCCGTGTCCATGTCGGGGGTCACCAATGAAGGAGCTGTGCTTCTACGCGAGTTAAAAGGATTGACGTGACAAAAGACGGGAATTCATCCGAGTTTCTTTATTCGGCAAAACCAAACTCGGGTACTCTGAAAAGTCTGTTTATCCGGCAGCAATACATATATACAATCAAACGCGGCGAGAGTGGGCGTGCCCGGGCGGCCCGGGCGAGCCTGGGAAAGGCAAGTCTGGACATGCCCGGGAAAGGCGAGACTGGGCGTGTCCGGGCGGTCTGGGAGAGCCCGGCACAGAGATCGCTTCGTGGTTGCGTCCTCGGCAGGTGTAAGGCGATTGTGTATGTTCAGCGGCAACCGCTACAGGATGGACGTGAGGGCAACAGGTCCATAATCATTGAGCTGCCTTCACTGATCTCTACAACCACTGGATAGCGCATTGGCTGATCGATCTGACGCCAAACGTACGAACCGGCCGCCATCTTAACCACTCGCATTGATTCTCCAAGAAAGCTCGCGTTAACACTCCTGCCAATACATATATAATTTTGATTCGTTATTACTATAAATGGACTCAAGATGCCTTCATGTGCTGCGGTCAACTGTACAAATAGGCAGTTGAAGGGTTGCAATCCAACATTTCATCTGTAAGTATAATAAAGTTACTGTAAATGAGACTGTTTAGAGTTAATAGCGTGCAACAGATGAACGAGTTAGATGTTTGTACAGACCCATGTGTAGATTCCCTTGTTATTTGCTGTGTAAAAAAGTTCTATATTTTAGATTTACATTACAATCGAACTTTTAGTTAGGCTACTTTAAAACAAATAGCTTGCAAAACCACAGATTCGTGTGGAGCTAAGTATGAATTATTACTTAATTGTAAGTGAAGAATAAAAATCTGTAAAAAAAATGCACAAAATTACGGTGTAAAACTGTAATCAGATCTAGATCTGATTACAGTTTTACACAAATGACAATGTGACGAGATCTGGAGTCTACACTCTAGATCTAGTCACATTGTCATTGAAGAGTCTTGACTCGGAGCTCAAGCAATACTGCCACTACAAGGGAATGGGAGGTAATTGCATCGCGCAAGACAAGACACCGATCCTTCATGTGTCCAGTGTACCTGTCAGCCATGACAGAGAAGGCCGCATCACCGATGAGAGCGACATGTTTCTTATCAGGAAATACGACTTGGAAGATCGGCAGCCATGTAATGAAGACCATGATTACATTGATGCACCTAACATCCCTCCCTTGTCTCCAGTGCTACATGATGCTATAGGATACATAGCAGGCTACGTTGTACGTGTGGTAAAGAGACGCACACCTTGCCTTGAATGTCAACAGGTTCTGACTTCAAATGGGATGGATGCTGGTGGACGCCTCTTGAAGAGAAAGAATCGGGGTGGCCTTATCAAATCTTCTGATGATGTGGTGAAGGTGTGCAAATCTTCTGATGATGTGGCGAAGGTGTGCAAATCTTCTGATGATGTGGTGAAGGTGTGCAAATCTACTGAGCGATGCCTCCAGAGACTGCTCCGTACAACAGCCGGTGCTCTACCTCGGTCCGAAGGGATTGCATCTGCCCTATCGACGGCTGTTCTGCATGATGTCGGATCTCAATGTTTGTCTGCACAGCTGAACGATCACATGTTCGACTGTCGGCCAGACCACGATCACGTTTTTGTGCTTATCAAGTGCATTGCAGCATGTTACATCAAGATCTGGATGCATCACCTTGCCAAGTGCTTCACCGAGAAGATAACAGGACCCAAACTACGCAAACAATTGTCAAAGCTCATGATATTTAGGCATGAGTAGTTCGAACTATTAGCGGCTTTCATGAACAAGGAAACTACCCGCATCCTATTACCATGGATGGACGTACAGGATAACTGTTTAGATATTTTATCTAAATCACTCCATCTATTGACTTTGTCAATGCAAACCAAAAGCTTGCAAGTCAAAGACCCACAGCCAATGTAGGCATATTAAATGGAACCCGAGTCCCCCTGTGGCAAGTCGCTGTAATGAGAATAGCCTCAGTTGATAGCTCATTGTACCAGTACGATTGTACTCCTTTAAATACCAACGTTGCCAAAGGACAATCAATTACAAATTGCCTTTCATTGCCACAACTGTACTTTTTGCCTTACATATTGCCTTTCATTGCCACAACTGTACTTTTTGCCTTACATATTGCCTTTCATTGCCACAACTGTACTTTTTGCCTTACATATTGCCTTTCATTGCCACAACTGTACTTTTTGCCTTACATATTGCCTTTCATTGCCACAACTGTACTTTTTGCCTTACATATTGCCTTTCATTGCCACAACTGTACTTTTTGCCTTACATATTGCCTTTCGTTGCCACAACTGTACTTTTTGCCTTACATATTGCCTTTCATTGCCACAACTGTACTTTTTGCCTTACATATTGCCTTTCATTGCCACAACTGTACTTTTTGCCTTACATATTGCCTTTCATTGCCACAACTGTACTTTTTGCCTTACATATTGCCTTTCATTGCCACAACTGTACTTTTTTGCCTTACATATTGCCTTTCATTGCCACAACTGTACTTTTTGCCTTACATATTGCCTTTCATTGCCACAACTGTACTTTTTGCCTTACATATTGCCTTTCATTGCCATAACTGTACTTTTTGCCTTACAAATTGCCTTTTATTGCCACAACTGTACTTTTTGCCTTACATATTGCCTTTCATTGCCACAACTGTACTTTTTGCCTTACATATTGCCTTTTATTGCCACAACTGTACTTTTTGCCTTACATATTGCCTTTTATTGCCACAACTGTACTTTTTGCCTTACAAATTGCCTTTCATTGCCACAACTGTACTCTTTGCCTTACAAATTGCCTTTCATTGCCACAACTGTACTTTTTTGACTTATAAATTGCCTTTCATTGCCGAAACTGTACTTTTTGCCTTACAAATTGCCTTTCATTGCCAGAAACTGTACTTTTTGCCTTACAAATTGCCTTTCATTGCCACAACTGTACTTTTTGCCTTACAAATTGCCTTTCATTGCCATAACTGTACTTTTTGCCTTACATATTGCCTTTCATTGCCACAACTGTACTTTTTGCCTTACATATTGCCTTTTATTGCCATAACTGTACTTTTTGCTTTACATATTGCCTTTCATTGCCACAACTGTACTTTTTGCTTTACATATTGCCTTTCATTGCCACAACTGTACTTTTTGCCTTACATATTGCCTTTCATTGCCACAACTGTACTTTTTGCCTTACATATTGCCTTTCATTGCCACAACTGTACTTTTTGCCTTACATATTGCCTTTCATTGCCACAACTGTACTTTTTGCCTTACAAATTGCCTTTCATTGCCATAACTGTACTTTTTGCCTTACATATTGCCTTTCATTGCCATAACAGTACTTTTTGCTTACAAATTGCCTTTCATTGCCATAACAGTACTTTTTGCTTACAAATTGCCTTTTATTGCCACAACAGTACTTTTTGCCTTACAAATTGCCTTTTATTGCCACAACAGTACTTTTTGCCTTACATATTGCCTTTCATTGCCACAACAGTACTTTTTGCCTTACATATTGCCTTTCATTGCCATAACAGTACTTTTTGCCTTACATATTGCCTTTCATTGCCACAACTGTACTTTTTGCCTTACAAATTGCCTTTCATTGCCACAACTGTACTTTTTGCCTTACAAATTGCCTTTCATTGCCATAACTGTACTTTTTGCCTTACAAATTGCCTTTCATTGCCAGAAACTGTACTTTTTGCCTTACAAATTGCCTTTTGTTGCCTCAACTGTACTTTTTGCCTTACATATTGCCTTTCATTGCCATAACTGTACTTTTTGCCTTACATATTGCCTTTTATTGCCACAACTGTACTTTTTGCCTTACATATTGCCTTTTATTGCCACAACTGTACTTTTTGCCTTACAAATTGCCTTTCATTGCCACAACTGTACTTTTTGCCTTACAAATTGCCTTTCATTGCCACAACTGTACTTTTTGCCTTACAAATTGCCTTTCATTGCCATAACTGTACTTTTTGCCTTACAAATTGCCTTTCATTGCCAGAAACTGTACTTTTTGCCTTACAAATTGCCTTTCATTGCCACAACTGTACTTTTTGCCTTACAAATTGCCTTTCATTGCCATAACTGTACTTTTTGCCTTACATATTGCCTTTCATTGCCACAACTGTACTTTTTGCCTTACATATTGCCTTTTATTGCCACAACTGTACTTTTTGCCTTACATATTGCCTTTCATTGCCATAACTGTACTTTTTGCTTTACATATTGCCTTTCATTGCCACAACTGTACTTTTTGCCTTACATATTGCCTTTCATTGCCACAACTGTACTTTTTGCCTTACATATTGCCTTTCATTGCCACAACTGTACTTTTTGCCTTACATATTGCCTTTCATTGCCACAACTGTACTTTTTGCCTTAAAAATTGCCTTTCATTGCCATAACTGTACTTTTTGCCGTACATATTGCCTTTCATTGCCATAACAGTACTTTTTGCCTTACAAATTGCCTTTCATTGCCATAACAGTACTTTTTGCTTACAAATTGCCTTTTATTGCCACAACAGTACTTTTTGCTTACAAATTGCCTTTTATTGCCACAACAGTACTTTTTGCCTTACATATTGCCTTTCATTGCCACAACAGTACTTTTTGCCTTACATATTGCCTTTCATTGCCATAACAGTACTTTTTGCCTTACATATTGCCTTTCATTGCCATAACAGTACTTTTTGCCTTACATATTGCCTTTTATTGCCATAACTGTACTTTTTGCCTTACATATTGCCTTTCATTGCCATAACTGTACTTTTTGCCTTACATATTGCCTTTCATTGCCATAACTGTACTTTTTGCCTTACATATTGCCTTTTATTGCCATAACTGTACTTTTTGCCTTACATATTGCCTTTCATTGCCACAACTGTACTTTTTGCCTTACATATTGCCTTTCATTGCCACAACTGTACTTTTTGCCTTACATATTGCCTTTTATTGCCACAACTTTACTTTTTGCCTTACATATTGCCTTTTATTGCCATAACTGTACTTTTTGCCTGACATATTGCCTTTCATTGCCACAACTGTACTTTTTGCCTTACAAATTGCCTTTCATTGCCACAACTGTACTTTTTGCCTTACATATTGCCTTTAATTGTCACAACTGTACTTTTTGACTTACATATTGCCTTTCATTGCCACAACTGTACTTTTTGCCTTACATATTGCCTTTTATTGCCATAACTGTACTTTTTGCCTTACATATTGCCTTTCATTGCCATAGCAGTACTTTTTGCCTTACATATTGCCTTTCATTGTCACAACTGTACTTTTTGCCTTACATATTGCCTTTCATTGCCACAACTGTACTTTTTGCCTTACATATTGCCTTTTATTGCCATAGCAGTACTTTTTGCCTTACATGTTGCCTTTTATTGCCACAACTGTACTTTTTGCCTTACATATTGCCTTTCATTGTCACAACTGTACTTTTTGCCTTACATATTGCCTTTCATTGCCACAACTGTACTTTTTGCCTTACATATTGCCTTTCATTGCCACAACTGTACTTTTTGCCTTACATATTGCCTTTCATTGCCACAACTGTACTTTTTGCCTTACATATTGCCTTTCATTGCCACAACTGTACTTTTTGCCTTACATATTGCCTTTCATTGCCACAACTGTACTTTTTGCCTTACATATTGCCTTTCATTGCCACAACTGTACTTTTTGCCTTACATATTGCCTTTCATTGCCACAACTGTACTTTTTGCCTTACATATTGCCTTTCATTGCCACAACTGTACTTTTTGCCTTACATATTGCCTTTCATTGCCACAACTGTACTTTTTGCCTTACATATTGCCTTTCATTGCCACAACTGTACTTTTTGCCTTACATATTGCCTTTCATTGCCACAACTGTACTTTTTTGCCTTACATATTGCCTTTCATTGCCACAACTGTACTTTTTGCCTTACATATTGCCTTTCATTGCCACAACTGTACTTTTTGCCTTACATATTGCCTTTCATTGCCATAACTGTACTTTTTGCCTTACAAATAGCCTTTTATTGCCACAACTGTACTTTTTGCCTTACATATTGCCTTTCATTGCCACAACTGTACTTTTTGCCTTACATATTGCCTTTTATTGCCACAACTGTACTTTTTGCCTTACATATTGCCTTTTATTGCCACAACTGTACTTTTTGCCTTACAAATTGCCTTTCATTGCCACAACTGTACTTTTTGCCTTACAAATTGCCTTTCATTGCCACAACTGTACTTTTTTGACTTATAAATTGCCTTTCATTGCCGAAACTGTACTTTTTGCCTTACAAATTGCCTTTCATTGCCAGAAACTGTACTTTATGCCTTACAAATTGCCTTTCATTGCCACAACTGTACTTTTTGCCTTACAAATTGCCTTTCATTGCCATAACTGTACTTTTTGCCTTACATATTGCCTTTCATTGCCACAACTGTACTTTTTGCCTTACATATTGACTTTTATTGCCATAACTGTACTTTTTGCTTTACATATTGCCTTTCATTGCCACAACTGTACTTTTTGCTTTACATATTGCCTTTCATTGCCACAACTGTACTTTTTGCCTTACATATTGCCTTTCATTGCCACAACTGTACTTTTTGCCTTACATATTGCCTTTCATTGCCACAACTGTACTTTTTGCCTTACATATTGCCTTTCATTGCCACAACTGTACTTTTTGCCTTACAAATTGCCTTTCATTGCCATAACTGTACTTTTTGCCTTACATATTGCCTTTTATTGCCATAACAGTACTTTTTGCTTACAAATTGCCTTTCATTGCCATAACAGTACTTTTTGCTTACAAATTGCCTTTTATTGCCACAACAGTACTTTTTGCCTTACAAATTGCCTTTTATTGCCACAACAGTACTTTTTGCCTTACATATTGCCTTTCATTGCCACAACAGTACTTTTTGCCTTACATATTGCCTTTCATTGCCATAACAGTACTTTTTGCCTTACATATTGCCTTTCATTGCCATAACAGTACTTTTTGCCTTACATATTGCCTTTTATTGCCATAACTGTACTTTTTGCCTTACATATTGCCTTTCATTGCCATAACTGTACTTTTTGCCTTACATATTGCCTTTCATTGCCACAACTGTACTTTTTGCCTTACATATTGCCTTTCATTGCCACAACTGTACTTTTTGCCTTACATATTGCCTTTCATTGCCACAACTGTACTTTTTGCCTTATATATTGCCTTTCATTGCCACAACTGTACTTTTTGCCTTACATATTGCCTTTCATTGCCATAACTGTACTTTTTGCCTTACAAATTGCCTTTTGTTGCCATAACTGTACTTTTTGCCTTACATATTGCCTTTCATTGCCATAACTGTACTTTTTGCCTTACATATTGCCTTTTATTGCCACAACTGTACTTTTTGCCTTACATTTTGCCTTTTATTGCCACAACTGTACTTTTGCCTTACAAATTGCCTTTCATTGCCACAACTGTACTTTTTGCCTTACAAATTGCCTTTCATTGCCACAACTGTACATTTTGCCTTACAAATTGCCTTTCATTGCCATAACTGTACTTTTTGCCTTACAAATTGCCTTTCATTGCCAGAAACTGTACTTTTTGCCTTACAAATTGCCTTTCATTGCCACAACTGTACTTTTTGCCTTACAAATTGCCTTTCGTTGCCATAACTGTACTTTTTGCCTTACATATTGCCTTTCATTGCCACAACTGTACTTTTTGCCTTACATATTGCCTTTTATTGCCACAACTGTACTTTTTGCCTTACATATTGCCTTTCATTGCCATAACTGTACTTTTTGCTTTACATATTGCCTTTCATTGCCACAACTGTACTTTTTGCCTTACATATTGCCTTTCATTGCCACAACTGTACTTTTTGCCTTACATATTGCCTTTCATTGCCACAACTGTACTTTTTGCCTTACATATTGCCTTTCATTGCCACAACTGTACTTTTTGCCTTACAAATTGCCTTTCATTGCCATAACTGTACTTTTTGCCTTACATATTGCCTTTCATTGCCATAACAGTACTTTTTGCCTTACAAATTGCCTTTCATTGCAATAACAGAACTTTTTGCTTACAAATTGCCTTTTATTGCCACAACAGTACTTTTTGCTTACAAATTGCCTTTTATTGCCACAACAGTACTTTTTGCCTTACATATTGCCTTTCATTGCCACAACAGTACTTTTTGCCTTACATATTGCCTTTCATTGCCATAACAGTACTTTTTGCCTTACATATTGCCTTTCATTGCCATAACAGTACTTTTTGCCTTACATATTGCCTTTTATTGCCATAACTGTACTTTTTGCCTTACATATTGCCTTTCATTGCCATAACTGTACTTTTTGCCTTACATATTGCCTTTCATTGCCATAACTGTACTTTTTGCCTTACATATTGCCTTTTATTGCCATAACTGTACTTTTTGCCCTACATATTGCCTTTCATTGCCACAACTGTACTTTTTGCCTTACATATTGCCTTTCATTGCCACAACTGTACTTTTTGCCTTACATATTGCCTTTTATTGCCACAACTTTACTTTTTGCCTTACATATTGCCTTTTATTGCCATAACTGTACTTTTTGCCTGACATATTGCCTTTCATTGCCACAACTGTACTTTTTGCCTTACAAATTGCCTTTTGTTGCCACAACTGTACTTTTTGCCTTACATATTGCCTTTCATTGCCATAACTGTACTTTTTGCCTTACATATTGCCTTTTATTGCCACAACTGTACTTTTTGCCTTACATATTGCCTTTTATTGCCACAACTGTACTTTTTGCCTTACAAATTGCCTTTCATTGCCACAACTGTACTTTTTGCCTTACAAATTGCCTTTCATTGCCACAACTGTACTTTTTGCCTTACAAATTGCCTTTCATTGCCATAACTGTACTTTTTGCCTTACAAATTGCCTTTCATTGCCAGAAACTGTACTTTTTGCCTTACAAATTGCCTTTCATTGCCACAACTGTACTTTTTGCCTTACAAATTGCCTTTCATTGCCATAACTGTACTTTTTGCCTTACATATTGCCTTTCATTGCCACAACTGTACTTTTTGCCTTACATATTGCCTTTTATTGCCACAACTGTACTTTTTGCCTTACATATTGCCTTTCATTGCCATAACTGTACTTTTTGCTTTACATATTGCCTTTCATTGCCACAACTGTACGTTTTGCCTTACATATTGCCTTTCATTGCCACAACTGTACTTTTTGCCTTACATATTGCCTTTCATTGCCACAACTGTACTTTTTGCCTTACATATTGCCTTTCATTGCCACAACTGTACTTTTTGCCTTACATATTGCCTTTCATTGCCACAACTGTACTTTTTGCCTTATATATTGCCTTTCATTGCCACAACTGTACTTTTTGCCTTACATATTGCCTTTCATTGCCATAACTGTACTTTTTGCCTTACAAATTGCCTTTTGTTGCCACAACTGTACTTTTTGCCTTACATATTGCCTTTCATTGCCATAACTGTACTTTTTGCCTTACATATTGCCTTTTATTGCCACAACTGTACTTTTTGCCTTACATATTGCCTTTTATTGCCACAACTGTACTTTTTGCCTTACAAATTGCCTTTCATTGCCACAACTGTACTTTTTGCCTTACAAATTGCCTTTCATTGCCACAACTGTACTTTTTGCCTTACAAATTGCCTTTCATTGCCATAACTGTACTTTTTGCCTTACAAATTGCCTTTAATTGCCAGAAACTGTACTTTTTGCCTTACAAATTGCCTTTCATTGCCACAACTGTACTTTTTGCCTTACAAATTGCCTTTCATTGCCATAACTGTACTTTTTGCCTTACATATTGCCTTTCATTGCCACAACTGTACTTTGTGCCTTACATATTGCCTTTTATTGCCACAACTGTACTTTTTGCCTTACATATTGCCTTTCATTGCCATAACTGTACTTTTTGCTTTACATATTGCCTTTCATTGCCACAACTGTACTTTTTGCCTTACATATTGCCTTTCATTGCCACAACTGTACTTTTTGCCTTACATATTGCCTTTCATTGCCACAACTG
The DNA here is from genome assembly GCF_964187855.1 of Myxine glutinosa. NCBI lineage: Eukaryota > Metazoa > Chordata > Myxini > Myxiniformes > Myxinidae > Myxine > Myxine glutinosa. The sequence continues at coordinate 165,058,521 of NC_136266.1, read as the reverse complement.
TACTTTTTGCCCTACAAATTGCCTTTCATTGCCATAACTGTACTTTTTGCCTTACATATTGCCTTTCATTGCCATAACAGTACTTTTTGCCTTACAAATTGCCTTTCATTGCCATAACAGTACTTTTTGCTTACAAATTGCCTTTTATTGCCACAACAGTACTTTTTGCTTACAAATTGCCTTTTATTGCCACAACAGTACTTTTTGCCTTACATATTGCCTTTCATTGCCACAACAGTACTTTTTGCCTTACATATTGCCTTTCATTGCCATAACAGTACTTTTTGCCTTACATATTGCCTTTCATTGCCATAACAGTACTTTTTGCCTTACATATTGCCTTTTATTGCCATAACTGTACTTTTTGCCTTACATATTGCCTTTCATTGCCATAACTGTACTTTTTGCCTTACATATTGCCTTTCATTGCCATAACTGTACTTTTTGCCTTACATATTGCCTTTTATTGCCATAACTGTACTTTTTGCCTTACATATTGCCTTTCATTGCCACAACTGTACTTTTTGCCTTACATATTGCCTTTCATTGCCACAACTGTACTTTTTGCCTTACATATTGCCTTTTATTGCCACAACTTTACTTTTTGCCTTACATATTGCCTTTTATTGCCATAACTGTACTTTTTGCCTGACATATTGCCTTTCATTGCCACAACTGTACTTTTTGCCTTACAAATTGCCTTTTGTTGCCACAACTGTACTTTTTGCCTTACATATTGCCTTTCATTGCCATAACTGTACTTTTTGCCTTACATATTGCCTTTTATTGCCACAACTGTACTTTTTGCCTTACATATTGCCTTTTATTGCCACAACTGTACGTTTTGCCTTACAAATTGCCTTTCATTGCCACAACTGTACTTTTTGCCTTACAAATTGCCTTTCATTGCCACAACTGTACTTTTTGCCTTACAAATTGCCTTTCATTGCCATAACTGTACTTTTTGCCTTACAAATTGCCTTTCATTGCCAGGAACTGTACTTTTTGCCTTACAAATTGCCTTTCATTGCCACAACTGTACTTTTTGCCTTACAAATTGCCTTTCATTGCCATAACTGTACTTTTTGCCTTACATATTGCCTTTCATTGCCACAACTGTACTTTTTGCCTTACATATTGCCTTTTATTGCCACAACTGTACTTTTTGCCTTACATATTGCCTTTCATTGCCATAACTGTACTTTTTGCTTTACATATTGCCTTTCATTGCCACAACTGTACTTTTTGCCTTACATATTGCCTTTCATTGCCACAACTGTACTTTTTGCCTTACATATTGCCTTTCATTGCCACAACTGTACTTTTTGCCTTACAAATTGCCTTTCATTGCCATAACTGTACTTTTTGCCTTACATATTGCCTTTCATTGCCATAACAGTACTTTTTGCCTTACAAATTGCCTTTCATTGCCATAACAGTACTTTTGCTTACAAATTGCCTTTTATTGCCACAACAGTACTTTTTGCTTACAAATTGCCTTTTATTGCCACAACAGTACTTTTTGCCTTACATATTGCCTTTCATTGCCACAACAGTACTTTTTGCCTTACATATTGCCTTTCATTGCCATAACAGTACTTTTTGCCTTACATATTGCATTTCATTGCCATAACAGTACTTTTTGCCTTACATATTGCCTTTTATTGCCATAACTGTACTTTTTGCCTTACATATTGCCTTTCATTGCCATAACTGTACTTTTTGCCTTACATATTGCCTTTCATTGCCATAACTGTACTTTTTGCCTTACATATTGCCTTTTATTGCCATAACTGTACTTTTTGCCTTACATATTGCCTTTCATTGCCACAACTGTACTTTTTGCCTTACATATTGCCTTTCATTGCCACAACTGTACTTTTTGCCTTACATATTGCCTTTTATTGCCACAACTTTACTTTTTGCCTTACATATTGCCTTTTATTGCCATAACTGTACTTTTTGCCTGACATATTGCCTTTCATTGCCACAACTGTACTTTTTGCCTTACAAATTGCCTTTCATTGCCACAACTGTACTTTTTGCCTTACATATTGCCTTTAATTGTCACAACTGTACTTTTTGACTTGCATATTGCCTTTCATTGCCACAACTGTACTTTTTGCCTTACATATTGCCTTTTATTGCCACAACTGTACTTTTTGCCTTACATATTGCCTTTCATTGCCATAGCAGTACTTTTTGCCTTACATATTGCCTTTCATTGTCACAACTGTACTTTTTGCCTTACATATTGCCTTTCATTGCCACAACTGTACTTTTTGCCTTACATATTGCCTTTTGTTGCCACAACTGTACTTTTTGCCTTACATATTGCCTTTCATTGCCATAACTGTACTTTTTGCCTTACATATTGCCTTTTATTGCCACAACTGTACTTTTTGCCTTACATATTGCCTTTTATTGCCACAACTGTACTTTTTGCCTTACAAATTGCCTTTCATTGCCACAACTGTACTTTTTGCCTTACAAATTGCCTTTCATTGCCACAACTGTACTTTTTGCCTTACAAATTGCCTTTCATTGCCATAACTGTACTTTTTGCCTTACAAATTGCCTTTCATTGCCAGAAACTGTACTTTTTGCCTTACAAATTGCCTTTCATTGCCACAACTGTACTTTTTGCCTTACAAATTGCCTTTCATTGCCATAACTGTACTTTTTGCCTTACATATTGCCTTTCATTGCCACAACTGTACTTTTTGCCTTACATATTGCCTTTTATTGCCACAACTGTACTTTTTGCCTTACATGTTGCCTTTCATTGCCATAACTGTACTTTTTGCTTTACATATTGCCTTTCATTGCCACAACTGTACTTTTTGCCTTACATATTGCCTTTCATTGCCACAACTGTACTTTTTGCCTTACATATTGCCTTTCATTGCCACAACTGTACTTTTTGCCTTACAAATTGCCTTTCATTGCCATAACTGTACTTTTTGCCTTACATATTGCCTTTCATTGCCATAACAGTACTTTTTGCCTTACAAATTGCCTTTCATTGCCATAACAGTACTTTTTGCTTACAAATTGCCTTTTATTGCCACAACAGTACTTTTTGCTTACAAATTGCCTTTTATTGCCGCAACAGTACTTTTTGCCTTACATATTGCCTTTCATTGCCACAACAGTACTTTTTGCCTTACATATTGCCTTTCATTGCCATAACAGTACTTTTTGCTTACAAATTGCCTTTTATTGCCACAACAGTACTTTTTGCCTTACATATTGCCTTTCATTGCCACAACAGTACTTTTTGCCTTACATATTGCCTTTCATTGCCATAACAGTACTTTTTGCCTTACATATTGCCTTTCATTGCCATAACAGTACTTTTTGCCTTACATATTGCCTTTTATTGCCATAACTGTACTTTTTGCCTTACATATTGCCTTTCATTGCCATAACTGTACTTTTTGCCTTACATATTGCCTTTTATTGCCATAACTGTACTTTTTGCCTTACATATTGCCTTTTATTGCCATAACTGTACTTTTTGCCTTACATATTGCCTTTCATTGCCATAACTGTACTTTTTGCCTTACATATTGCCTTTTATTGCCACAACTGTACTTTTTGCCTTACATATTGCCTTTTATTGCCACAACTGTACTTTTTGCCTTACAAATTGCCTTTCATTGCCACAACTGTACTTTTTGCCTTACAAATTGCCTTTCATTGCCACAACTGTACTTTTTGCCTTACATATTGACTTTTATTGCCATAACTGTACTTTTTGCTTTACATAATGCCTTTCATTGCCACAACTGTACTTTTTGCCTTACATATTGCCTTTCATTGCCACAACTGTACTTTTTGCCTTACATATTGACTTTTATTGCCATAACTGTACTTTTTGCTTTACATATTGCCTTTCATTGCCACAACTGTACTTTTTGCTTTACATATTGCCTTTCATTGCCACAACTGTACTTTTTGCCTTACATATTGCCTTTCATTGCCACAACTGTACTTTTTGCCTTACATATTGCCTTTCATTGCCACAACTGTACTTTTTGCCTTACATATTGCCTTTCATTGCCACAACTGTACTTTTTGCCTTACAAATTGCCTTTCATTGCCATAACTGTACTTTTTGCCTTACATATTGCCTTTTATTGCCATAACAGTACTTTTTGCTTACAAATTGCCTTTCATTGCCATAACAGTACTTTTTGCTTACAAATTGCCTTTTATTGCCACAACAGTACTTTTTGCCTTACAAATTGCCTTTTATTGCCACAACAGTACTTTTTGCCTTACATATTGCCTTTCATTGCCACAACAGTACTTTTTGCCTTACATATTGCCTTTCATTGCCATAACAGTACTTTTTGCCTTACATATTGCCTTTCATTGCCATAACAGTACTTTTTGCCTTACATATTGCCTTTTATTGCCATAACTGTACTTTTTGCCTTACATATTGCCTTTCATTGCCATAACTGTACTTTTTGCCTTACATATTGCCTTTCATTGCCACAACTGTACTTTTTGCCTTACATATTGCCTTTCATTGCCACAACTGTACTTTTTGCCTTACATATTGCCTTTCATTGCCACAACTGTACTTTTTGCCTTATATATTGCCTTTCATTGCCACAACTGTACTTTTTGCCTTACATATTGCCTTTCATTGCCATAACTGTACTTTTTGCCTTACAAATTGCCTTTTGTTGCCATAACTGTACTTTTTGCCTTACATATTGCCTTTCATTGCCATAACTGTACTTTTTGCCTTACATATTGCCTTTTATTGCCACAACTGTACTTTTTGCCTTACATTTTGCCTTTTATTGCCACAACTGTACTTTTGCCTTACAAATTGCCTTTCATTGCCACAACTGTACTTTTTGCCTTACAAATTGCCTTTCATTGCCACAACTGTACATTTTGCCTTACAAATTGCCTTTCATTGCCATAACTGTACTTTTTGCCTTACAAATTGCCTTTCATTGCCAGAAACTGTACTTTTTGCCTTACAAATTGCCTTTCATTGCCACAACTGTACTTTTTGCCTTACAAATTGCCTTTCATTGCCATAACTGTACTTTTTGCCTTACATATTGCCTTTCATTGCCACAACTGTACTTTTTGCCTTACATATTGCCTTTTATTGCCACAACTGTACTTTTTGCCTTACATATTGCCTTTCATTGCCATAACTGTACTTTTTGCTTTACATATTGCCTTTCATTGCCACAACTGTACTTTTTGCCTTACATATTGCCTTTCATTGCCACAACTGTACTTTTTGCCTTACATATTGCCTTTCATTGCCACAACTGTACTTTTTGCCTTACATATTGCCTTTCATTGCCACAACTGTACTTTTTGCCTTACAAATTGCCTTTCATTGCCATAACTGTACTTTTTGCCTTACATATTGCCTTTCATTGCCATAACAGTACTTTTTGCCTTACAAATTGCCTTTCATTGCAATAACAGAACTTTTTGCTTACAAATTGCCTTTTATTGCCACAACAGTACTTTTTGCTTACAAATTGCCTTTTATTGCCACAACAGTACTTTTTGCCTTACATATTGCCTTTCATTGCCACAACAGTACTTTTTGCCTTACATATTGCCTTTCATTGCCATAACAGTACTTTTTGCCTTACATATTGCCTTTCATTGCCATAACAGTACTTTTTGCCTTACATATTGCCTTTTATTGCCATAACTGTACTTTTTGCCTTACATATTGCCTTTCATTGCCATAACTGTACTTTTTGCCTTACATATTGCCTTTCATTGCCATAACTGTACTTTTTGCCTTACATATTGCCTTTTATTGCCATAACTGTACTTTTTGCCCTACATATTGCCTTTCATTGCCACAACTGTACTTTTTGCCTTACATATTGCCTTTCATTGCCACAACTGTACTTTTTGCCTTACATATTGCCTTTTATTGCCACAACTTTACTTTTTGCCTTACATATTGCCTTTTATTGCCATAACTGTACTTTTTGCCTGACATATTGCCTTTCATTGCCACAACTGTACTTTTTGCCTTACAAATTGCCTTTTGTTGCCACAACTGTACTTTTTGCCTTACATATTGCCTTTCATTGCCATAACTGTACTTTTTGCCTTACATATTGCCTTTTATTGCCACAACTGTACTTTTTGCCTTACATATTGCCTTTTATTGCCACAACTGTACTTTTTGCCTTACAAATTGCCTTTCATTGCCACAACTGTACTTTTTGCCTTACAAATTGCCTTTCATTGCCACAACTGTACTTTTTGCCTTACAAATTGCCTTTCATTGCCATAACTGTACTTTTTGCCTTACAAATTGCCTTTCATTGCCATAACTGTACTTTTTGCCTTACAAATTGCCTTTCATTGCCACAACTGTACTTTTTGCCTTACAAATTGCCTTTCATTGCCATAACTGTACTTTTTGCCTTACAAATTGCCTTTCATTGCCATAACTGTACTTTTTGCCTTACATATTGCCTTTCATTGCCACAACTGTACTTTTTGCCTTACATATTGCCTTTTATTGCCACAACTGTACTTTTTGCTTTACATATTGCCTTTCATTGCCACAACTGTACTTTTTGCCTTACATATTGCCTTTCATTGCCACAACTGTACTTTTTGCCTTACATATTGCCTTTCATTGCCACAACTGTACTTTTTGCCTTACATATTGCCTTTCATTGCCACAACTGTACTTTTTGCCTTACATATTGCCTTTCATTGCCACAACTGTACTTTTTGCCTTACATATTGCCTTTCATTGCCACAACTGTACTTTTTGCCTTATATATTGCCTTTCATTGCCACAACTGTACTTTTTGCCTTACATATTGCCTTTCATTGCCATAACTGTACTTTTTGCCTTACAAATTGCCTTTTGTTGCCACAACTGTACTTTTTGCCTTACATATTGCCTTTTATTGCCACAACTGTACTTTTTGCCTTACATATTGCCTTTTATTGCCACAACTGTACTTTTTGCCTTACATATTGCCTTTTATTGCCACAACTGTACTTTTTGCCTTACAAATTGCCTTTCATTGCCACAACTGTACTTTTTGCCTTACAAATTGCCTTTCATTGCCACAACTGTACTTTTTGCCTTACAAATTGCCTTTCATTGCCATAACTGTACTTTTTGCCTTACAAATTGCCTTTAATTGCCAGAAACTGTACTTTTTGCCTTACAAATTGCCTTTCATTGCCACAACTGTACTTTTTGCCTTACAAATTGCCTTTCATTGCCATAACTGTACTTTTTGCCTTACATATTGCCTTTCATTGCCACAACTGTACTTTGTGCCTTACATATTGCCTTTTATTGCCACAACTGTACTTTTTGCCTTACATATTGCCTTTCATTGCCATAACTGTACTTTTTGCTTTACATATTGCCTTTCATTGCCACAACTGTACTTTTTGCCTTACATATTGCCTTTCATTGCCACAACTGTACTTTTTGCCTTACATATTGCCTTTCATTGCCACAACTGTACTTTTTGCCCTACAAATTGCCTTTCATTGCCATAACTGTACTTTTTGCCTTACATATTGCCTTTCATTGCCATAACAGTACTTTTTGCCTTACAAATTGCCTTTCATTGCCATAACAGTACTTTTTGCTTACAAATTGCCTTTTATTGCCACAACAGTACTTTTTGCTTACAAATTGCCTTTTATTGCCACAACAGTACTTTTTGCCTTACATATTGCCTTTCATTGCCACAACAGTACTTTTTGCCTTACATATTGCCTTTCATTGCCATAACAGTACTTTTTGCCTTACATATTGCCTTTCATTGCCATAACAGTACTTTTTGCCTTACATATTGCCTTTTATTGCCATAACTGTACTTTTTGCCTTACATATTGCCTTTCATTGCCATAACTGTACTTTTTGCCTTACATATTGCCTTTCATTGCCATAACTGTACTTTTTGCCTTACATATTGCCTTTTATTGCCATAACTGTACTTTTTGCCTTACATATTGCCTTTCATTGCCACAACTGTACTTTTTGCCTTACATATTGCCTTTCATTGCCACAACTGTACTTTTTGCCTTACATATTGCCTTTTATTGCCACAACTTTACTTTTTGCCTTACATATTGCCTTTTATTGCCATAACTGTACTTTTTGCCTGACATATTGCCTTTCATTGCCACAACTGTACTTTTTGCCTTACAAATTGCCTTTTGTTGCCACAACTGTACTTTTTGCCTTACATATTGCCTTTCATTGCCATAACTGTACTTTTTGCCTTACATATTGCCTTTTATTGCCACAACTGTACTTTTTGCCTTACATATTGCCTTTTATTGCCACAACTGTACTTTTTGCCTTACAAATTGCCTTTCATTGCCACAACTGTACTTTTTGCCTTACAAATTGCCTTTCATTGCCACAACTGTACTTTTTGCCTTACAAATTGCCTTTCATTGCCATAACTGTACTTTTTGCCTTACAAATTGCCTTTCATTGCCAGGAACTGTACGTTTTGCCTTACAAATTGCCTTTCATTGCCACAACTGTACTTTTTGCCTTACAAATTGCCTTTCATTGCCATAACTGTACTTTTTGCCTTACATATTGCCTTTCATTGCCACAACTGTACTTTTTGCCTTACATATTGCCTTTTATTGCCACAACTGTACTTTTTGCCTTACATATTGCCTTTCATTGCCATAACTGTACTTTTTGCTTTACATATTGCCTTTCATTGCCACAACTGTACTTTTTGCCTTACATATTGCCTTTCATTGCCACAACTGTACTTTTTGCCTTACATATTGCCTTTCATTGCCACAACTGTACTTTTTGCCTTACAAATTGCCTTTCATTGCCATAACTGTACTTTTTGCCTTACATATTGCCTTTCATTGCCATAACAGTACTTTTTGCCTTACAAATTGCCTTTCATTGCCATAACAGTACTTTTGCTTACAAATTGCCTTTTATTGCCACAACAGTACTTTTTGCTTACAAATTGCCTTTTATTGCCACAACAGTACTTTTTGCCTTACATATTGCCTTTCATTGCCACAACAGTACTTTTTGCCTTACATATTGCCTTTCATTGCCATAACAGTACTTTTTGCCTTACATATTGCCTTTCATTGCCATAACAGTACTTTTTGCCTTACATATTGCCTTTTATTGCCATAACTGTACTTTTTGCCTTACATATTGCCTTTCATTGCCATAACTGTACTTTTTGCCTTACATATTGCCTTTCATTGCCATAACTGTACTTTTTGCCTTACATATTGCCTTTTATTGCCATAACTGTACTTTTTGCCTTACATATTGCCTTTCATTGCCACAACTGTACTTTTTGCCTTACATATTGCCTTTCATTGCCACAACTGTACTTTTTGCCTTACATATTGCCTTTTATTGCCACAACTTTACTTTTTGCCTTACATATTGCCTTTTATTGCCATAACTGTACTTTTTGCCTGACATATTGCCTTTCATTGCCACAACTGTACTTTTTGCCTTACAAATTGCCTTTCATTGCCACAACTGTACTTTTTGCCTTACATATTGCCTTTAATTGTCACAACTGTACTTTTTGACTTGCATATTGCCTTTCATTGCCACAACTGTACTTTTTGCCTTACATATTGCCTTTTATTGCCACAACTGTACTTTTTGCCTTACATATTGCCTTTCATTGCCATAGCAGTACTTTTTGCCTTACATATTGCCTTTCATTGTCACAACTGTACTTTTTGCCTTACATATTGCCTTTCATTGCCACAACTGTACTTTTTGCCTTACATATTGCCTTTTGTTGCCACAACTGTACTTTTTGCCTTACATATTGCCTTTCATTGCCATAACTGTACTTTTTGCCTTACATATTGCCTTTTATTGCCACAACTGTACTTTTTGCCTTACATATTGCCTTTTATTGCCACAACTGTACTTTTTGCCTTACAAATTGCCTTTCATTGCCACAACTGTACTTTTTGCCTTACAAATTGCCTTTCATTGCCACAACTGTACTTTTTGCCTTACAAATTGCCTTTCATTGCCATAACTGTACTTTTTGCCTTACAAATTGCCTTTCATTGCCAGAAACTGTACTTTTTGCCTTACAAATTGCCTTTCATTGCCACAACTGTACTTTTTGCCTTACAAATTGCCTTTCATTGCCATAACTGTACTTTTTGCCTTACATATTGCCTTTCATTGCCACAACTGTACTTTTTGCCTTACATATTGCCTTTTATTGCCACAACTGTACTTTTTGCCTTACATGTTGCCTTTCATTGCCATAACTGTACTTTTTGCTTTACATATTGCCTTTCATTGCCACAACTGTACTTTTTGCCTTACATATTGCCTTTCATTGCCACAACTGTACTTTTTGCCTTACATATTGCCTTTCATTGCCACAACTGTACTTTTTGCCTTACAAATTGCCTTTCATTGCCATAACTGTACTTTTTGCCTTACATATTGCCTTTCATTGCCATAACAGTACTTTTTGCCTTACAAATTGCCTTTCATTGCCATAACAGTACTTTTTGCTTACAAATTGCCTTTTATTGCCACAACAGTACTTTTTGCTTACAAATTGCCTTTTATTGCCGCAACAGTACTTTTTGCCTTACATATTGCCTTTCATTGCCACAACAGTACTTTTTGCCTTACATATTGCCTTTCATTGCCATAACAGTACTTTTTGCTTACAAATTGCCTTTTATTGCCACAACAGTACTTTTTGCCTTACATATTGCCTTTCATTGCCACAACAGTACTTTTTGCCTTACATATTGCCTTTCATTGCCATAACAGTACTTTTTGCCTTACATATTGCCTTTCATTGCCATAACAGTACTTTTTGCCTTACATATTGCCTTTTATTGCCATAACTGTACTTTTTGCCTTACATATTGCCTTTCATTGCCATAACTGTACTTTTTGCCTTACATATTGCCTTTTATTGCCATAACTGTACTTTTTGCCTTACATATTGCCTTTTGTTGCCACAACTGTACTTTTTGCCTTACATATTGCCTTTCATTGCCATAACTGTACTTTTTGCCTTACATATTGCCTTTTATTGCCACAACTGTACTTTTTGCCTTACATATTGCCTTTTATTGCCACAACTGTACTTTTTGCCTTACAAATTGCCTTTCATTGCCACAACTGTACTTTTTGCCTTACAAATTGCCTTTCATTGCCACAACTGTACTTTTTGCCTTACAAATTGCCTTTCATTGCCATAACTGTACTTTTTGCCTTACAAATTGCCTTTCATTGCCAGAAACTGTACTTTTTGCCTTACAAATTGCCTTTCATTGCCACAACTGTACTTTTTGCCTTACAAATTGCCTTTCATTGCCATAACTGTACTTTTTGCCTTACATATTGCCTTTCATTGCCACAACTGTACTTTTTGCCTTACATATTGCCTTTTATTGCCACAACTGTACTTTTTGCCTTACATATTGCCTTTCATTGCCATAACTGTACTTTTTGCTTTACATATTGCCTTTCATTGCCACAACTGTACTTTTTGCCTTACATATTGCCTTTCATTGCCACAACTGTACTTTTTGCCTTACATATTGCCTTTCATTGCCACAACTGTACTTTTTGCCTTACATATTGCCTTTCGTTGCCACAACTGTACTTTTTGCCTTACATATTGCCTTTCATTGCCACAACTGTACTTTTTGCCTTATATATTGCCTTTCATTGCCACAACTGTACTTTTTGCCTTACATATTGCCTTTCATTGCCATAACTGTACTTTTTGCCTTACAAATTGCCTTTTGTTGCCACAACTGTACTTTTTGCCTTACATATTGCCTTTCATTGCCATAACTGTACTTTTTGCCTTACATATTGCCTTTTATTGCCACAACTGTACTTTTTGCCTTACATATTGCCTTTTATTGCCACAACTGTACTTTTTGCCTTACAAATTGCCTTTCATTGCCACAACTGTACTTTTTGCCTTACAAATTGCCTTTCATTGCCACAACTGTACTTTTTGCCTTACAAATTGCCTTTCATTGCCATAACTGTACTTTTTGCCTTACAAATTGCCTTTAATTGCCAGAAACTGTACTTTTTGCCTTACAAATTGCCTTTCATTGCCACAACTGTACTTTTTGCCTTACAAATTGCCTTTCATTGCCATAACTGTACTTTTTGCCTTACATATTGCCTTTCATTGCCACAACTGTACTTTGTGCCTTACATATTGCCTTTTATTGCCACAACTGTACTTTTTGCCTTACATATTGCCTTTCATTGCCATAACTGTACTTTTTGCTTTACATATTGCCTTTCATTGCCACAACTGTACTTTTTGCCTTACATATTGCCTTTCATTGCCACAACTGTACTTTTTGCCTTACATATTGCCTTTCATTGCCACAACTGTACTTTTTGCCCTACAAATTGCCTTTCATTGCCATAACTGTACTTTTTGCCTTACATATTGCCTTTCATTGCCATAACAGTACTTTTTGCCTTACAAATTGCCTTTCATTGCCATAACAGTACTTTTTGCTTACAAATTGCCTTTTATTGCCACAACAGTACTTTTTGCTTACAAATTGCCTTTTATTGCCACAACAGTACTTTTTGCCTTACATATTGCCTTTCATTGCCACAACAGTACTTTTTGCCTTACATATTGCCTTTCATTGCCATAACAGTACTTTTTGCCTTACATATTGCCTTTCATTGCCATAACAGTACTTTTGCCTTACATATTGCCTTTTATTGCCATAACTGTACTTTTTGCCTTACATATTGCCTTTCATTGCCATAACTGTACTTTTTGCCTTACATATTGCCTTTCATTGCCATAACTGTACTTTTTGCCTTACATATTGCCTTTTATTGCCATAACTGTACTTTTTGCCTTACATATTGCCTTTCATTGCCACAACTGTACTTTTTGCCTTACATATTGCCTTTCATTGCCACAACTGTACTTTTTGCCTTACATATTGCCTTTTATTGCCACAACTTTACTTTTTGCCTTACATATTGCCTTTTATTGCCATAACTGTACTTTTTGCCTGACATATTGCCTTTCATTGCCACAACTGTACTTTTTGCCTTACAAATTGCCTTTTGTTGCCACAACTGTACTTTTTGCCTTACATATTGCCTTTCATTGCCATAACTGTACTTTTTGCCTTACATATTGCCTTTTATTGCCACAACTGTACTTTTTGCCTTACAAATTGCCTTTCATTGCCACAACTGTACTTTTTGCCTTACAAATTGCCTTTCATTGCCATAACTGTACTTTTTGCCTTACAAATTGCCTTTCATTGCCAGAACTGTACTTTTTGCCTTACAAATTGCCTTTCATTGCCACAACTGTACTTTTTGCCTTACAAATTGCCTTTCATTGCCATAACTGTACTTTTTGCCTTACATATTGCCTTTCATTGCCACAACTGTACTTTTTGCCTTACATATTGCCTTTTATTGCCACAACTGTACTTTTTGCCTTACATATTGCCTTTCCATTGCCATAACTGTACTTTTTGCTTTACATATTGCCTTTCATTGCCACAACTGTACTTTTTGCCTTACATATTGCCTTTCATTGCACAACTGTACTTTTTGCCTTACATATTGCCTTTCATTGCCACAACTGTACTTTTTGCCTTACAAATTGCCTTTCATTGCCATAACTGTACTTTTTGCCTTACATATTGCCTTTCATTGCCATAACAGTACTTTTTGCCTTACAATTGCCTTTCATTGCCATAACAGTACTTTTGCTTACAAATTGCCTTTTATTGCCACACAGTACTTTTTGCTTACAAATTGCCTTTATTGCCGCAACAGTACTTTTTTGCCTTACCATATTGCCTTTCATTGCCACAACAGTACTTTTTGCCTTACATATTGCCTTTCATTGCCATAACAGTACTTTTTGCTTACAAATTGCCTTTTATTGCCACAAACAGTACTTTTTGCCTTACATATTGCCTTTCATTGCCACAACAGTACTTTTTGCCTTACATATTGCCTTCATTGCCATAACAGTATTTTGCTTACATATTGCCTTTCATTGCATAACAGTACTTTTTGCCTTACATATTGCCTTTTATTGCCATAACTGTACTTTTTGCCTTACATATTGCATTTCATTGCCACAACTGTACTTTTTGCCTTACATATTGCCTTTTATTGCCACAACTGTACTTTTTGCCTTACATGTTGCCTTTCATTGCCATAACTGTACTTTTTGCTTTACAATATTGCCTTTCATTGCCACAACTGTACTTTTTGCCTTACATATTGCCTTTCATTGCCACAACTGTACTTTTTGCCTTACATATTGCCTTTCATTGCCACAACTGTACTTTTTGCCTTACAAATTGCCTTTCATTGCCATAACTGTACTTTTTGCCTTACATATTGCCTTTCATTGCCATAACAGTACTTTTGCCTTACAAATTGCCTTTCATTGCCATAACAGTACTTTTTGCTTACAAATTGCCTTTTATTGCCACAACAGTACTTTTTGCTTACAAATTGCCTTTATTGCCGCAACAGTACTTTTTGCCTTACATATTGCCTTTCATTGCCACAACAGTACTTTTTGCCTTACATATTGCCTTTCATTGCCATAACAGTACTTTTTGCTTACAAATTGCCTTTTATTGCCACAACAGTACTTTTTGCCTTACATATTGCCTTTCATTGCCACAACAGTACTTTTTGCCTTACATATTGCCTTTCATTGCCATAACAGTACTTTTTGCCTTACATATTGCCTTTCATTGCCATAACAGTACTTTTTGCCTTACATATTGCCTTTTATTGCCATAACTGTACTTTTTGCCTTACATATTGCCTTTCATTGCCATAACTGTACTTTTTGCCTTACATATTGCCTTTTATTGCCATAACTGTACTTTTTGCCTTACATATTGCCTTTTGTTGCCACAACTGTACTTTTTGCCTTACATATTGCCTTTCATTGCCATAACTGTACTTTTTGCCTTACATATTGCCTTTTATTGCCACAACTGTACTTTTTGCCTTACATATTGCCTTTTATTGCCACAACTGTACTTTTTGGCCTTACAAATTGCCTTTCATTGCCACAACTGTACTTTTTGCCTTACAAATTGCCTTTCATTGCCACAACTGTACTTTTTGCCTTACAAATTGCCTTTCATTGCCATAACTGTACTTTTTGCCTTACAAATTGCCTTTCATTGCCAGAAACTGTACTTTTTGCCTTACAAATTGCCTTTTCATTGCCACAACTGTACTTTTTGCCTTACAAATTGCCTTTCATTGCCATAACTGTACTTTTTGCCTTACATATTGCCTTTCATTGCCACAACTGTACTTTTTGCCTTACATATTGCCTTTTATTGCCACAACTGTACTTTTTGCCTTACATATTGCCTTTCATTGCCATAACTGTACTTTTTGCTTTACATATTGCCTTTCATGCCACAACTGTACTTTTTGCCTTACATATTGCCTTTCATTGCCACAACTGTACTTTTTGCCTAACAATATTGCCTTTCATTGCCACAACTGTACTTTTTGCCTTACATATTGCCTTTCGTTGCCACAACTGTACTTTTTGCCTTACATATTGCCTTTCATTGCCACAACTGTACTTTTTGCCTTATATATTGCCTTTCATTGCCACAACTGTACTTTTTGCCTTACATATTGCCTTTCATTGCCATAACTGTACTTTTTGCCTTACAAATTGCCTTTTGTTGCCACAACTGTACTTTTTGCCTTACATATTGCCTTTCATTGCCATAACTGTACTTTTTGCCTTACATATTGCCTTTTATTGCCACAACTGTACTTTTTGCCTTACATATTGCCTTTTATTGCCACAACTGTACTTTTTGCCTTACAAATTGCCTTTCATTGCCACAACTGTACTTTTTGCCTTACAAATTGCCTTTCATTGCCACAACTGTACTTTTTGCCTTACAAATTGCCTTTCATTGCCATAACTGTACTTTTTGCCTTACAAATTGCCTTTTTAATTGCCAGAAACTGTACTTTTTGCCTTACAAATTGCCTTTCATTGCCACAACTGTACTTTTTGCCTTACAAATTGCCTTTCATTGCCATAACTGTACTTTTTGCCTTACATATTGCCTTTCATTGCCACAACTGTACTTTGTGCCTTACATATTGCCTTTTATTGCCACAACTGTACTTTTTGCCTTACATATTGCCTTTCATTGCCATAACTGTACTTTTTGCTTTACATATTGCCTTTCATTGCCACAACTGTACTTTTTGCCTTACATATTGCCTTTCATTGCCACAACTGTACTTTTTGCCTTACATATTGCCTTTCATTGCCACAACTGTACTTTTTGCCCTACAAATTGCCTTTCATTGCCATAACTGTACTTTTTGCCTTACATATTGCCTTTCATTGCCATAACAGTACTTTTTGCCTTACAAATTGCCTTTCATTGCCATAACAGTACTTTTTGCTTACAAATTGCCTTTTATTGCCACAACAGTACTTTTTGCTTACAAATTGCCTTTTATTGCCACAACAGTACTTTTTGCCTTACATATTGCCTTTCATTGCCACAACAGTACTTTTTGCCTTACATATTGCCTTTCATTGCCATAACAGTACTTTTTGCCTTACATATTGCCTTTCATTGCCATAACAGTACTTTTTGCCTTACATATTGCCTTTTATTGCCATAACTGTACTTTTTGCCTTACATATTGCCTTTCATTGCCATAACTGTACTTTTTGCCTTACATATTGCCTTTCATTGCCATAACTGTACTTTTTGCCTTACATATTGCCTTTTATTGCCATAACTGTACTTTTTGCCTTACATATTGCCTTTCATTGCCACAACTGTACTTTTTGCCTTACATATTGCCTTTCATTGCCACAACTGTACTTTTTGCCTTACATATTGCCTTTTATTGCCACAACTTTACTTTTTGCCTTACATATTGCCTTTTATTGCCATAACTGTACTTTTTGCCTGACATATTGCCTTTCATTGCCACAACTGTACTTTTTGCCTTACAAATTGCCTTTTGTTGCCACAACTGTACTTTTTGCCTTACATATTGCCTTTCATTGCCATAACTGTACTTTTTGCCTTACATATTGCCTTTTATTGCCACAACTGTACTTTTTGCCTTACAAATTGCCTTTCATTGCCACAACTGTACTTTTTGCCTTACAAATTGCCTTTCATTGCCATAACTGTACTTTTTGCCTTACAAATTGCCTTTCATTGCCAGGAACTGTACTTTTTGCCTTACAAATTGCCTTTCATTGCCACAACTGTACTTTTTGCCTTACAAATTGCCTTTCATTGCCATAACTGTACTTTTTGCCTTACATATTGCCTTTCATTGCCACAACTGTACTTTTTGCCTTACATATTGCCTTTTATTGCCACAACTGTACTTTTTGCCTTACATATTGCCTTTCATTGCCATAACTGTACTTTTTGCTTTACATATTGCCTTTCATTGCCACAACTGTACTTTTTGCCTTACATATTGCCTTTCATTGCCACAACTGTACTTTTTGCCTTACATATTGCCTTTCATTGCCACAACTGTACTTTTTGCCTTACAAATTGCCTTTCATTGCCATAACTGTACTTTTTGCCTTACATATTGCCTTTCATTGCCATAACAGTACTTTTTGCCTTACAAATTGCCTTTCATTGCCATAACAGTACTTTTTGCTTACAAATTGCCTTTTATTGCCACACAGTACTTTTTGCTTACAAATTGCCTTTTATTGCCACAACAGTACTTTTTGCCTTACATATTGCCTTTCATTGCCACAACAGTACTTTTTGCCTTACATATTGCCTTTCATTGCCATAACAGTACTTTTTGCCTTACATATTGCCTTTCATTGCCATAACAGTACTTTTTGCCTTACATATTGCCTTTTATTGCCATAACTGTACTTTTTGCCTTACATATTGCCTTTCATTGCCATAACTGTACTTTTTGCCTTACATATTGCCTTTCATTGCCATAACTGTACTTTTTGCCTTACATATTGCCTTTTATTGCCATAACTGTACTTTTTGCCTTACATATTGCCTTTCATTGCCACAACTGTACTTTTTGCCTTACATATTGCCTTTCATTGCCACAACTGTACTTTTTGCCTTACATATTGCCTTTTATTGCCACAACTTTACTTTTTGCCTTACATATTGCCTTTTATTGCCATAACTGTACTTTTTGCCTGACATATTGCCTTTCATTGCCACAACTGTACTTTTTGCCTTACAAATTGCCTTTCATTGCCACAACTGTACTTTTTGCCTTACATATTGCCTTTAATTGTCACAACTGTACTTTTTGACTTGCATATTGCCTTTCATTGCCACAACTGTACTTTTTGCCTTACATATTGCCTTTTATTGCCACAACTGTACTTTTTGCCTTACATATTGCCTTTCATTGCCATAGCAGTACTTTTTGCCTTACATATTGCCTTTCATTGTCACAACTGTACTTTTTGCCTTACATATTGCCTTTCATTGCCACAACTGTACTTTTTGCCTTACATATTGCCTTTTGTTGCCACAACTGTACTTTTTGCCTTACATATTGCCTTTCATTGCCATAACTGTACTTTTTGCCTTACATATTGCCTTTTATTGCCACAACTGTACTTTTTGCCTTACATATTGCCTTTTATTGCCACAACTGTACTTTTTGCCTTACAAATTGCCTTTCATTGCCACAACTGTACTTTTTGCCTTACAAATTGCCTTTCATTGCCACAACTGTACTTTTTGCCTTACAAATTGCCTTCATTGCCATAACTGTACTTTTTGCCTTACAAATTGCCTTTCATTGCCAGAAACTGTACTTTTTGCCTTACAAATTGCCTTTCATTGCCACAACTGTACTTTTTGCCTTACAAATTGCCTTTCATTGCCATAACTGTACTTTTTGCCTTACATATTGCCTTTCATTGCCACAACTGTACTTTTTGCCTTACATATTGCCTTTTATTGCCACAACTGTACTTTTTGCCTTACATGTTGCCTTTCATTGCCATAACTGTACTTTTTGCTTTACATATTGCCTTTCATTGCCACAACTGTACTTTTTGCCTTACATATTGCCTTTCATTGCCACAACTGTACTTTTTGCCTTACATATTGCCTTTCATTGCCACAACTGTACTTTTTGCCTTACAAATTGCCTTTCATTGCCATAACTGTACTTTTTGCCTTACATATTGCCTTTCATTGCCATAACAGTACTTTTTGCCTTACAAATTGCCTTTCATTGCCATAACAGTACTTTTTGCTTACAAATTGCCTTTTATTGCCACAACAGTACCTTTTGCTTACAAATTGCCTTTTATTGCCACAACAGTACTTTTTGCCTTACATATTGCCTTTCATTGCCACAACAGTACTTTTTGCCTTACATATTGCCTTTCATTGCCATAACAGTACTTTTTGCCTTACATATTGCCTTTCATTGCCATAACAGTACTTTTTGCCTTACATATTGCCTTTTATTGCCATAACTGTACTTTTTGCCTTACATATTGCCTTTCATTGCCATAACTGTACTTTTTGCCTTACATATTGCCTTTCATTGCCATAACTGTACTTTTTGCCTTACATATTGCCTTTTATTGCCATAACTGTACTTTTTGCCTTACATATTGCCTTTCATTGCCACAACTGTACTTTTTGCCTTACATATTGCCTTTCATTGCCACAACTGTACTTTTTGCCTTACATATTGCCTTTTATTGCCACAACTTTACTTTTTGCCTTACATATTGCCTTTTATTGCCATAACTGTACTTTTTGCCTGACATATTGCCTTTCATTGCCACAACTGTACTTTTTGCCTTACAAATTGCCTTTTGTTGCCACAACTGTACTTTTTGCCTTACATATTGCCTTTCATTGCCATAACTGTACTTTTTGCCTTACATATTGCCTTTTATTGCCACAACTGTACTTTTTGCCTTACATATTGCCTTTTATTGCCACAACTGTACTTTTTGCCTTACAAATTGCCTTTCATTGCCACAACTGTACTTTTTGCCTTACAAATTGCCTTTCATTGCCACAACTGTACTTTTTGCCTTACAAATTGCCTTTCATTGCCATAACTGTACTTTTTGCCTTACAAATTGCCTTTCATTGCCAGGAACTGTACTTTTTGCCTTACAAATTGCCTTTCATTGCCACAACTGTACTTTTTGCCTTACAAATTGCCTTTCATTGCCATAACTGTACTTTTTGCCTTACATATTGCCTTTCATTGCCACAACTGTACTTTTTGCCTTACATATTGCCTTTTATTGCCACAACTGTACTTTTGCCTTACATATTGCCTTTCATTGCCATAACTGTACTTTTTGCTTTACATATTGCCTTTCATTGCCACAACTGTACTTTTTGCCTTACACATTGCCTTTCATTGCCACAACTGTACTTTTTGCCTTACATATTGCCTTTCATTGCCACAACTGTACTTTTTGCCTTACAAATTGCCTTTCATTGCCATAACTGTACTTTTTGCCTTACATATTGCCTTTCATTGCCATAACAGTACTTTTTGCCTTACAAATTGCCTTTCATTGCCATAACAGTACTTTTTGCTTACAAATTGCCTTTTATTGCCACAACAGTACTTTTTGCTTACAAATTGCCTTTTATTGCCACAACAGTACTTTTTGCCTTACATATTGCCTTTCATTGCCACAACAGTACTTTTTGCCTTACATATTGCCTTTCATTGCCATAACAGTACTTTTTGCCTTACATATTGCCTTTCATTGCCATAACAGTACTTTTTGCCTTACATATTGCCTTTTATTGCCATAACTGTACTTTTTGCCTTACATATTGCCTTTCATTGCCATAACTGTACTTTTTGCCTTACATATTGCCTTTCATTGCCATAACTGTACTTTTTGCCTTACATATTGCCTTTTATTGCCATAACTGTACTTTTTGCCTTACATATTGCCTTTCATTGCCACAACTGTACTTTTTGCCTTACATATTGCCTTTCATTGCCACAACTGTACTTTTTGCCTTACATATTGCCTTTTATTGCCACAACTTTACTTTTTGCCTTACATATTGCCTTTTATTGCCATAACTGTACTTTTTGCCTGACATATTGCCTTTCATTGCCACAACTGTACTTTTTGCCTTACAAATTGCCTTTCATTGCCACAACTGTACTTTTTGCCTTACATATTGCCTTTAATTGTCACAACTGTACTTTTTGACTTACATATTGCCTTTCATTGCCACAACTGTACTTTTTGCCTTACATATTGCCTTTTATTGCCATAACTGTACTTTTTGCCTAACATATTGCCTTTCATTGCCATAGCAGTACTTTTTGCCTTACATATTGCCTTTCATTGTCACAACTGTACTTTTTGCCTTACATATTGCCTTTCATTGCCACAACTGTACTTTTTGCCTTACATATTGCCTTTTATTGCCACAGCAGTACTTTTTGCCTTACATATTGCCTTTCATTGCCACAACAGTACTTTTTGCCTTACATATTGCCTTTCATTGCCATAACAGTACTTTTTGCCTTACATATTGCCTTTCATTGCCATAACAGTACTTTTTGCCTTACATATTGCCTTTTATTGCCATAACTGTACTTTTTGCCTTACATATTGCCTTTCATTGCCATAACTGTACTTTTTGCCTTACATATTGCCTTTCATTGCCATAACTGTACTTTTTGCCTTACATATTGCCTTTTATTGCCATAACTGTACTTTTTGCCTTACATATTGCCTTTCATTGCCACAACTGTACTTTTTGCCTTACATATTGCCTTTCATTGCCACAACTGTACTTTTTGCCTTACATATTGCCTTTTATTGCCACAACTTTACTTTTTGCCTTACATATTGCCTTTTATTGCCATAACTGTACTTTTTGCCTGACATATTGCCTTTCATTGCCACAACTGTACTTTTTGCCTTACAAATTGCCTTTCATTGCCACAACTGTACTTTTTGCCTTACATATTGCCTTTAATTGTCACAACTGTACTTTTTGACTTACATATTGCCTTTCATTGCCACAACTGTACTTTTTGCCTTACATATTGCCTTTTATTGCCATAACTGTACTTTTTGCCTTACATATTGCCTTTCATTGCCATAGCAGTACTTTTTGCCTTACATATTGCCTTTCATTGTCACAACTGTACTTTTTGCCTTACATATTGCCTTTCATTGCCACAACTGTACTTTTTGCCTTACATATTGCCTTTTATTGCCATAGCAGTACTTTTTGCCTTACATATTGCCTTTTATTGCCACAACTGTACTTTTTGCCTTACATATTGCCTTTCATTGTCACAACTATACTTTTTGCCTTACATATTGCCTTTCATTGCCACAACTGTACTTTTTGCCTTACATATTGCCTTTTATTGCCATAGCAGTACTTTTTGCCTTACATATTGCCTTTTATTGCCACAACTGTACTTTTTGCCTTACATATTGCCTTTCATTGCCATAGCAGTACTTTTTGCCTTACATATTGCCTTTCATTGTCACAACTGTACTTTTTGCCTTACATATTGCCTTTCATTGCCACAACTGTACTTTTTGCCTTACATATTGCCTTTTATTGCCATAACAGTACTTTTTGCCTTACAAATTGCCTTTCATTGCCATAACTGTACTTTTTGCCTTACATATTGCCTTTCATTGCCACAACTGTACTTTTTGCCTTACATATTGCCTTTTATTGCCATAGCAGTACTTTTTGCCTTACATATTGCCTTTTATTGCCATAGCAGTACTTTTTGCATTACATATTGCCGTTCATTGCCACAACTGTACTTTTTGCCTTACATATTGCCTTTCATTGCCATAACTGTACTTTTTGCCTTACATATTGCCTTTCATTGCCACAACTTTACTTTTTGCCTTACATATTGCCTTTCATTGCCACAACTGTACTTTTTGCCTTACAAATTGCCTTTCATTGCCATAACTGTACTTTTTGCCTTGCATATTGCCTTTTATTGCCATAGCAGTACATGTATTCTTTAAATGATTTTTAAGATTCCTTCATGCCCCCCCCCCCCCCCCCCCCATTTACTACTGAAAAGAGTTTACTTCTGACAAGAAATAAGAATGGAAATAAATCACTAGACAGTAATTACCTTTTTTAAATTACTTTTATTCAGCAAAGAAAACAAATGACCATTCAATAAGAACTGTTAGTGGATGCCATTACTGATCTCGTCTGCAAAATGCTGCAACATTAACAGCATTGTTTTGTTTTGAAGAAGGAAGCAAACGATTGGGACTTGGTGTAGTGGGGGACATCTTTTTGATGATTAAACAAGTTGATGTTGATGTAGGCCTCTATAACGAGAATACAATTTGAAACTATCGTATAAGGGATTTGATATAAAGTCCACATCTGAAGGAAAGTAGCGAGCTTAGTTGGGAATTGCATACAAATTACGTGTTGTTCACTCCCTGACTCTTGACGCGTCCGCAGACGATGCGAGTGGTTAAGGTGGCCGACCTGTGTGCGCGGCAGCGTCAGTTGTGTGGGCACGTTCAGTGGGCGATGCGCTATCCAGTGGTTGTAGAGGTCAGTGAACCTTTTTTGGCACGGGAATAATAATGGACTTTTTCCAACAAATAGGAACAGTGTGAGTCGCCAAAAGTAACTGAAACAATCGAGTAAAAACATTAGTAAGTTCTAAACAGATTTCTTTCAGAATACAACACTTAATGCCATCTGGACCACAAGCCTTTTACTCAACCCCTGAAACACCTCACGACATCAGGTTCACAAATTACAGGTGTGGGACACGCTCGAGTATCGAGATCCTCACAGAGAGCTTTACATTTTACTCGGTTTCCCGGAACATCAAATCTCGCGTAAAAGTCAATTCATCCACAAATTTGGAATCTGGAACATTAGTGGGCAATGTACCATCCTTGAGCCTCTCACTCATTCCCATCATATGCCTGAGTCCCCTCCAAGCGTTACGAGCATCACCATCGTGTAGTTGTTCTTCAATCTTGTCCTTGTACGACCGTTTACACTTGCCGATGACAGAGCGCAATTCTTTCTTCGCCACCCTGAGGGCGGAGTCATCCTTCTTCAGGAATGCACGCTTCTTCTTCCTCTTCGTCTTCTGCTTCTTCTTCTTCTTCTTCTTCTTCAAACAAGCCTTCACTTCAGCGGTAACCCAAGGTTTGTTATTGGGAAACATGCGAATGGTTCTCTTTGTGGTCACGAGATCCTCACAGAACTTCACATAATCTGTGATCGTCTCAGTAAGTTCATCAGGGTCGTCACAAGAGTCAAAAAATACATCCCAGTCTGTGCACAGGAAACAGTCCTTCAAACGTTCGTTATCCTCCACCGTTCTGGTGTTAACGTCTTGCAAGGAACCGGCATTCGTTTCACCTTTGGTCTGTACGAAGGTAAGAGATGGACCACCTTATGGTCTGATCGTCCGATCGCAGGAGCACATTTCGCCACATAAGCATGTTCAATGTTACCGTAACATTTGTCCAACGTCCTGTTACCACGGGTAGCAACATCCACATCCTGATCGAGGTGAGGGAGTTCCTGATCGAGGTCACATCGATTGAGATCCCCAAGAATCAGGATCGATTGATCCGTTGAACAGGAGGTCGCTCCATTGTAACTTTCTGCGATTCGTTCCGATGCGTATTTAAAGTCCAGCCCCGGTGCGTACACCAGAATAATAGTGCATTGACCAAATTCCCGTGGCAGGTAGTAGGGTCGGAAAGACACCGTCAGTATCTCCACCTCCTTGGAACAGGATCGTTCACGTAGCGTAAAATGTTTGGCCCAATTCAAATTCACCAGCATCCACAAACCGCCACCTTTGGCCTTGCCTGATGACGCGACTCTATCGGCCCTGATCATCTCAAATCCATCGAAGGACACGTCATCGCCTTCACCAAGCCATGTCTCGGTGAAACACACAACCCCTTCGGTGCCCCGCAATGACGTTTTGCAATGCCTGGAGATGGCATAGGAAAGGTGCGGTGTACAATAGCATAACTAAACCAGGAGTGCTTCATCCGAAGATGTATCTTTTCGAAATGTAATTAAATAAGTCATTAATAAAAAATTAAATAATTAATTGATTAATCAATAAATAATTAATTAATTAATCAATAAATAATTAATCGATTAAATGATTAATCAAAAATATCCTTGATAGCCACATCACTTGGTCACTGTCATATCCAAATATTAGCTTCCCAGCTCAAAAGGTTGAGAAATGAGAAAGAAAATAAATAAATGATTAATAATGAAAATAAATAAATAATAATCATTTAAAAATTAAATTATTAATCAATTCGGTCACAGAACACATAAACCACCACCATTTCATCAGAATATGTAACTGAAATGTTTTTTTAGTAATTAATCGAATAGTTAAATAATTAATCGATTAATTGATTAATTGATTAATCAATAACTAAAGCTGAATGCCTCAACTCTGTATTTGCCTCTAAATCTTGTGTCCCAAACCCATCCCTCTCTGTACCCACCATACCCAGTCGTACCCAGCTGCTCCTGGACTCTGTGCCCTTTCCTCCTGACAAGGTGGAAAAGTTTCTGTCAACCCTCGACTCTGATTCTGCAACTGGTCCTGACGGCATCAGCCCACGCGTCCTAAAATCATGTTCTTCCGCTCTTTCACTCCCTCTATCTGTTCTCTTCACCCTCTCTTTTGCTCAAGGTCATCTGCCATCTGCTTGGAAATCAGCCAACATCACCGCTTTGCACAAAAAAGGTGCAAAAACAGATCCTAGCAACTACAGACCAATCAGCCTTCTCCCAATTATCAGCAAAGTCATGGAATCCATCATTGCTTCAGATATGAAATCTTTCCTCTTCTCCAATGGCTTGATCTCTGACCATCAATTTGGTTTCAGACCTGGTCACTCTACTCTGGACATGCTGCTTCTGCTTTCTCAACAATGGATGGAGGTCCTCAATGCCAAACAGGAAATTAGAGCTGTCTCCCTTGACATATCACGTGCCTTCGATACAGTCTGGTACCCCGCACTGCTCACCAAACTCTCCGCCTTTGGTATCCATGGAAATCTCCACGCATGGCTGGCGAACTTCCTCTCTAGTCGTAGTCAACGTGTGGCCCTGAATGGGTTTCTCTCATCTCCTCTTCCCGTTCAGGCTGGAGTTCCCCAAGGCAGTGTCCTGGGCCCTGTGCTTTTTCTGGTCTTCATCAATGATCTCTCTGACTCTCTTGAAAATCCTCTCTATCTCTTTGCTGACGACTCTACTCTCTGTTGCTCCATTCCTCTTCCCTCAGATCGGCAGTCTGCTGCCTCCTCGCTCTCTGCAGACCTGGTCAAAATCACAGACTGGGCAAACAAGTGGAACATGTCTTTCAATCCTGACAAATCTCACACTCTTACGATGTCTCTCCGAAAAGACCGACTGGACAACCCTCCCATCCACTTTCTGAATAATCCTCTCCAAGAAGTTCTGTCACTCAAGCTTTTGGGTCTCACTATCTGCCATGATCTTTCCTGGGAAAACCACATTTCAAATCTGGCCTCCAAAGCCAGTCGCCGACTGGGCATCCTCCGTCGTGCGAAGTCCTTCCTTGGCACACCTGAGCTCCTCACCACATACAAGGCTTTCATCCGCAGCTCAATGGAATACTGCTCTCCCCTCTGGGCTGGTGCTCCTGCCTCACACCTAGCTCGTCTTCACGCTGTTGAAACCAAAGCGTTCAGAATCATTGGAATCTCCCACGATGAAGCTAACTCCAAGGGCCTTTCACTCACTCACCGCAGGCAGGTTGGTGGTCTTTCCGTCTTCTACCGACTCCTCTCTGGCCTTGCCCCCACAGCTCTCTCTGGGCTCCGTCCCCCAAATATTCCTACAGGTCGCACAAGATCTGCCTGCAACCCTCTTATGGTTAAACTGCCAAAATCAAGACTCTCTGCTCACCTTCACTCCTTCATTCCTCTTTTGTCCCGCCTCTGGAACAAACTCCCTCACTCTCTTCAATCCCACTCCACCCTCCAGGTCTTTAAAACAGCTGTTCACCACCATCTCTTATCTTCCCCCATCCAAAACCTTGATCTTTTCTACCCCCGCTAATTTCACCCCAAATCCTACACTTTTTTGAAATACCAACTTCTATCCTGGAAGTCCTTGGTCTCCTTCTGTTTTATACCTTCCCCCCCCCCCCCTACCCACGCCTCCTCCCCCCCCCTTCCCACGCCTCCTCCCCCCAGGCCCTCTCACTCCCGCGCTTCTCCCTGCTCTCAGGTGTTGTGTTTGTCTGCTTCCCTTCCTCTCCCCATCTTGTCTTCCACTCCCTCTTTCTGTATGTTTTGTTTGTCTGGTTGATTTGTTTGTGAAATAAATGTTAGCTGTTTCACGAGCCTCGATTCAGTATACAAAAAAAATAAAATAAATAAATCCTTGATCGCCACATCTCTTGGTCACTCATGTCCAAATATTAGCTTCTCAGCTCAAAAGGTGCCTGAGATATTGGCCAAATAAGAAAGAAAATGAATAAATGATTAATAATGAAAATAAATAAATAATAATCATTAAAAATGTAAATTATTAATCAATTCGGTCACAGAACACATAAACCACCACCATTTCATCAGAATCTGTTACTGATTTTTTTTTTTAGTAATTAATCGAATAATTAAATAATTAATCGATTAATTGATGAATTGATTAATTAATAAATCAACTAGAACGCCACTCAGTGGAGCGCATACTCCCGCCGTGGGTTTAGTTGGAATAATACGTTTTGTTTAACATCCCCTCTTGGACTGGTCGGAAATCTGATAAATGTGCTTCTATAAAATCCGAGAAGCATTTTTGGGGAAAAGTTGACAGACCACTTTTTTATCATAATTTGGGTGTGCTGAGTCCATTCTTGCTGTCTGTCACCCTCTCAAATGAAGGCAAAAGCTTCCAAAATGGCCGAAAACAAAATGGCTGCCAAAGATTCAAGTTTACTGTATTTTATTAATACCTCTCTTAATTAAATACAAAGTTCAGTACTCTCCTCATTTCAAAAGCATCATTATGTACAAAATTATTCTCAAATATGCAAAATACTGTTATTAGTTTCTTAACATAGGTTGATGGTGTCCATATTGAATTTCAAGATGGCTGTCATTGTTAATCGGTATGTTGCCAATATAGGAAATATGAAGGCGACACGAGAGGCTATTTGTAGGCACATTCATATGATGACAAACAGTGAATTAGATAAGGTACAAGCATTTAAGCAGTACATAATGCTACTTTATATGTATTCAAATAAATTTAGCCATATATAATACAATGTACATGTGATGTTCTGATAGAATGTGCATCTCCCTCCAATGTCTCACATGAAAATGATCGAATTTTCTGCAATTGTGTCACACAGTCATTTATATACAGTTCTACTCATTGTGACAGTTGTTGTTATCCTTGCATTTGCATTGTGATGTACACAACAGACGAGACTTTCTGCACTTGCACCGTAAATTCATACAGCCAGTGTTGCAGCTACAGGAAATCAGTTCCAGACACGACTGGGTTACAGGTGGAAATGACATCAAAATGGGCACCAGTTTGTCCTCGCTCTGTTTCCAACCCATGGACTCGGGTGGAGGCAGATCTGGGTAGTTCAGATGTGCTCGTCTCCACACTAATGCCTGATAATGTGAACGTTTCACATGGAAGAATAGTGCATCACTTGTTGGGGGAAGTGACTCTGGAGCGCGGGACTTAATGAAGAGTACTGGTCGAGCCTTGTCAACTGTGTCACCGTGTTGCATCTTGTACATTTTGCAGACAAACAGCTCCGCATCTTTAGCAGTTCCTTCTGTAAGATCTCCATTTCCAAGATTTTGCACTAGTCCGTGATGCTCTGTAAAGACTTTCCATGCAGTGGATTTGCTGTGGCCCGAGAAGAAGGATGTCACATCACTTCCAGTCAAAGCATGGAAGGCTGGAATAGTTTCCAGCACAGTCGGACCAAACGACATCTGTTCTGCTATTGTGTGAATAGGTATATGTTTTCTTTTCTTAGCTGTGCCCGCTTTGAGCCAGAGTTTTATGCAAGACATTCGAGGGAAGTGAGCCAGAAGAAGAACCAGAATGTCAGTATCCCTGGCTTGAACCACTATTCTGTCAGCTTGGTTTTTAACACAATGTAAAATAATACGGGTATCAGCCTCTTCATGCCGAGCTTCAAGCAGGGATGTGTCCACATCCGGGTTGTTTGATTCAACCCTCTCTTCATCAGTGAATCCACCAGCCACAACGATGGTTTTGTCATGCTGATCATGCCTTACCATATGTTCAGAAAGAAATCGTGCCAGGTCTGCCTTGTTTTCCCCGAAGGCCAGGAAATGACTCCAGTCAGCTGGCAAGGGCACCTCATGGCTGTCAATGACTCTTCGAATGGGTCTGATGCCCTTGGCACGCCTCTTCCTCGTCCCGGATTTAATGGACACCTTATAATATCTGTCGAATGCAACATCAATGCGGTCAAACAAATATCCGATCTGAAGGACAGTGTTTTTGAAGACATCAGCCAGATCTCCAAATGTAGAAAGTCCGTGTGGCTTCCCAATGGCAATCACCAAGGCTTGTCCATCAAAAATAATGGTTGCATTGCCACCGAGCTCATCTGGTGCCAGCATCGGTGGGCATGGTGTTTCTGCTGTCAGAACTTGAGACAGAATGGCTTTGGATCCTGTACGAATGTCACCATTCATTTCTGGCAGTGCAATCACATTATAATTGTGATTATAATGAATTGCTAAGAAAAGACAACATTATAATTTGATAGGACAACAAATTTATAGAATATAGATGGTGATACATCATATCTATGGATGACACTTCTAAACTGTGCATTTGACCTCAGGAAGACCGGATATAATAGGTAAAAGAACATTTTGGCGGCCTTTTTGGCAGCTTTGATGCAGTAAAACAGAAAAAATCTTTCCCAAAATTTTTTACAAAAAAAATTCCTGCATCCGGAATTATATCCTGAGCTCCACCAAAAACTAATCAATTCTTCCTTCACCGAAGGGCAATCATCCCAACAACTTTCATCCAAATCCGTTCAGAACTTTTCCAGATATCTTGTTCACAAACACACGAACACACGAACATACGAACATACGAACATACGAACACACACACACACACGGACGGACACGATCGAATGCGTTACTCCTTGTCGGGAGTAATAAATCTGAAAATCACAGAGCCAGAAACAGAATTATTTATTTGGTCTGGGAAGCCCATGCGAGGTTTCTTCTTCTTCAGCCTCTCACAACCCTGGGTGAAGATGCAATCTTTTCAAAAAAAAGTTGGAATTTTGCCATATCTGTTTTATTTGTTTGTTAATATACCTCAGCCATTGACAAATCTGGAACTAAGTCTTTATAAGTTCATCAAACACTGACACCACGAATGACATTCGCTGAGCTAAATGTTGATATCTCTTCTGAGGTAAAAAAAAAAAAAAAAAAAAAAACAGTTTTAAAGCATTATACGTATCAAACGATACATTTAATGAAACGTGGAAACCTAATACACACGTTGGTGGTTTTAAAATGACAGACTATGTCTTTATTAGAAAAAAAAATGAACATTGAAGAAGACGTTGCTAAAATAAATACACCGCTCTAACGCATCACCACGAGTTTAAACTACATTTACAACAAATATGAAAACTATTTTCATACCACAATGTTAAATATAGAATAAATAGTAGATAATGTTTTAAAAAATGAGCCTTAATATCTTCCAATGGTAAAAAAAAATCCTTTAAAAAATTCCTGGATCGGGAATAATATCCTGAGCTTCACCAAAAACTAATCAATTCTTCCTTATCCCAAGGGCATTCATCCCACCAACTTTCATCCAAATCCGTTCAGAACTTTTCCAGATATCTTGTTCACCAACACACGAACACACACACACACACACACACGGACACGAGTGAATGCATTACTCCCTGGCGTGAGTAAAAATAGCCTTCGCAGCCAAATCACCTGGTCATTGGCATGTCCAAATATCAGCTTGTTACTTGCTCCTCCCCAAACCCCGTTCATGGTGTACCTCCGAGCCCCGAGAGGAGTCACGGCAGAAAGATGTGATATTCTGTGTGTCAAAGATCAATGGTGAAACCACACCAATTGTTACCAACAAACAAGTATTGTATTAAGGTCACACAAGAATAACAGCAACAACAATATTAATCAATTGTACAACCAATATATCATTCCTATGATGGTACCATCAGTTTCGTACAATGTAACTCACTGTGCTCCAAGTGAGCGAAAAGAACATTCCCAATGTCTCTATCCCGCATCCTGGCATCAAGCCAAAGTCGATGTTGAAGCGATCGTCAGAACGATGTTGTATCGAGACCAGAATCCCACTCGGTTGACAGTCACACTGCCAAAGATAGGCAAAAGTGTCCTCAAGAGGCGACTGGGAAATCACTCCTTCGGGTATGGACGTTCGATGGCCATCGGGTTGCTCCAGACCTCCAAACAGCTCGGCTCCTTCTCCGACCTCACTCGCTCTGCCTCTTTCTCCTCTTCTTCCTCCTCGTCTGGTTCCCGATCCGGTTTCCGGTTTCTTTTAAAACACTAACTTTTTTTACCTTTTGAAAACAGTTATTTCTATCTCACTTAAACAATAACAATAATAGTACATGCAACCAAAAATGTTTACAGTGGATGAGAGCCACAACAACGGAAGTGACGAATCCGTAACACTTCCCCTCCCCCCCCCCCCCCCCCCCCTCATGAAAGAAAGTTGGAACAGAGTGAAAACTTTGTTTGCATACAAAAACTCTTTTAACAAACAAAAGTAAAACTCACCCCCAAATGATCAATTCACGTGAGCAACAATAATTAATATTCCCCACAATAAAGCAACAAAACTTCCAAACAACCTACAGGAATTTCTAAATTTAGTTCACTCTGGATAAAGCATGAGCAACGACATTGTCCCTGCCCTTTACATGCTCTATTTCCAAGTTGAACTCCTGCAAAGCCAAACTCCATCTCATCAACCTCTGATTTTTATTTTTCAGTTTTTGAATGAAGGTTAAGGGGTTGTGATCAGTGAAGACTTTTATTGGAAAAGTAGTAGTTCAGAGATACACCTCATAATGCTGAAGCACTAGCAGGAGAGCAAGGGTCTCTTTTTCCACGGTGGCATAATTTGCCTGGTATTTGTTAAACTTTTTGGAATAGTAGCACACCTGGTGATCCACTCCATCCTCATCTTCCTGTAATAGAACTGCCCCAGCCCTCACATCACTTGCATCAATGGCCAACTTCAAAGGTGCTTGAAAATCCGGGGCTGCTCGGACAGGAGATCCCATTAATATCGCTTTGACGTGGGCAAAGGCAGCTTGACATTTGTCATCCCAAACAAACTTGGTCTCTTTCCTCAGCAAATTCGTTAAAGGGGCTACCACATCAGAAAAATTCCTGCAGAACCGCCGGTACCAACCAGCCATACCCAAGAATCTCATGAGCTCCTTCTTCCCTTTTGGAACTTGGAAGCGATCAATGGCTTCTATCTTGGCTGTCACCGGTTGCACCTGACCCTGACCTACTACATGGCCTAGGAATACCACCTGTGCCTTTACAAACTCACTCTTAGATAAGTTGATGGTCAACCCTGCCTCGGTCAGTTTCTTGAAAAATGCATGAATTTGTTTAATATGACCTTCCATGGTCATAGTGTGGATGATGACATCATCCAGATAAGCCTCCACCCCCTCAAGGTCTGCAATGAGCTTATTAATCAGCCGTTGAAATGTAGCAGGCCCATTTTTCAATCCAAAGGGAAGAACCTTGTACTGATACAACCCATTTGGTGTGACTAAAGCCGAGATTTCCTTGGCTCTATCAGTAAGACGAATCTGCCAATACCCTTTCAGCAAGTCAAATTGAGTTACAAATTTAGCTGGGCCTATTCTATAAATGCAGTCATCAATCCTCGGGATGGGATAGGAGTCGGTCTTGGTCACTGCATTAACCCGTTTTAAATCCGTACAACAGCGAAAACTGCCATCGGGTTTTGGAACCAACACACATGGTGAGCTCCATTCACTGCTGCTTGGTCGATGATGTCATTCTCCAACATATACTGAACCTTTTTACGAAGATACTTCATCTTCACAGGGTTCATGCGATAGGGGTGTTGCTTCACAGGAGTGGCTTCCCCAACCTCAATATCATGATATACCAAGTCAGTACGACAAGGTACATCTGTGAACGAATGTGCAAACTCAAAAATTAGGCTGGATAGTTGTCCTTGTTGTTCCCTCGTCAAATGACCTAATTTCTCATCTAAATGACTCAACACTTCCGTGTTCATCAATCTGAGACAAGCCTGGTCATCAAAGTTATCAAACTTCAAACCGGCCTCAACCTCTGGATTCTCTTGCACCCCGACTACAGGCACGACAGGTGAGACAGGAACCATTTTTCCCACAGGCTTCCTCTCATAACATTTCTTCAGTCGGTTGACATGACACAGCTGCTGCTTTTTCCGTCGGTCGGGAGTTGTCACCACGTAATCTGTTTCATTAACCCTCCTTTCGATTGCGTAGGGACCGAAATATCTAGCCTGTAGTGGCTGACCTGGAACAGGAAGCAACACTAACACTCGGTCCTCAGGACTGAAATTTCTTACCTGAGATTTCTTGTCATGTCTCACTTTCATTTTATCCTGTGTCACTTTCAAGTTTCTTCTCGCAACTTCACAAGCCTTTGCCAATCTGTGCCCAACCGTTGACACATACTCTACCACTGTTGACTGTGACTCCTCCTGTAGCCACTGTTCTTTCACCAATTTCAATGGTCCTCGCACTGCGTGTCCAAACACAAGTTCAAAAGGACTGAATCCCAATGACTCCTGAACAGATTCCCTCGTAGCAAACAACAATAAGGGTATTCCTTCATCCCAATCCTTGTCACATTCAAAACAATACGTTCCGATCATATTCTTCAATGTCTGATGAAACCTTTCCAAGGCCCCTTGGCTCTCGGGATGGTAAGTCCTTGATCTTACTTGCTCCACTCCCAACAGGTGTACCACTTGCTGAAAAAGCGTTGACATGAAATTGGAACCCTGATCAGACTGGATGACCTTAGGTAGGCCAACGAAAGTGAAAGATTTAATCAAGGCCTTCGCAATAACTGCCGCAGTAATTTTTCTAAGAGGCACTGCCTCTGGGAACCTTGTGGAAGTGCACATGATGGTCAGCAAATACTGATGTCCAGCCTTAGTTTTAGGTAAAGGGCCGACACAGTCAATAATGACTCGGCTGAATGGCTCTTCAAAAGCTGGAATTGGTTTTAAAGGTGCGGGTGGGACTTTCTGATTAGGTTTTCCCACCAGCTGACAAGAGTGGCAAGATTTACAGAACTCCGCAACATCACATCGCAATCCTGGCCAGAAAAAATGTACCAATATTCTGTCACAGGTCTTGTTCACTCCAAGGTGCCCGGCCAAAGGTGTCTCATGCGCCAAACTCAATATCTCCTTCCGGTACGGCGGTGGCACCACAATTTCGGAATGAACTTTCCAATCATCGTTTGCTGGCACCTCTGGTGGTCTCCATTTTCTCATGAGTATTTCCCCTTTCATGAAGTAACCAACAGGTAACTTCATAGCCTCTTCCTCTGTAACGGCTTTAACAATTAAACTCCGGATCTCCGAATCTCCGTGTTGTTCTTCAACAAGTCTCTTTCGGATCAGCACTGTTTGTTCAACCTCGTTCCCAGATGTCTCCGACGCACACTCCATTTCCTCTTTTGTTCCAGATGCCACCTTTTCCTTCGGTTCCTTGATATCACTCCCTTTCCTATTACCTCTTTCAGAATTTTCCTCCTATACCTCTAAGGAACACAAATCCACATCGCCTTCCTTTTCCTTCTCTTCAGAGCGCTTTCTACCCATAGCACGAGTCACTGCACAGGATGGAAAGATACGCGGAATCTCCTGCTCTAACTGTGCGGTGTTGTTTTCCATACTGGGCTTTTCAACCAACATCGGATTACCAGAAACTCGACCACCGGCGAAATCATTCCCGATAATAAAAGAGATTCCCTCTACAGGAAGAGTGGCTTGTAACCCCACAGTGACCGGTCCCGACACCAAATCAGACTTCAAATGGATGACATGAAGAGGAGCTTTAACATAGCCACCAACGCCCTGTAAAAGAACACTAACACCAGTTGCCGTCTTCTCTGACAATGGCAAAATGCCTTCAAGCATCAAAGATTGATGTGCTCCTGTGTCCCTCAATACCCTAACAGGTCTCTGGTTCGTTAAGTCTCCATCCAGTGACACAAACCCCCCCTGAAATAAAAGGTTTGTAACCCTCTTGAACAAGGTCGTTCTGTGATGCCGTAACTTTGGTATGGGAACCTTCACAAGGCACTGTCCTCCAAGGACGATTTCTAGCATTGGCCAATGCATTCGGAGTTGCACTAGTTTGATTCCGCTCCTGATTTTTCCTTTTCAGGGCATAACATTGCGACATCAAATGCCCAGGTTTCT
Organism: Myxine glutinosa; assembly: GCF_964187855.1. Lineage (NCBI taxonomy): Eukaryota > Metazoa > Chordata > Myxini > Myxiniformes > Myxinidae > Myxine > Myxine glutinosa. Next base: position 165,022,857 of record NC_136266.1, on the reverse strand, counting down.
TGCAAAAAGCGCAAGTCGGCCCGGAGGAAAAACTCGTGGTCTGCCTCGGGCCCCCCGGAAGATAAGTCTGTCTTGGAACTGTAGTCTTCTGACCCCTAAAAGTCGTGGTATCAGATTTGTCCCCATAGTCCTCTCTCGGCCGCCTCCATGAAAATCTGTTCTCCGAACCTGATCTACTATATCTCCCCTGTAAAACTCTAGGCGGGAAGTTAGGTTTGTGGAACCCCATCCTGTGTGTCAAGGCATAGTCATCTGCCACGGTTGCTGCCTCATACAACTCTGGTACTTTCTTCTCATCCAGATGTACTTTAATGTCCACGTGGACACACTGTTTGAATTCCTCCACCAAGATCAATTGTCGTAACAGGTTGAAGTCTTTCTCAATCTCCTTCGAGTCACACCACCTATCAAACATGGTTTCTTCATTCTGGCAAACTCCACATGGGTCTCACTTTCCCTCTTCCTGGCATTCCTGAATTTTTGCCGGTAAGCTTCAGGGACCAATTCATAGGCTTTGAGAATGGCTTTCTTCACTATCTCATAATCTGCACATTGGTCAATCGGTAAAGCCGAATAGATATCTTGAACTTTACCCACCAGAACACTTTGCACTAACATAGTCCAGGACCCCACAGGCCATTTTAGCATTTGAGCCACATTCTCAAAATGTAAAAATGACTTGGCCACCTCCTTTTCATTGAAGGGTGTAACCAGCCTCACATGCCTACCAACATACCAAGAGTTCTCACAAGTTGTCGAACTAGCCGGCATGGATACTACTTCTCTCGGTTCTCCCAGTAATTCCAGCTCCTTGAGTTTAAGTTCCTTCTGATACTCCATGTCACGTTCCTTTAACTCCCTTTCGGCTCTCCTTTCCTCTGCTCTTCTTTCCTCGAGTTCTCGTTCCTGTTCTGCTCGTTCCTTTGCTCTTCTTTCCTCGGCTTTCCATTCCAATTTCCAATTTCGATTTCACCAAACTCTCCTCCTTTGGTATCCATGGAATTCTCCACGCATGGCTGGCGGACTTCCTCTCTAGTCGTAGTCAACGTGTGGCCCTGAATGGGTTTCTCTCATCTCCTCTTCCTGTTCAGGCTGGAGAGTTCAGGCTCTTCCCATGTTCCTTGTCCCACTAGAGACTCCACCACCAATGTCTGCATCTCTGCTTTCTTCATACTAACTCGGACCTCCAAGTTAAAATATTTGGCCAATAGCATGAGTTCAGATCTTTTTAATGCCTGGAACTGTGCCTCATTAGGGGACGCCGCAAACTTTTCTGCGTCAAACACCATGGTGACTCTCAGTTAGCACCTGTTAACCTTCACACAAAAATTTTCAAATTTTTTCGAAAAATCTGGGAATGTTAGAAAATTCCTAATTTGGGAATTTTGGGAATGTTGGGGAATTCTATCCCGGATGAGCACTCAATTTCTGTTACGTGCTTGTCCCCAAACACCGGTCATGGTGTACCTCTGAGCCCCGAGAGGAGTCACGGCAGAAAGATGTGTTCTTCTGTGTGTCAAAGATCAATGGTGAAACCACACCAATTGTTACCAACAAACAAGTATTGTATTAAGGTCACACAAGAATAACAGTACAATAACAATATTAATCAATTGTACAACCAATATATCATTCCAATGATGGTACCATCAGTTTTGCACAATATAACTCACAGTGCTCCAAGTGAGTGAAAATAACATTCCCAATGTCTCTGTCCCAGCTTCAAACCAAAATCGATCTACGCTCCAGTGATCGTCAGAACGATGTTGTATCGAGACCAGAATCCCGCTCGGTTGACAGTCACACTGCCAAAGATAGGCAAAAGTGTCCTCAAGAGGCGGCTGGGAAATCACACCTTCGGGTATGGACGTTCAAAGGCTCCCAATCGGCGAACCGTAAATTCCCACTCAAAATCCACATTACACGCACACACCAGGTTACGTCTGGATGCGGTGAAATGGTTGAAGCGAGGTGAAAAACCTGGAGCGATGCGAAATCCGGCGCGAGGCAAAATGTCCAACGGTCCGTTCTCGAGACGTAACGGCACTCCAATGATTCTCTTCGGAATCAACTGCAAAACCTGTCACGCAGGTTTAACTGTCACAGCGATAACAACTCTGTCACAGGAATCCCTTTCCCAGGAAACCCAAAGTTCACTTGTGACCCCCGTTCGCCAGCGTTTGCTCAAAACCTCAACGCAGCTCGGCTCCTTCTCCAACCTCACTCGCTCCGCCTCCCTTTTCTCCTCTTACTCCTCCTCTTCTTCCTCTTCTTCTTCATCCGGGTCCCGATACGGTTTCCTTTTTCTTTTTAAAAGATTATTATTTTTTACCTTTTGAAAACAGTTATTTCCAATTCACTGAAACGATAACAATAATAGTACATGCAACCAAAAATGTTTACAGTGGATGAGAACCACAACAACGGAAGTGGCGAATCCGTAACACATCCACCAAACAGTGATGACTCCATCTACATCTCGCTGTCTGATAACATGGACCAACTTCTATCCACTCATCCCAACTCTCTTTTCCTCATATGTGGTGAATTAATTGTCATCATGTCAGCTGGCTGGGTGTGGGTATCTCTCTCACCAGCCACGGCTCCTCAGCAAAGGACTTCTGCATCTCGTTAGGACTGACACAATCTGTCAATTTCCCGACCTGGATCTCAGTCAACGGAGAATCTTCTCATATGTACTTGGTTATGACAAACTTCCCTGCAAATGTCTGCTGCTCTTCTTCTGCTCCAATCGGTTCATCTGACCATATGCTTGTTAAAGTGGACATCTCTCCGGCCATCCCCAGAGAGCCTCCTCAGCGTCGCCGAGTCTGGCATTTAACTCGGGCCGACTGGCACAGTCTTAAAGCAACCATCAATCATCTGGATTGGTCTCCTATCTCTACTGCCTCTGACATCAACTGATCCTGGGAATTCTTCCAAAGTAAATTGCCTTCTCTCATGCAAAGATTTATCCCATCACGTCTTCAGTTGTCATTCCCTTCCTCCCGTCCATGGTACACGGAATCTTGTGGTGAGGCAGTTGCCCTTAAACAACTTGACTTCGCCTCCTGTAAGACAAATCCAACGGAAGGAAATGTCATTTCCTTTCACAAATCCCGGAACAAGTGTGTGTCCACCCACAGGAGAGCAAGGAAACAATATCTCTCCACTCTCAAACCTGTCTCCCTCTTCCAAATGCTGGTGGCGTCTGGACAAATCTGTTTCTGGTGTTTGTTCCCCTTCCATCCCCTCCCTTACCTCAAACGGATACACAGCTGATTCCGCACGTGAAAAAGCTGAATGCCTCAACTCTGTGTTTGCCTCAAAATATTGTGTCCCGAACCCATCTCTCTCTGTACCTACCTTTCCCAGTCAAACCCAGATGCTCCTGGACTCTGTGTCCTTCTCTCCTGACAAGGTGGATAAGTTTCTGTCAATCCTCGACGATGATTCTGCAACTGGACCAGACGGCATCAGCCCAAGGGTCCTAAAATCCTGCTCTTCCGCTCTTTCACAGACTCTGTCTGTTCTCTTCACCCTCTCTTTTGCTCAAGGTCATCTGCCATCAGCTTGGAAATCAGCCAACATTACCTCTTCACACAAAAAAGGTGCAAACACAGATCCTTGCAACTACAGACCAATCAGCCTGCTCCCAATAATCAGTAAGGTCATGGAATTAATTATCGCTTCTGACATCAAATCCGTCCTCTTCTCCAATGGCTTGATCTCGGATCATCAACTTGGTTTCAGACCAGGTCACTACACTCTGGACGTGCTGCTTCTTCTGTCTGAACAATGGATGGAGGTCCTCAATGTCAAACAGGAAATTAGACCTGTCTCCTTTGACATATCTCGTGCCTTCCATACGGTCTGGCACCCCGCTCTGCTCACCACCTCTCCTCCAATGGAATCCATGGAAATCTCCAAAAATGGCTTGAGGACTTCCTTTCTGGTCGTAGTCAACGTGTGGCCCTGAAAGGGTTTCTCTCATCTCCCCTTCCTGTTCAGGCTGGAGTTCCCCAAGGCAGTGTTCTGGGCCCTGTGCTTTTTCTGGTCTTCATCAATGATCTCTCCGACTGTCTGGAAAATCCTCCCTATCTCTTTGCTGATGACTCCACTCTCTGCCGCTCCATTCCTCATCCCTCAGATCGGCAGTCTGCAGCCTCCTCACTCTCTGCAGACCTTGACAAAATCAGACTGTTCAAACAAGTGGAACATGTCTTGCAAACCTGACAAATCTCACACTCTCACTACATCTCTCCGAAAAAACCGACTGGACAACCCTCCCATCTACTTTCTGAACAATCCTCTCCCAGAAGTTCTGTCACTTAAGCGTTTGGGTCTCACTATCTGCCCTGATCTTTCCTGAAAAAAACACATTTCCAAGCTGGCCTCCAAAGCCAGTCGCCGTCTAGGCATCCTCCGTCGTGCGAAGTCCTTCCTTGGCACACCTGAGCTCCTCACCACATACAAGGCTTTCATCCGCAGCTCAATGGAATACTGTTGTCCCCTCTGGGCTGGTGCTCCTGCCCCACACTGAGCTCGTCTTTACACTGTTGAAACCAAAGCTTTCAGACTTATTCGGAATCTCCCGTGATGAAGCTAACTCTGAGGGCCTTTCACTCACTCACCGCAGGCAGGTTGGTGGTCTTTCCGTCTTCTACCGACTCCTCTCCGCGCTTGCTCCCCCAGCTCTCTCTGGGCTCTGTCCCCCAAATATTCCTACAGGTCGCACAAGATCTGCCTGCAACCCTCTTATGGTTAAACTGCCAAAATCAAGACTCTCTGCTCACCTTCACTCTTTCAATCCTCTTTTCTCCCGCCTCTGGAACAAACTCCCTCACTCTCTTCAATCCCACTCCTCCCTCCAGGTCTTTAAAACGGCTGTTCACCACCATCTCTTATCTTCCCCCATCCAAAACCTTGATCTTTTCTACCCCCGCTAATTTCACCCCATACCCACTTTTTTGAGGTGACTTTTCTCTTCTTTCCTGGAAGTCCTTGGTGTCCTTGCGTTTTATACCTATCCTGCCTCCCCCAGGCCCTCTGCCTCCCACACATCTCCCGATGTCCCTGCCCTCAAATGTTGTGTTTGTGTGCTTCCTCCCCTTCTCTCCCCATCTTGTCGACCGCTCCCACTTTTATGTGCTTTGTTTACTTGTTTGTTTGATTTGTTTGTTTGATAAATGTTAGCTCTTTCACGAGCCTCGACTCTGTATATAAAAAAAAAAAATTGATGCAGGAGGTTGCTGAGCAACCATATTCCCGAAATTTCAGAGTATGAAGTTCACTTCACGTGACTATCGGGACCTATCAACAAGGTACCTGAAGTACAAATTTCCAACCCAAGATATTTTATGTTAACATCGTATTACTCACGCAGGACATCCAAAGGAATCAAAAGATGCCAACCAGGTATGGTACTTGGGGTGGGGGTGCACGACCAGCCGGCGGACCATGTGGGCCTCAATTCCCAGGGTGTTCCGTTAGCAAGCAGCTCGCTTATCGCTCGCCAAGCGGCTCGCTTGAATCAAAGCGCTCAAGTAAGTACTCCAAGGTAACAGAGCGGAGTGTTCGACACCTGTTATCATCGATATTACAAGCGGCCTGCTGATGGAACACACCCCTGCTGCTCACCTCCTCTTTTATCCTTCGCTCTTCTCCCTCATTCCTTCGAAGATCTGTCTCAAAACACCGTTGCTCGGCAACGGAAGAGGCGGAAGTGGCAGGCAAACGATCAGGGGTGAAAGTGCAACTTGGTCAAAGAAGAAATGTGAATATTTCCGCAGACAGAGTGCAGAATGGCTGAATTATAAATAAAACATTGTTAAAACCAGGACGACTTTACTTCTCTACAACACAATAATTCACCTTTTGGGCGTGGTCAGCACTCCAAGCACCTGTGGATCGCATGAAATGCTCGTCCTGGCTTCTTCCTCAGCTGAGGTAAATGTTATTTTAAAATCAGTGGAAGATAATAACAAGAGATCGTTTGAGGATTACTCACCGGAGCTTTCAGATTAAATCATTTCAATTAATTGAACTCCTGCTTGGTCAAAAGACACGACCAGCGGCTGGGAGAAGTTCAAGAGAAAACACACAACGGGCGGGAAATCTAAACGGTGTTTCCTACGACGCCCGCGTTTAGTTGTTAAATGTTGTCCATTTCACTTTTCACATCAGAATAGAAGAATCTAGTTCAAGTGAACGGTCGCAGGCAGAGATGTAGCGTTTGTGACCAGGGCGAAATGATTAGATTTTGATGAAGATCTGGATTCGGCGACTAGAATCTTTAAGTGATTCTTCACCATTGGGAGATGGGGCCAAAAATGATACATAGCAGGATATCTCAAAAAGTTGTGGACGGATTTGGACGTAACTTCGGGGACCGGTTGTGTGTCCGACAAGGTCAAATAGATTCGAAGTTAAGCCTTGACTGATTATTCAGTTGAGGATTCTGTGTTTGGGGTTCACAGATCTGCGAATGTCCCCCATTGCATGGATTGTTTATTTATTATTTTTAATACCTCAGCAGATGCCCCCTACTATACACCCTGAACTTGGCCCTCGAGTGTCCATAGCGGTGTATAGTAGAGGATTGTGAAGCGCCAACCCATTGCTTTCAAGGGCATTATCTGCTTGTTTGGGTCTTTTGTAATTCTTGTCAATAAAATGAACCCAAGATTTCTTCCCCATTCAAATCATATAATTTATAGGTCCAAGGGACGGTATTCATTACATCAACGATTTTAAAAAGTTCATTAGTCCATTCATTCATTCATTTCGGTTTATTTAAATATTTAAACACTGGGCAAGGCAGTTCGAAGACTGAAATTTGTCAAGTTTACAATAATAAAACTGTTTCATAAAACTTACAAATGTACATCAAAATAATATTAATCATATAAAATTACATTAATAAATTTAATAAATATAAAATTACATCAATCAAAATATCAAAATAAGTATATGGAATAAATAAACATGTTTTATGTTGGGTGGGTCGGGCATATATAGATCCAGGTAGATCTGCATCGGTCGGTGCTTCGTCTGTCGGGAAAGGGAATCTCGAGGTTTCTCGAGTTCTGTAGCCCGAATGTCGGATTAAGTGTGCAGCTGTGATCATGCGAGGATGATCGGGTGATAGGTAGAAGAGGGATTAGGCCAACTCCCCGGTATGTCAAACCTCTGTGATCATTCGGTATCCCTTATGGCAACACATCACATGTGTTGTTAGATCCATTCGTGCACACACTAATTAAATTCCCCTCCGGCACAAGACGATAAAACTGACCGGAAGAGCAGACAGCAACACATCACATACATTAGTTAGTCCATTAGTGCACACACTAATTAAATTCCCCTCCGGCACAAGACGATAAAACTGACCGGAAGAGCAGACAGCAACACATCACATGCATTAGTTAGATCCATTGGTGCACACACTAATTAAATTCCCCTCCGACACAAGACGATAAAACTGACCGGAAGAGCAGACTGAGCAACACATCACATACATTAGTTAGATCCATTCGTGCACACACGAATTAAATTCCCCTCCGACACAAGACGATAAAACTGACCGGGAGAGCAGACAGCAACACATCACATGCATTAGTTAGATCCATTGGTGCACACACTAATTAAATTCCCCTCCGACACAAGACGATAAAACTGACCGGAAGAGCAGACAGCAACACATCACATGCATTAGTTAGATCCATTGGTGCACACACTAATTAAATTCCCCTCCGACACAAGACGATAAAACTGACCAGAAGAGCAGACAGCAACACATCACATACATTAGTTAGATCCATTGGTGCACACACGAATTAAATTCCCCTCCGGCACAAGACGATAAAACTGACCGGAAGAGCAGACAGCAACACATCACATACATTAGTTCGATCCATTAGTGCACACACTAATTAAATTCCCCTCCGACACAAGACGATAAAACTGACCGGAAGAGCAGACAGCAACACATCACATACATTAGTTAGATCCATTGGTGCACACACTAATTAAATTCCCCTCCGCCACAAGACGATAAAACTGACCGGAAGAGCAGACAGCAAGCGACCGCACCCCTACGGCGCCATGGCAAGCAGACATCGCACAGGCTGGCCGAGAGTCACGCCTCGGAGAACTCGTGATTGACAGGAGGGGGAGCGGCGAGCAACAACCTGAGCACTGGTTGGAGAGTAGGGAGGATGAAGGACGCGCAACACTGATTGGACACCACAAGGACGTGCGACCGTTGCACGGTCGGACGAGCTTCCAACAAACGATGCGCTGATTGGAAGAAAAAGACCAGGATGTGAGGAAGGCGCAAAAAGCCGCAAGGAAACGACGCACTGATTGGCAGAGATAGAGGGCTGACATCAGAAGACGTCTGATAGAGGTAAATGGAGACGGACATTTTTTCCTCTTCTCGCTTCCCTCTTTGCCTCTGCCTCTTCCTGCCTTCCCCCGATGGAGACCGTTCCTTTCTTATTTTGTTGCCCTTTGCGCGTTCCTGTGCTGGCGGACCTCTCATCTTGGTTCCGGACAAGGGGGCGACTCCGCTAGACGAGTCCGGGCACAGCCAGAGGAGCGAGCTGCACTCGACTCGTTCTAGTCGTTGGGAGGGCCAGTGGAACACCAGCAGACGAGCCGAGCGATTCGTGCCGACCGGAGCCACGTCGGACGGAGCATGAACGACCCGAGACACAGACTGAGATAAGCCCAACACAAACACGGACACAATGTTTTATTTTATTCTTCATTCCCCTGTGCTGTATTTGAAGTCTGTGAGTGGGATCCCAATCATGGTTTTAGTTCTTCCATCGCGTAATAAATACTTCTATTTGTACATTTTACATCCGCGTCGGAGTGGGTTGATTTTCAGGGTGAAGACCGACAGGTAAGCTGCGGCATTCTCCCCCAAACTCCCCCCCTCCCAAACCCCCCATCTCCCCTGCTCGTGTTTGATCTGCCATTGCATTGGAAACGCCTCATCTTACTATAATTCACCAAATGTCCATCTGTCTGTTCGAAGGTACCGCAAACTGCTGAACCGATCGCAAAGATATTTTGGGCGGGTAATCCTGGGACCCCTGGGAGTAAAATAGACTATTTAGTTTTCCCAATTTCAGCTTTGGTCTCCAGCATTCTCAGGTTTGGACTCCCACATAACATTCGCACTCGCATAACGTTCGTTGTGACGAGGTTGTCGTTGTAACGATGTTGTGGCGATGTATGTGTTCACGGTCGTGTTTGACGTGATGGTGTGAACGTAATTTCATAATGTTTTTCGTTTCGTAATCCTTTAATGAACGTTCAATGTTTAATGAACGTTTAATGCCCTTCGGTGTCCGGTGCCGCACGCGTGCTACACTGGATGGGCCAGCGTGTACCTTGCCCTCGGGTAAACCGCTGAGCCCCATCCGTGATGGGACTGGGGCTTGAGACACATGAGACAGTGTCTCACGAACGAGGAATTCCCAGTAAGCGCGAGTCATCAGCTCGCGTTGATTAGGTCCCTGCCCCTTGTACACACTGCCCGTCGCGGCACAAACATCACAATGAAACACAATCACAATTCACATATTCGTGCAATTCGAGAAAATGAACTTTTATCAGCAATGTCGTCTATCCTGAAGTTCTAAGCTGAAGAAGAGGTACAAAATCATTCAATTATTTTCCCTAAAGAAAAGCGTACAGTTGATATCACGATTTGAAACACAATGGAATAATATTTACCGATATGAACAGTGATGTGGCTTTTATTGAAATTCTAAAGATACTGTTTAGATGTTGATGATTTGCGTGTGATATGATTTGACGGATGTTGAAATGAACTGGCAACGGTACCCGCCCTATGGGCGGGGCTTCAATTGGGAAGGCCAAATGAAAAGGAAAAAAAATATCAGAAATTGAAGGTTTTTTTAATTTTAAACGATTCATTTAAACATCCGTTGAATCATATCACACGCAAATCATCAACATCTAAACAGTATCTTTAGAATTTAAATAAAAGCCACATCACTGTTCATATCGGTAAATATTATTCCATTGTGTTTCAAATCGTGATCGATACACTATGATCGTGATGATCGTGATCGTGAATCGGGATCGATAATATTGTTCACAATCGCTATGTCGTATGTACTCCCGATACGTGTACCAAATTCCCGATACGTGTAACTGTACCAAATCAACAGTTAAAAGGATTTTGAGCCGATAGCTGTTACGGCCTTGGCAAGATCGATGGAGACAGCGTTTATTGTCCTCCGTCGCACCACGGAGCGAAAGGGGGACTATGGTTTTCCCCTCCTTCCGTGTGTACGTCCGTGCGTGCGTATGTACATGCGTGCGTGCGTAAGCGAAGGACCGAATTCTAATTTGGTGTGTGGGTGCAACCCACGTCAAAATCCAAGATGGCCGCCGCCATGTATGTCTGACTCCATGTATGTCTGAACCTTGTGAGCGGAATATCTTGAAAAATAAGCGAAGTACCAACTTCTAATCTGGTGTGTGGGTGTATCTTGGCATAAGGAAGAACGTTATTGAAAATAGGGTGACCACGTCAAAATCCAAGATGGCCGCCACCATATATATGTCTGAACCTTGTGAGCCAAATATCTTGAAAAATAAACGAACTACTAACTTGTAATCTGGTGTGTATGTGTATCTATACATAAGGGAGAACAATATTGAAAATTGGGTCGCCACGTCAAAATCCAAGATGGCCGCCTTGTTATAATTTTAATGAAGTACACTGTCTCAAGCCCCAGTCCCCATCACAGATGGGGCTCAGCGGTTTACCCGAGCCTGACGGCAAAGGGCAAGGTACACGCTGGCAAGTCCAGTGTAGCGCGCGTGCGGCCCTGGACATCGAAGGGCATTAAACGTTCATTAAACATTAAACGTTCATTAAACATTAAACGTTCATTAAAGGATTACGAAATGAAAAACATTACGAAATTACGTTCACACCGTCACGTCAAACACTACCGTGAACACATACATCGTCACAACATCGTCACAATGAGAACATCGTCACAATGAGAACATCATCACAATGAACATTACGCGAACGCGAATGTTATGTGGGAGTCCAAACCTGAGAATGCTGGAGACGAAAGCTGAAATTGGGAAAACTAAATAGCCTATTTTACTCCCAGGGTTCCCAGGATTACGCACCCAAAATATCTTTGCGATCGGTTCTGCAGTTTTTACGGTACATTCGAACAGACAGATGGACATTTGGTGAATTATAGTAAGATGCACCGACATAACAGAATTAAGCATTTCAATCAAAAAAGGAATTGTTGAATTCTTGTATCTCTGAGTCTTCCACCGAGGTAGGTCAAGATGTTGAGCATTCCTGAGTTGCATATTATATCGAGACACGGATTGTTGGGTCAGAGGAACAATGTCACGGTGACGATCACATTTTAAAAGACCAAGACCAAAACGCAAGAGAAGACAATTCCTGCGTTTGCTCAACAACTGTAAACCAGAATGACGAAGTTGTTGAGCATAGGACTGAATAGATGGGTACGCAATAAAACGATTGGGTGTAGTACAAACGCAATCCTCCCCATCTCTTTGCTGATGACTCCACTCTCTGCCACTCCATTCCTCATCCCTCAGATTGGCAGTCTGCAGTCTGCAGCCTCCTCACTCTCTGCAGACCTGGACAAAATCACAGACTGTTCAAACAAGTGGACCATGTCTTGCAAACCTGACAAATCTCACACTCTTACTATGTCTTTCCGAAAAGACCGACTGGACAACCCTCCCATCTACTTTCTGAAGAATCCTCTACAAGAAGTTCTGTCACTCAAGCTTTTGGGTCTCACTATCTGCCATGATCTTTCCTGGGAAAACCACATTTCCAAGCTGGCCTCCAAAGCCAGTCGCCGACTAGGCATCCTCCGTCGTGCTCAGTCCTTCCTTGGCACACCTGAGCTCCTCACCACATACAAGGCTTTCATCTGCAGCTCAATGGAATACTGTTGTCCCCTCTGGGCTGGTGCTCCTGCCCCACACTGAGCTCGTCTTTACACTGTTGAAACCAAAGCTTTCAGAATTATTGGAATCTCCCGCGATGAAGCGAACTCCGAGGCCTTTCACCCACTCACCGCAGGCAGGTTGGTGGTCTTTCTGTGTTCTACCGAATCCTATCCGGCCGAGCTCCCCCAGCGTTGTCTGTGCTCTGTCCTCAAAATATTCCTACAGGTCGCACAAGATCTGCCAGCAACCCTCTGATGGTTAAACTGCCGAAATCTCGGCTCTGCTCACCTTCACTCTTTCATTCGTCTTCACTCCCACCTCTGGAATAAACTCCCTCACTCTCTTCAATCCCACTCCTCACTCCAGGTCTTTAAAACAGCTGTTCACCACCATCTCTTATCTTTCCCCATCCAAAACCTTGATCTTTTCTTCCCCCACTAATTCACCCCAGATCCACCTTGTTTGAAATTCCAACATCTTTCCTGGAAGTCCTGGCAGTGTCCACATGTTTTATACATCTCCCACCCCCCCCCCTCCCTGCCCATGCCTCCCCGCCCCAAAGCCCTCTCCCTCCCACAGATCTCTCGATGTCCCTGCTCTCAGACGTTGTGTTTGTGTGCTTCCCTTCCTCTCCCCATCTTGTCTACCGCTCCCGATGTTATATGTTTTATGTGTCGGTTTGTCTTTCTGTGTGATTAATGTTAGCTCTTTCACGAGCCTCGATATTGTATTCAAAAAATGAATAATAATAAATAAAAAAACCTGAAAATCGCACAGCCAGAAACAGAATGATTTATTTGGTCCGGGAAGCCCATGCGAGGTTTCTTCTTCTTCAGCCACTCACAACCCTGGGTGAATATGCGATCTTTTTTTTTTAAAGTTGGAATTTTGCCAAATCTGTTTTATTTGTTTGTTAATATACCTCAGCCATTGACAAATCTGGAACTAAGTCTTTATAAGTTCATCAAATATTGACACCGTGAATGACATTCGCTGAGCTATTAAATGTTGATATCTCTTCTGAGGTAAAAAAAACAAACAAAAAAAAAAACTGTTTTAAAGCATTATACGTATCAAACGATACATTTTATGAAACGTGAAAACCTAATACACACTTTGGTGATTTTAAAATGACAGAATGTCTTTATTAGAAAAAAAAATGAACATTGAAGACGACGCTGCTAAAAAAAATACACTGCTCTAACGCATAACCACGAGTTTAAACTACATTTACAACAAATATGAAAACTATTTTCATATCACAATGTTAAATATAGAATAAATAGAAGATAATGTTAAAAGAAAATGAGCCCTATCTTCCAAAGGTAAAAAAATCCTTCAAAAAATTCCTGGATCGGGAATAATATACTGAGCTTCACCAAAAACTAATCAATTCTTCCTTATCCCAAGGGCTTTCATCCCACCAACTTTCATCCAAATCCGTTCAGAACTTTTCCAGATATCTTGTTCACCAACACACGAGCACATACACATCTCGTTTTTTCATTTCTGTTCCTCACAATTCTATCCCTCTCTTTCATTGACAGACACACACACACACACACACACACACACACACACACACACACACACACACACACACACACACACACACACACACACACACACTCGGACACGAGTGAATGCATTACTCCCTGGCGTGAGTAAAAATAGCCTTTGCAGCCAAATCACCTGGTCATTGGCATGTCTAAATATCAGCTTGTTACTTGCTCCTCCCCAAACCCCTTTCACGGTGTACCTCCGAGCCCCGAGAGGAGTCACGGCAGAAAGATGTGATATTCTGTGTGTCAAAGATCAATGGTGAAACCACACCAATTGCTACCAACAAACAAGTATTGTGTTAAGGTCACACAAGAATAACAGCAACAACAATATTAATCAATTGTACAACCAATATATCATTCCTATGATGGTACCATCAGTTTCGTACAATGTAACTCACTGTGCTCCAAGTGAGCGAAAAGAACATTCCCAATGTCTCTATCCCGCATCCTGGCATCAAGCCAAAGTCGATGTTGAAGCGATCGTCAGAACGATGTTGTATCGAGACCAGAATCCCGCTCGGTTGACAGTCACACTGCCAAAGATAGGCAAAAGTGTCCTCAAGAGGCGACTGGGAAATCACTCCTTCGGGTATGGACGTTCGATGGCTCACAGACGGCGAACCGCAAATTCCCACTCAAATTCCACGCTACACACACACACAACAGATTAACGTCTGGATGGTTGTGAAATGGTTGAAGCGAGGTGAAGAACCTGGATCGATGAGAAATCAGGCGCAAGGTAGAATGGCCAACAGTCCGTTCTCGGGACATAACGGCACTCTAATGATTCTCTTCGGAATCAACTGCAAAACATGTCACACAGGTTTATCTGTCACAGCGATAACAACTCTGTCGCAGGAATCCCTTTCCCAGGAAACCCCAAAGTTCGCTAGTGACCTCCGTTCGCCAGCGTTTGCTCCAGACCTCCAAACAGCTCGGCTCCTTCTCTGACCTCACTCGCTCCGCCTCATTCTCCTCTTCTTCTTCCTCGTCTGCTTCCCGATCCGGTTTCCGGTTTCTTTTAAAACACTAACTTTTTTACCTTTTGAAAACAGTTATTTCTATCTCACTTAAACAATAACAATAATAGCACATGCAACCAAAAATGTTTACAGTGGATGAGAGCCACAACAACAGAAGTGACGAATCCGTAACACTTCCCCCCCCTTCAAGAAAGAAAGTTGGAACATAGTGAAAACTTTGTTTGCATACAAAAACACTTTTAACAAACAAAAGTAAAACTCACCCCCAAATGATCAATTCACGTGAGCAACAATAATTAATATTCCCCAAAATAAAGCAACAAAACTTCCAAACAACCTACAGGAATTTCCAAAGTTAGTTCACTCTGGATAAAGCATCAGCAACGACATTGTCCCTGCCCTTTACATGCTCAATTTCCAAGTTGAACTCCTGCAAAGCCAAACTCCATCTCATCAACCTCTAATTTTTATTTTTCATTTTGTGAATGAAGGTTAAGGGGTTGTGATCAGTGAAGACTTTTATAGGAAAGGTTCCGAGATACACCTCATAATGCTAAAGTGCTAGCAGGAGAGCAAGGGTCTCTTTTTCCACGGTGGCATAATTTGCCTGGTGTTTGTTAAACTTTTTGGAATAGTAGCACACCGGGTGATCCACTCCATCCTCATCTTCCTGTTATAGAACTGCCCAAGCCCCCACATCACTTGCATCAATGGCCAACTTGAAAGGTGCTTGAAAATCCGGGGCTGCTCGGACAGGAGAGCTCATTAATATTTCTTTGACGTGGGCAAAGGCAGCTTGACATTTGTCATTCCAAACAAACTTGGTCTCTTTCCTCAGCAAATTCGTTAAAGGGGCTACCACATCAGAAAAATTCCTGCAGAACCGCCGGTGCCAACCAGCCATACCCAAGAATCTCATAAGCTCCTTCTTCCCTTTTGGAACTTGGAAGTGATCAATGGCTTCTATCTTGGCTGTCACTGGTTGCACCTGACCCTGACCTACTACATGGCCTAGGAACACCACTTGTGCCTTTACAAACTCACTCTTAGATAAGTTGATGGTCAACCCTGCCTCGGTCAGTTTCTTGAAAAATGCATGGATTTGTTTAATATGATCTTCCATGGTCATGGTGTGGATGATGACATCATCCAGAATAGCCTCCACCCCCTGAAGGTCTGCAATGAGCTTATTAATCAGCCGTTGAAATGTAGCAGGCCCGTTTTTCAATCCAAAGGGAAGAACCTTGTACTGATACAACCCATTTGGTGCGACTAAAGCCGAGATTTCCTTGGCTCTATCAGTAAGAGGAATCTGACAATGCCCTTTCAGCAAGTCAAATTGAGTTACAAATTTAGCTGGGCCTATTCTATCAATACAGTCATCAATCCTCGGGATGGGATATGAGTCGGTCTTGGTCACTCCATTAACCCGTTTTAAATCCGTACAACAACGAAAACTGCTGTCGGGTTTTGGAACCAACACACATGGTGAGCTCCATTCACTGCTGCTTGGTTCGATGATGTCGTTCTCCAACATATACTGAACCTCCTTCCGAAGATACTCCATCTTCACAGGGTTCATGCGATAGGGGTGTTGCTTCACAGGAGTGGCTTCCCCAACCTCAATATCATGATATACCAAGTCAGTATGACCAGGTACATCTGTGAACAAATGTGCAAACTCAAAAATTAGGCTGGATAGTTGTCCTTGTTGTTCCCTAGTCAAATGACCTAATTTCTCATCTAAATGACTCAACACTTCCGTGTTCGTCAATCTGGGACAAGCCTGGTCATCAAAGTTATCAAACTTCAAACTGGCCTCAACCTCTGGATTCTCTTGCACCCCGACTACAGGCACGACAGGTGAGACAGGAACCATTTTTCCCACAGGCTTCCTCTCATAATATTTCTTCAGTCGGTTGACATGACCCAGCTGCCGCTTTTTCCGTCGGTCGGGAGTTGTCACCACGTAATCTGTTTCATTAACCCTCCTTTCGATTGCGTAGGGACCAAAATATCTAGCCTGTAGTGGCTGACCTGGAACAGGAAGCAACACTAACACTCGGTCCTCAGGACTGAAATTTCTTACCTGAGATTTCTTGTCATGTCTCACTTTCATTTTATCCTGTGTCACTTTCAAGTTTCTTCTTGCAACTTCACAAGCCTTTGCCAATCTGTGCCCAACCGTTGACACATACTCTACCACTGTTGACTGTGACTCCTCCTGTAGCCACTGTTCTTTCACTAATTTCAATGGTCCTCACACTGCATGTCCAAACACAAGTTCAAAAGGACTGAATCCCAATGACTCCTGAACAGATTCCCTCGTAGCAAACAACAATAAGGGTATTCCTTCATCCCAATCCTTGTCACATTCAAAACAATACCTTCTGATCAAATTCTTCAATGTCTTGTGAAACCTTTCCAAGGCCCCTTGGCTCTCGGGATGGTAAGTACTTGATCTTACTTGCTCCACTCCCAACAGGTGTACCACTTGCTGAAAAAGCGTTGACATCAAATTGGAACCCTGATCAGACTGGATGACCTAAGGTAGGCCAACGAAAGTGAAAACTTTAATCAAGGCCTTCGCAATAACTGCCGCAGTAATTTTTCTAAGAGGCACTGCCTCTGGGAACCTTGTGGAAGTGCACATGATGGTCAGCAAATACTGATGTCCAGCCTTAGTTTTAGGTAAAGGGCCGACACAGTCAATAATGACTCGGCTGAATGGCTCTTCAAAAGCTGGAATTGGTTTTAAAGGTGCGGGTGGGACTTTCTGATTAGGTTTTCCCACCATCTGTCAAGAGTGGCAAGATTTAAGGAACTCCGCCACATCACGTCGCAATCCTGGCCAGAAAAAATGTACCAATATTCTGTCACAGGTCTTGTTCACTCCAAGGTGCCCGGCCAAAGGTGTCTCATGCGCCAAACTCAATATCTCCTTCTGGTACGGCGGTGGCACCACAATTTGGTAATGAACTTTCCAATCATCGTTTGCTGACACCTCCGGTGGTCTCCATTTTCTCATGAGTATTTCCCCTTTCATGAAGTAACCAACAGGTATCTTCATAGCCTCTTCCTCTGTAACGGCTTTAACAATTAAACTCCGAATCTCCGAATCTCCGTGTTGTTTTTCAACAAGTCTCTTTCGGACCAGCACTGTTTGTTCAACCTCGTTCCCAGATGTCTCCGACGGACACTCCATTTCGTCTTTTGTTCCAGATGCCACCTTTTCCTTCGGTTCCTTGATGTCACTCCCTTTCCTATTACCTCTTTCAGAATTTTCCTCCAATACCTCAAAGGAACCCAAATCCACATCGCCCTCCTTTTCCTTCTCTTCAGAGCGCTTCCTACCCATAGCACGAGTCACTGCACAGGATGGAAAGATACCCGGAATCTCCTGTTCTAACTGTGCGGTGTTATTTTCCATACTGGGCTTTTCAACCAACATCAGATTAGCAGAAACTCGACCCCCGGCCAAATCATTCCCGATAATAAAAGAGATTCCCTCGACAGGAAGAGTGGCTTGTAACCCCACAGTGACCGGTCCCGACACCAAATCAGACTTCAAATGGATGACATGAAGAGGAGCTTTAACATAGCCACCAACGACCTGTAAAAGAACACAAACACCAGTTGCCGTCTTCTCTGACAATGACAAAATGCCTTCAAGCATCAAAGATTGATGTGCTCCTGTGTCCCGCAATACCCTAACAGGTCTCTGGTTCGTTAAGTCTCCATCCAGTGACACAAACCCCCCCTGAAATAAAAGGTTTGTAACCCTCTTGAACAAGGTCGTTTTGTGATGCCGTAACTTTGGTATGGGAACCTTCACAAGGCACTGTCCTCCAAGGACGATTTCTCGCATTGGCCAATGCATTCGGAGTTGCACTAGTTTGACTCAGCTCCTGATTTTTCCTTTTCAGGGCGTAACATTGGGACATCAAATGCCCAGGTTTCTTGCAAAAAGCGCAAGTCGGCCGGAGGAAAAACTCGTGGTCTGCCTCGGGCCCCCCGGAAGATAAGTCTGTCTTGGAACTGTAGTCTTCTGACCCCTAAAAGTCGCGGTATCAGATTTGTCCCCATAGTCCTCTCTAGGCCGCCTCCATGAAAATCTGTTCTCCGAATCTGATTTACTATATCTCCCCTGTAAAACTCTAGGTGGGAAGTTAGGTTTGTGGAACCCCATCCTGTGTGTCATGGCATAGTCATCTGCCACGGTTGCTGCCTCATACAACTCTGGTACTTTCTTCTCATCCAGATGTACTTTAATGTCCACGTGGACACACTGTTTGAATTCCTCCACCAAGATCAATTGTCGTAACAGGTTGAAGTCTTTCCCAATCTCCTTCGAGTCACACCACCTATCAAACATGGTTTCCTTCATTCTGGCAAACTCCACATGGGTCTCACTCTCCCTCTTCCTGGCATTCCTGAATTTTTGCCGGTAAGGTTCAGGGACCAATTCATAGGCTTTGAGAATGGCTTTCTTCACTATCTCATAATCTGCATATTGATCAATCGGTAAAGCCGAATAGATATCTTGAGCTTTACCCACCAGAACACTTTGCACTAACATAGTCCAGGACCTCACAGGCCATTTTAGCATTTGAGCCACTTTCTCAAAATGTAAAAATGACTTGGCCACCTCCTTTTCATTGAAGGGTGTAACCAGCCTCACATGCCTACCAACATACCAAGAGTTCTCAGTAGTTGTCGAACTAGCCGGCATGGATACTACTTCTCTCGGTTCTCCCAGTAATTCCAGCTCCTTGAGTTTAAGTTCCTTCTGATACTCCATGTCACGTTCCTTTAACTCCCTTTCGGCTCTCCTTTCCTCTGCTCTTCTTTCCTCGAGTTCTCGTTCCTGTTCTGCTCTTTCCTTTGCTCTTCTTTCCTCGGCTTTCCATTCCAATTTCCAATTTCGATTTCACCAAACCCTCCTCCTTTGGTATCCATGGAAATCTCCACGCATGGCTGGTGGACTTCCTCTCTAGTCGTAGTCAACGTGTGGCCCTGAATGGGTTTCTCTCATCTCCTCTTCCTGTACAGGCTGGAGAGTTCAGGCTCTTCCCATGTTCATTGTCCCACTAGAGACTCCACCACCAATGTCTGCATCTCTGCTTTCTTCATACTAACTCGGACCTCCAAGTTAAAATATTTGGCCAATATCATGAGTTCCGATCTTTTTGATGCCTGGAACTGTGCCTCATTAGGGGACGCCGCAAACTTTTCTGCGTCAAACACCATGGTGACTATCAGTTAGCACCTATTAACCTTCACACAAAAATTTTCAATTTTTAAGAAAAATTTGGGAATGTTAGAAAATTCCAAATTTGGGAATTTTGGGAATGTTGCAGAATTCTATCCCAGACGAGCCCTAAATTTCTGTTACGTGCTCCTCCCCAAACACCGGTCACGGTGTACCTCCGAGCCCCGAGAGGAGTCATGGCAGAAAGATGTGTTATTCTGTGTGTCAAAGATCAATGGTGAAACCACACCAATTGTTACCAACAAACAAGTATTGTATTAAGGTCACACAAGAATAACAGTACAATAACAATATTAATCAATTGTACCACCAATATATCATTCCTATGATGGTACCATCAGTTTCGCATAATAGAACTCACTGTGCTCCAAGTGAGTGAAAAAAAACATTCCCAATGTCTCTGTCCCAGCTTCAAACGAAAGTCGATCCACACTCCAGTGATCGTCAGAACGATGTTGTATCGAGACCAGAATCCCACTCGGTTGACAGTCACACTGCCAAAGATAGGCAAAAGTGTCCTCAAGAGGCGGCTGGGAAATCACACCTTCGGGTATGGACGTTCAACGGCTCCCAATCAGCGAACCGCAAATTCCCACTCAAAATCCACATTACACACACACACCAGATTAACGTCTGGATGGTTGTGAAAATGGTTGAAGCGAGGTGAAGAACCTGGAGCGATGCGAAATCAGGCGCGAGGGAAAATGGCCAACAGTCCGTTCTCGGAACGTAACGGCACTCCAATGATTCTCTTCGGAATCAACTGCAAAACCTGTCACACAGGTTTAACTGTCACAGCGATAACAACTCTGTCGCAGGAATCCCTTTCCCAGGAAACCCAAAGTTCACTTGAGACCCAGCGTTTGCCCAGCGTTCGCCAGCGTTTGCTTAAAACCTCAATGCAGCTCGGCTCCTTCTCCTACCTCACTCACTGCGCCTCCCTTTTCTCCTCTTCCTCCTCTGCTTCTTCCTCTTCTTCTTCATCTGGTTCCCAATCCGGTTTCTGGTTTCTTTTTAAAACATTAATTTTTTTTACCTTTTGAAAACAGTTATTTCCAATTCACTTAAACGATAACAATAATAGTACATGCAACCAAAAATGTTTACAGTGGATGATAACCACAACAACGGACATGACGAATCCGGAACACATCCACCAAACAGTGATGACTCCATCTACATCTCGCTGTCTGATAACATGGACCAACTTCTATCCAATCATTCCAACTCTCTTTTCCTCATATGTGGTGATTTAATTGTCATCATGCCAGCTGGCTGGGTGTGGGTATCTCTCTCACCAGCCACGGCTCCTCAGCAAACGACTTCTGCAACTCATTGGGACTGACACAATCTGTCAATTTCCCGACCTGGATCTCAGTCAACGGAGAATCTTCTCTTATGTACTTGGTTATGACTAACTTCCATGCAAATGTCTGCTGCTCTTCTTCTGCTCCAATCGGTTCATCTGACCATATGCTTGTTTAAGTGGACATCTCTCTGGCCATTCCCAGAGAGCCTCCTCAGCGTCGACGAGTCCGGCATTTAACTCGGGCCGACTGGCACAGTCTTAAAGCAACCATCAATCATCTGGATTGGTCTCCTATCTCTACTGCCTCTGACATCAACTCATCCTGGGAATTCTTCCAAAGTAAACTGCTCTCTCTCATGCACAGATTTATCCCATCTCGTCTTCAGTTGTCATACCCTTCCTCCTGTCCATGGTACACGGAATCTTGTGGTGAGGCAGTTGCCCTGAAAGAACTTGACTTCGCCTCCTGTAAGACAAATGCAACGGAAGGAAATCTAATTTCCTTTCACAAATCCCGGAACAAGTGTGTGTCCACTCTCAGGAGAGCAAGGAAACAATATCTCTCCACTCTCAAGACTGAACTCTCAAACCTGTCTCCCTCTTCCAAATGCTGGTGGCGTCTGGTCAAATCTGTTTCTGGTGTTTGTTCCCCTTCCATCCCCTCCCTTACCTCAAACGGATACACAGCTGACTCCGCACGTGAAAAAGCTGAATGCCTCAACTCTGTGTTTGCCTCAAAATATTGTGTCCCGGACCCATTTTGCCTCTGTACCTACCTTTCCCAGTCAAACCCAGCTGCTTCTGGACTCTGTGTCCTTCTCTCCTGACAAGGTGGATAAGTTTCTGTCAATCCTCGACAATGATTCTGCAACTGGACCAGACGGCATCAGCCCAAGGGTCCTAAAATCCTGCTCTGCCGCTCTTTCACAGCCTCTGTCTGTTCTCTTCACCCTCTATTTTGCTCAAGGTCATCTGCCATCAGCTTGGAAATCAGCCAACATTACCTCTTCACACAAAAAAGGTGCAAAAACAGATCCTTTTAACTACAGACCAATCAGCCTGCTCCCAATAATCAGCAAGGTCATGGAATCAATTATCGCTTCTGACATCAAATCCTTCCACTTCTCCAATGGCTTGATCTCGGATCATCAACTTGGTTTCAGACCAGGTCACTCCACTCTGGACATGCTGCTTCTGCTGTCTCAACAATGGATGGAGGTCCTCAATGTCAAACAGGAAATTAGAGCTGTCGCCTTTGACATATCTCGTGCCTTCCATACGGTCTGGCACCCCGCTCTGCTCACCAAACTCTCCTCCAATGGAATCCATGGAAATCTCCAAAAATGGCTTGCGGACTTCCTTTCTGGTCGTAGTCAACGTGTGGCCCTGAAAGGGTTTCTCTCATCTCCCCTTCCTGTTCAGGCTGAAGTTCCCCAAGGCAGTGTTCTGGGCCCTGTGCTTTTTCTGGTCTTCATCAATGATCTCTCCGAGTCTCTGGAAAATCCTCTCTTTCTCTTTGCTGATGACTCCACTCTCTGCCGGTCAATTCCTCATCCCTCAGATCGGCAGTCTGCAGCCTCCTCACTCTCTGCAGACCTAGACAAAATCAGACTGTTCAAACAAGTGGAACATGTCTTGCAAACCTGACAAATCTCACACTCTCACTATGTCTCTCCGAAAAGACCGACTGGACAACCCTCCCATCTACTTTCTGAACAATCCTCTCCAAGAAGTTCTTTCACTCAAGCGTTTGGGTCTCACTATCTGCCCTGATCTTTCCTGAAAAAACCACATTTCCAAGCTGGCCTCCAAAGCCAGTTGCCGGCTAGGCATCCTCCGTCGTGCGAAGTCCTTCCTTGGCACACCTGAGCTCCTCACCACATGCAAGGCTTTCATCCGCAGCTCAATGGAATACTGTTCTCCCCTCTGGGCTGGTGTTCCTGCCTCACACCCAGCTCGTCTTTACACTGTTAAAACCAAAGCTTTCAGAATTATTGGAATCTTCCGTGATGAAGCTAACTCTGAGGTCCTTTCACTCACTCACCGCATGCAGGTAGGTGGTCTTTCTGTGTTTTCCAACTCCTATCCGGCCTAGCTCCCCCAGCTCTGTCCGTGCTCTGTCCCCAAAATATTCCGACATGTCGCACAAGATCTGCCAGCAACCCTCTTCGCGTGAAACTGCCAAAATCAAGACTCTCTACTCACCTTCACTCCTTCATTCGTCTCCTCCCACCACTGGAATAAACTCCCTCACTCTCGTCAATCCCACTCCTCCCTCCAGGTCTTTAAAACAGCGGTTCACCACCATCTCTTATCTTCCCCCATCCAAAACCTTGATCTTTTCTACCCCTGTTAATTCACCCCAGACCCACTTTTTTGAAATACCGACTTCTTTCCTGGAAGCCCTAGCAGTGTCCATGTGTTTTTTTTACGTCTCCCACCCCCTCTCCCACCCCCTCCTCCACCCCCTTCCCATGCCTCCTCCCCCCAAGCCCTCACCCTCCCACAGATCTCCCGATATCCCTGCTCTCCATGTTGTGTCCTGCTCCCTTTATCACACGTTTTATGTGTCAGTTTGTCTTTTTGTGATGAATGTTATCTCTTACACCAACCTCGATCTTGTATACAAAAAAAATAAAGAAAATAAACAGTCAGATGGAGGTATGTGTGCTCTACCTTGTGACGGTCTCGTTTATTATTGTGATTTCATGACTGTTCGGATGAAGATTCATCAGAAATGAATATTTGCTACATCATTGAACAGGCAATTGATTTAACCTTTCAAATGATATGCAACAATTAACGAAAGGTTTATTCAAATTGAGGCAGGAGGTTGCTGAGCAACCATATTCCCGAAATTTCAGAGTATGAAGTTCACTTCACGTGACTATGGGCACCTATCAACAAGGTACCTGAAGTACAAATATCCAACCCAATATATTTTATGTTAACATCGTATTACTCACGCAGGACATCCAAAGGAATAAAAAGATGCCAACCAGGTATGGTACTGGGGGTGGGGGTGCACGACCAGCCGGCGGACCACGTGGGCCTCAATTCCCAGGGTGTTCCGTTTCCAAGCAGCTCGCCAAGCGGCTCGCTTGATTCAAAGCGCTCAAGTAAGCACTCCAAGGTGACAGAGCGGAGTGTTCGACACCTGTTATTATCGATATTACAAGCGGCCTGCTGATGGAACACACCCCTGCTGCTCACCTCCTTCTTTCATCCTTCGCTCTTCTCCCTCATTACTTCGAAGATCTGTCTCAAAACACCGTTGCTCGGCAACGGAAGAGGCGGAAGTGGAGGGCAAACGATCAGGGGTGAAAGTGCAACTTGGTCAAAGAAGAAATGTGAATATTTCCGCAGACAGAGTGCAGAATGGCTGAATTATAAATAAAACATTGTTAAAACCAGGACGACTTTACTTCTCTACAACACAATAATTCACCTTTTGGGCGTGGTCAGCACTCCAAGCACCTGTGGATCGCATGAAATGCTCGGCCTGGCTTCTTCCTCAGCTGCGGTAAATGTTATTTTAAAATCAGTGGAAGATAATAACAAGAGATCGTTTGAGGATTACTCACCGGAGCTTTCAGATTAAATCATTTCAATTAATTTAACTCCTGCTTGGTCAAAAGACACGACCAGCGGCGGGAGAAGTTCAAGAGAAAACACACAAAGGGCGGGAAATCTAAACGGTGTTTCCTACGACGTCCGCGTTTAGTTGTTAAATGTTGTACATTTCGCTTTTCACATCAGAATATAAGAATCTAGTTCAAGTGAAAGGTCGCAGGCAGAGATGTCACGTTTGTGTCAAGGACGAAGTGATTAGATTTTGGTGAATATCTGGATTCGGCGACTAGAATTTTTAATTGATTCTTCACCATTGGGAGATGGGGCCAAAACGATACATAGCAGGATATCTCAAAAAGTTGTGGACGGATTTGAACGAAACTTCGGGGACCGGTTGGGTGTCCGACAAGGTCAAATAGATTCGAAGTTAAGCCTTGACTGATTATTCAGTTGAGGATTCTGTGTTTGGGGTTCACAGATCTGCGAATGTCCCCCATTACATGGATTGGTTATTTATTATTTTTAATACCTCAGCAGATGCCCCCTACTATACACCCTGAACTTGGCCCTCGAGTGTCCATAGCGGTGTATAGAAGAGGATTGTGAAGCGCCAACCCATTGCTTTCAAGGGCATTATCTGCTTATTTGGGTCTTTTGTAATTCTTGTCAATAAAATGAACCCAATATTTCTTCCCCATTCAAATCATATAATTTACAGGTCCAAGGGACGGCATTCATTCATTCATTTCGGTTTTTTGAAATATTTAAACACTGGGCAAGGCAGTTCGAAGACTGAAATTTGTCAAGTTTACAATAATAAAACTGTTTCAAAAAACTTACAAATGTACATAAAAATAATATTAATCATATAAAATTACATTCATAAATTTAATAAATATAAAATTACATCAATCAAAATATCAAAATAAGTATATGGCATAAATAAACATGTGTTATGTTGGTTGGGTCGGGCTTTTCTAGATCCAGGTAGATCTGCATAGGTCGGTGCTTCGTCTGTCGGGAAAGGGAATCTCGATGTAATAAGTTCTGTAGCCGGAATGTCGGATTAAGTGTGCAGCTGTGATCATGTGAGGATGATCGGGTGATAGGAAGAAGAGGGATTAGGCTAACTCCCCGGTATGTCAAACCTCTGTGATCATTCGGTGTCCCTTATGGCAACACATCACATGTGTTGTTAGATCCATTAGTGCACACACTAATTAAATTCCTCTCCGGCACAAGATGATAAAACTGACCGGAAGAGCAGACAGCAACACATCACATGCATTAGTTAGATCCATTCGTGCACACACTAATTAAATTCCCCTCCGGCACAAGACGATAAAACTGACTGGAAGAGCAGACAGCAACACATCACATACATTAGCTAGATCCATTAGTGCACACACTAATTAAATTCCCCTCCGACACAAGACGATAAAACTGACCGGAAGAGCAGACAGCAACACATCACATACATTAGTTAGATCCATTAGTGCACACACTAATTAAATTCCCCTCCGACACAAGACGATAAAACTGACCGGAAGAGCAGACAGCAACACATCACATACATTAGTTAGATCCATTAGTGCACACACTAATTAAATTCCCCTCCGCCACAAGACGATAAAACTGACCGGAAGAGCCTACAGCAAACGACCGCACACTACGGCGCCACAGCAAGCAGACATCGCACAGGCTGGCCAAGAGTCACGCCTCGGAGAACTCGTGATTGACAGGAGGGGGAGGGGCGAGCAACAACCTGAGCACCGGTTGGAGAGTAGAGAGGATGAAGGATGCGCAACACTGATTGGACACCACAAGGATGTGCGACCGTTGCACGGTCGGAAGAGCTTCCAACAAACGACATGCTGATTGGAGGAAAAAGACCAGGACGTGAGGAAGGCGCAAAAAGCCGCAAGGAAACGACGCACTGATTGGCAGAGATAGAGAGCTGACATCAGAAGACGTCTGAAAGAGGTAAACGGAGATGGACATTTTTTCCTCTTCTCTCTTCCCTCTTCGCCTCTGCCTCTTCCTACCTTCCCGCGATGGAGACCGTTCCTTTCTTATTTTGTTGCCCTTTGCGCGTTCCTGTGCTGGCGGACCTCTCATCTTGGTTCCGGACAAGGGGGCGACTCCGCTAGACGAGTCCGGGCACAGCCGGAGGAGCGAGCTGCACTCCACTCGTTCTAGTCATTGGGAGGGCCGGTGGAACACCAGCAGACGAGCCGAGCGATTCGTGCCGACCGGAGCCACGTCGGATGGAGCATGATCGTCCTGAGACACAGACCGAGATAAGCAGAAACACAAACACGGACACAACGTTTTATTTTATTCTTTATTCCCCTGTGCTGTATTTGAAGTCTGTGAGTGGGATCCCAATCAAGGTTTTAGTTCTTCCATCGCGAAATAAATATTTATATTTGTGCATTTTACATCCGCGTTGGGTTGAGTTGATTTTCAGGGTGAAGACACCGTCAGACCGACAGGTAAGCCGCAGCATTCTCCCCCAAACCACCCTCCCCCCCCCATAACCCCCCACCAACCCCCGCTCGTGTTTGATCTGCCACTGCATTGGAAACGCCTCATCTTACTATAATTCACCAAATGTCCGTCTGTCTGTTCGAAGGTACCGCAAAAACTGCTGAACCGATCGCAAAGATATTTTGGGTGGGTAATCCTGGGACCCCTGGGAGTAAAGTAGACCATTTAGTTTTCCCAATTTCAGCTTTGGTCTCCAGCATTCTCAGGTTTGGACTCCCACATAACATTCGCACTCGCATAACGTTCGTTGTGACGAGGTTGTCGTTGTAACGATGTTGTGGCGATGTATGTGTTCACGGTCGTGTTTGACGTGATGGTGTGAACGTAATTTCATAATGTTTTTCGTTTCGTAATCCTTTAATGAACGTTTAATGTTTAACGAACGTTTAATGCCCTTCGGTGTCCGGGGCCGCACGCGCGCTACACTGGATGGGCCAGCGTGTACCTTGCTCTCGGGTAAACCGCTGAGCCCCATCCGTGATGGGGACTGGGGCTTGAGACAGTGTCCGACGAACGAGGAATTCTCAGGAAGTGCGAGTCATCAGCTCGCGTTGATTAAGTCCCTGCCCCTTGTACACACCGCCCGTCGCCGCACAAACATCACAATGAAACAATCACAATTCACATATTCGTGCAATTCGAGAAAAGGAACTTTTATCAGCAATGTCGTCTATCCTGAAGTTCTAAGCTGAAGAAGAGGTACAAAATCATTCAATTATTTTCCCTAAAGAAAAGCGTACAGTTGATATCACGATTTGAAACACGATGGAATAATATTTACCGATATGAACAGTGATGTGGCTTTTAATGAAATTCTAAAGATACTGTTTTGATTTTGATGATTTACGTGTGATATGATTTGACGGATGTTGAAATGAACTGGCAACGGTACCCACCCTATGGGCGGGGCTTCAATTGGGAAGGCCAAATGAAAAGGGAAAAAAAATATCGGAAATTGAAGGTTTTTTTTATTTTAAACGATTCATGTAAACATCCGTTGAATCATATCACACGCAAATCATCAACATCGAAACAGTATCTTTAGAATTTAAATAAAAGCCACATCACTTCATATCGGTAAATATTATTCCATAGTGTTTCAAATCGTGATCGACACACTATGATCGTGATGATCGTGATCGTGAATCGTGATCGATAATAGTGTTCACAATCGCTATGTCGTATGTACTCCCGATACATGTACCAAATTCCCGATACGTGTAACTGTACCAAATCAACAGTTAAAAGGATTTTGAGCCGATAGCTGTTCCGGCCTTGGCAAGATCGATGGAGACAGCGTTTATTGTCCTCCGTCGCACCACGGAGCGAAAGGGGGACTATGGTTTTCCCCTCCTTCCGTGTGTCCGTCCGTGCGTGCGTATGTACATGCGTGCGTGCGTCAGCGAAGGACCGAATTCAAATTTGGTGTGTGGGTGCAACCCACGTCAAAATCCAAGATGGCCGCCGCCATTTATGTCTGACTCCATGTATGTCTGAACCTTGTGAGCGGAATATCTTGAAAAATAAGCGAAGTACCAACTTCTAATCTGGTGTGTGGGTGTATCTACACATAAGGGAGAACGCTATTTAAAATTGGGTCGCCACGTCAAAATCCAGGATGGCCGCCTTGTTATACTTTTAATGAAGTATACTGTCTCAAGCCCCAGTCCCCATCACAGATGGGGCTCAGCGGTTTACCCGACCCTGACGGCGAAGGGCATGGTACACGCTGGGCATTACCCGCTGGGCTGGGTACACGCTGGGCAAGTCCACTGTAGCGCGCGTGCGGCCCTCGACATCGAAGGGCATTAAACGTTCATTAAACATGAAACGTTCATTAAACATTAAACGTTCATTAAAGGATTACGAAATGAAAAACATTACGTAATTACGTTCACACCTTCACGTCAAACACTACCGTGAACACATACATCGTCACAACATCGTCACAATGAGAACATCATCACAATGAACATTACGCGAACGTGAATGTTATGTGGGAGTCCAAACCTGAGAATGCTGGAGACGAAAGCTGAAATTGGGAAAACTAAATAGCCCATTTTACTCCCAGGGGTCCCAGGATTACCCACCCAAAATATCTTTGCGATCGGTTCAGCAGTTTTTACGGTTCCCTCCGAACAGACAGATGGACATTTGGTGAATTATAGTAAGATGCACCGACATAACAGAATTAAGCATTTCAATCAAAAAAGGAATTGTTGAATTCTTGTATCTCTGAGTCTCACACCGAGGTAGGTCAAGATGTTGAGCATTCCTGAGTTGCATATTATATCGAGACACGGATTGTCGGGTCGGAGGAACAATGTCACGGTGACGATCACATTTTAAAAGACCAAGACCAAAACGCAAGAGAAGACAATTCCTGCGTTTGCTCAACAACTGGAAACCAGAATGACGAAGTTGTTGAGCATAGGACTGAATAGATGGGGACGCAATAAAACGATTGGGTTGAGCACAAACGCAATCCTCTCCATCTCTTTGCTGATGACTCCACTCTCTGCCGCTCCAATCCTCATCCCTCAGATTGGCAGTCTGCAGTCTGCAGCCTCCTCACTCTCTGCAGACCTGGACAAAATCACAGACTGTTCAAACAAGTGGAACATGTCTTACAAACCTGACAAATCTCACACTTTTTTTTTTCTTTTTTTTTGTATACTGAATCGAGGCGCGTGAAAGAGCTAACATTTACTTCACAAACAAATCAACCAGACAAACAAAATATATAAAAAGAGGGAGCGGAAGACAAGATGGGGAGAGAAGGGGAAGCACACAAACACAACATTTGAGAGCATGGAGATGTGTGGAAGGGAGAGGGCTTGGGGGGAGGAGGCGTGGGAAGGGGGGGGGGGCAGAAGTTGGTATTTCAAAAAAGTGGAATTGGGGTGAAATTAGCGGGGGTAGAAAAGATCAAGGTTTTGGATGGGGGAAGATAAGAGATGGTGGTGAACAGCTGTTTTAAAGACCTGGAGGGTGGAGTGGGATTGAAGAGAGTGAGGGAGTTTGTTCCAGAGGCGGGAGAAAAGAGGAATGAAGGAGTGAAGGTGAGCAGAGAGTCTTGATTTTGGCAGTTTGACCATAAGAGGGTGGCAGGCAGATCTTGTGCGACCTGTAGGAATATTTGCGGGACACAGCCCAGAGAGAGCTGGGGGGGCAAGGCCAGAGAGGAGTCGGTAGAAGACGTAAAGACCACCAACCTGCCTGCGGTGAGTGAGTGAGAGGCCCTTGGAATTAGCTTCATCGCGGGAGATTCCAATGATTCTGAATGCTTTGGTTTCAACAGCGTGAAGATGAGCGAGATGTGAGGCAGGAGCACCAGCCCAGAGGAGAGAGCAGAATTCCATTGAGCTGCGGATGAAAGCCTTGTATGTGTCGAGGAGCTCAGGTGGGCCAAGGAAGGTCTTCGCATGACGGAGGATGCCCAGTCGGCGACTGGCTTTGGAGGCCAGATTTGAAATGTGGTTTTCCCAGGAAAGATCATGGCAGATAGTGAGACCCAAAAGCGTGAGTGACAGAACTTCTTGGAGAGGATTATTCAGAAAGTGGATGGGAGGGTTGTCCAGTCGGTCTTTTCGGAGAGACATCGTAAGAGTGTGAGATTTGTCAGGATTGAAAGACATGTTCCACTTGTTTGCCCAGTCTGTGATTTTGTCCAGGTCTGCAGAGAGTGAGGAGGCTGCAGACTGCCGATCTGAGGGATGAAGAATGGAGCGACAGAGAGTAGAGTCATCAGCAAAGAGATACAGAGGATTTTCAAGAGAGTCAGAGAGATCATTGATGAAGACCAGAAAAAGCACAGGGCCCAGAACACTGCCTTGTGGAACTCCAGCCTGAACAGGAAGAGGAGATGAGAGAAACCCATTCAGGGCCACACGTTGACTACGACTAGAGAGGAAGTCCGCCAGCCATGCGTGGAGATTTCCATGGATACCAAAAGAGGAGAGTTTGGTGAGCAGAGCGGGGTGCCAGACCGTATCGAAGGCACGTGATATGTCAAGGGAGACTGCTCTAAATTCCTGTTTGGCATTGAGGACCTCCATCCATTGTTGAGAAAGCAGAAGCAGCATGTCCAGAGTAAAGGGTCCAGGTCTGAAACCAAATTGATTATCAGAGATCAAGCCATTGGAGAAGAGGAAAGATTTCATATCTGAAGCAATGATGGATTCTATGACTTTGCTGATAATTGGGAGAAGGCTGATTGGTCTGTAGTTGCTGGGATCTGTTTTTGCACCTTTTTTGTGCAAAGCGGTGATGTTGGCAGATCTCCAAGCAGATGGCAGATGACCTTGAGCAAAAGAGAGGGTGAAGAGAACAGAGAGAGGGAGTGAAAGAGCGGAAGAACAGGATTTTAGGACCCGTGGGCTGATGCCGTCAGGTCCAGTTGCAGAATCCGAGTCGAGGGTTGACAGAAACTTTTCCACCTTGTCAGGAGGAAAGGACACAGAGTCCAGGAGCAGCTGGGTACGACTCGGTACGGTGGGTACAGAGAGGGATGGGTTTGGGACACAAGATTTAGAGGCAAACACCGAATTGAGGCATTCAGCTTTTTCACGTGCGGAGTCAGCCGTGTGGCCATTTGAGGTGAGCGAGGGGATGGAGGGGGAACAAACACCAGAAACAGATTTGACCAGACGCCACCAGGATTTGGAAGAGGGAGACAGATAAGAGAGTTCGGTCCTGAGAACTCTGCTCTTACTATGTCTTTCCGAAAAGACCGACTGGACAACCCTCCCATCTACTTTCTGAAGAATCCTCTACAAGAAGTTCTGTCACTTAAGCTTTTGGGTCTCACTATCTGCCATGATCTTTCCTGAGAAAACCACATTTCCAAGCTGGCCTCCAAAGCCAGTCGCCGACTAGGCATCCTCCGTCGTGCGAAGTCCTTCCTTGGCACACCTGAGTTCCTCACCACATACAAGGCTTTCATCCGCAGCTCAATGGAATACTGTTCTCCCCTCTGGGTCGGTGCTCCTGCCTCACACCTAGCTCGTCTTCACACTGTTGAAACCAAAGCTTTCAGAATTATTGGAATCTCCTGCGATGAAGCGAACTCCAAGGTCCTCTCACTGACTCACCACAGGCAGGTTGGTGGTCTTTCTGTGTTCTACCAACTCCTATCCGGCCTTGCTCCCCCAGCTCTGTCTGTGCTCTGTCCCCAAAATATTCCGACATGTCGCACAAGATCTACCAGCAACCCTCTTCTCATGAAACTGCCAAAATCAAGACTGAATCAAGACAAAATCAGGACTCTCTACTCACCTTCACTCATCTCCTCCCACCTCTGGAATAAACTCCCTCACTCTCGTCAATCCCACTCCTTCCTCCAGGTCTTTAAAACAGCTGTTCACCACCATCTCTTATCTTCCCCCATCCAAAACCTTGATCTTTACTACCCTCGTTAGGCCCCCCCCCCCCCAAAAAAAACATGTTTAGCGTCCTGCCTTTTTGAAAAAAAAGGAGGAGGAGGCACCTTTTTTTTTTTTTTTTTTTAATGGCCGCCAGGCTCATTTTTCCCAAGATGGTCGCCTGCTTTTTTGTTTCTTTGGATTTGAAATACATGTAGAATGTTTGGGTCTTGACGATCTGTGTTGACAAAATACAACATGTACTGAGAAACATATTAATAAAAGACGAGTAAAAGAGACCATTTCATATATTTGCATACTGAAGGAGCTGTGCTCCAACTCGAATCGAAAGAATGGACGCGACAAAAAGCTGGAATTCGTCCGAGTTTCTTTATTGCATCAAATCAACTCGGGTACTCTGAAAAGCCCGTTTATCGGGCAGCATTATATACAAGCACTCGAATATCTCATGCCGGAGCGTTTGCCCTTAAAAGGCGTGACTGGGCGTGTCCGGGAGACCTGGGCGAGTCTGGACATGCCCTGGAATGGCGAGACTGGGTGTCGCCGGACAGGCCGGGCGTGCCTGGACATGCCCGGGAACGGCGAGACTGGGTGTCGCCGGACGGGCCGGGCGAGCCCGGGAAAGGCGAGTCCAGGCATGCCCGGGAAAGGCGAGACTGAGCGTCTCCGGGCGGTCTGGGCGAGCCCGGCACAGCGATCGCTCCGTGGTTGCGTCCTCGGCAGGTGTAAGGCGATTGTGTATGTTCAGCGGCAACCGCTACACACGCCCCCCCAGAATCGACTTGCACCGGCAGGGTCAATTTAAGGGGGGTCCTGATGACCTGGCCGAAGCGACCCCTGGAGGGTCGTGGGGGGGGGGGGGGTCCGGTGTGGGGGTGGGTGGTCGAGCGGGAGGCACCGTGGACGGGGGGCGGCCTTGCCGCGGAGGAAGGGCCAACCGAGGTGGTTGGTCGATGTCCACGTGCGCCGGCTTGAGGCGGTCCACCGAAATCCGGTCCGACCTGCCGCCGACGTCGATGATGAAGGACTTGTCGTCCCGTCGCAGGACCCGAAAGGGTCCGTCGTACGGCGGCCTGAGTGGCCCCCGGTGGACGCACAAAAACGTACTCCGCTGTGTGAAGCGCTGGGGGGACGTAGGCCTGGGGGTCACCATGGTGGGACGTTGGCACGGGGGCAAACCGTCGGGCGGTCTCCTGGAGGTCCGAGCGCTGTCGAGCTGCGGACCAGGGACTGGTAGCGTCGGGCACGAATTCGCCCAGGACGCGTAGCGGCTGGCCGTAGACCAGCTCGGCGGTGGACGCCCGGAGGTCCTCCTTGGGGGCCGTGTGGAGGCCCAAAAGGACCCACGGTAGCCGGTCGATCCAACCGCAGTCCTGAAGGCCGGCCATGAGCGCGGCCTTCATGGAATGGTGGAACCGCTCGCACAACCCGTTGGCTTGGGGGTGGTAGGCCGTGGTACGGTGGAGCCTGACCCCCAGGTTGCAGGCGACAGCGCCCCACAGCTCGGAGGTGAACTGCGGCCCGCGGTCCGTCCGCCGGTGCGCCGAAACAGGCGACCCAGGTGGCGAAGAAAGCCTGCGCCACGTCGGCGGTGGTGGTGGAGATGAGGGGAACGGCCTCCGGCCACCTGGTGGTCCTGTCCACCATGGTGAGCAGGTGTGTGAAACCCCGTGGTGGGGGGAGGGGGCCCACCAGGTCCACGTTGACGTGGTCGAAACGCCGTTCGGGCATGGTGAAAGGTGCCAGCGGGGCCTGGTTGTGTCTGTGGATCTCGGCCTGTTGGCAGGCCGTGCAGGTGCTGGTCCAATCACGGACATCCCGTCGAAGACCGTGCCAGACAAATCGCGCCGACACCAGCTTCTGGGAAGCTTTCCGGCCCGGGTGGGAAAGGCCGTGGAGGGAGGCGAAGATGCGGCGTTGCCAAGTAACGGGCACGATGGGGCGAGGCTGGCCTTGGGAGACGTCGCAGAGCAGGACAGTGTCCGCGAAGGGGACGTTGGCCAGGCGGAGGTCCGTGTCCGCCGCCCAGAGGGCTTGCACCATGGTGTCGGTGGTCTGGTCAGCCGCCATAAGCGCGAAGTCCACGCCGAGGTGGACCGCGTTCGCGCTGGCCCGAGAAAGACAGTCGGCCACGGCGTTATCTTTGCCGGCGACGTGCTGGATGTCCGTGGTAAACTCCGACATAGCGGAGAGGTGGCACTGCTGGCGGGCCGACCACGGCTCCGTGACTTTGGCCATTGCGTAAACCAACGGCTTGTGGTCGACGAAAGCCGTGAAGGGTCGGCCCTCCAGGAGGTGGCGGAAATGGCGAACGGCCAAGTGTAGACCGAGGAGCTTGCGGTCAAACGTGCTATATTTGAGCTCGTTCGGCGGAGTTGCCGGCTGAAAAAAGCGAGTGGCTGCCAAACCCCGTTCACCCATTGCTCATGTACGGCGCCCACCGCGTAGTCGGAGGCATCCGTGGTGAGGGCGATGGGAGCGTTGAGCACCTGGTGAGTGAGCAGTGTTGCGTCGGCGAGGGCCAGCTTTGAGCTTGTAAATGCCGCGTCCATGGCTGCGGACCAGACGACGTCGTGTTTGGCCGGCTTGCCCCGGAGGGCTTCGTAGAGGGGCCGCATGAGCTGAGCAGCGCGGGGCACGAAGCGGTGATAGAAATTCACCATTCCGAGGAACTCCTGCAGGGCCTTGATGGAGCGGGGACGCGGAAATGCGGTGATGGCCTCGACCTTGGTAGGCAGCGGCATGGCCCCGTTCTTGGTGATGTGGTGGCCCAAAAAATCAACGGCCGTCGTGCCGAAGTGGCATTTGGCCGGGTTGACAAT
This sequence comes from Myxine glutinosa, assembly GCF_964187855.1. Taxonomy (NCBI): domain Eukaryota; kingdom Metazoa; phylum Chordata; class Myxini; order Myxiniformes; family Myxinidae; genus Myxine; species Myxine glutinosa. Next base: position 164,987,390 of record NC_136266.1, on the reverse strand, counting down.
TTGGCCGTGCTCGCTGAGGCGCCCGAACAGTGTTCGGAGGTGGAGGAGGTGCTCGGCCCGGGACGCGCTGGCGACGAGGATGTCGTCCAGGTAGACGAAGAGGAACGGCAGGTCGCGCAGCATGCCGTCCATCAAGCGCTGGAACGCCTGAGCCGCGTTCTTGAGGCCAAATGGCATTCAAAGGAATTCGAATAAGCCGAACGGCATGATGACGGCCGTTTTTGGGACGTCGGCCGGCCTGACAGGTACCTGGTGGTATCCCCGTATCAAATCGATCTTCGAAAAAATGACCCATCCTGCCAAACTAGCGGAGAAGTCTTGAATGTGCGGGATCGGATACCTGTCGGGGGTGGTAACGTCGTTAAGGCGGCGGTAGTCACCACATGGGTACCAGCCGCCCCCCGGCTTCGGTACGATGTGTAGTGGCGAAGCCCACGCACTATCGGAGCGCCGCATGATGCCGAGGTGTTCCAAAGCGTTGAACTCGGCTTTGGCCATGGAGAGCTTGGCTGGGTCGAGGCAGCGGGCTCTGGCGTAGACCGGCAGGCCCGTAGTTGGTATGTGGTGCTCGATACCATGTCGTACCGCGACAGCCGAAAACGTCGGCCGCGTGAGGGCCGGGAACTCCGCGAGCAGGCGAGCAAACTCGTTCGCCGCCGGGAGGGCGCATGCTAGCTCGGTCGGCGCGGAGCTGCTCAACGTGCATGCGAGGGAGCTGAAGGTCTCGGCATTGACGAGGCCACGCCGTTTGACGTCAACCAGCAGCCCGTGTGCGCAGAGGAATTCGGCGCCCAACAGAGCCATGGGCACACTTGCGGTCACAAAAGTCCAATGAAAGCGCTGGCTGCCGAAGCAGAGGGTGACGTTGCGCGGGCCGAAGGTGCAGATGGCCGATCCGTTGGCCGCCACCAAGGAGGGGCCACAAACCGCGGACTGCCTGTCCTGATCGGAGGTGGGTATGATGCTCAGTTGGGCGCCGGTGTCACACAGGAAGCACCGTCCGGACGCTTTGTCCCTGATAAAAAGTAAGTTGCCCGTGTGACTGGCACTCATGGCTGGTAATGAACGCCGGCCCGGCCGTTTCCCGACTTGCCGAAAGTGCACGGGGGTCGGCATGTCCGGGCCTTTTGTCCGAACCTGGCATGGTAGTAACACCACGCCTGGTCAGGTGTAGGCCCCGGTCGTCATGTTGGAGGCGGTTGGCACGGCGTAGCGGCCGCCAATTGCGCCGGCAGTTCGGCCGCCGACCGTGCTGGGTGCTCGGGCGCCATGGGCGTTGCTTCGGACGGCGGCGGGCTCCAGGTCGCTGCCCCGATGCGTTGGCCTGCCGAGGAGATCTTGTCGGCTTCCCTGGTGAGGGCGCGGGGATCCGTGATCTGCGTGCTTGCCAGGGCGAGGCGTACCTGGCTAGGCAGCTGACGGAGGAACAGCTCTTGAAAAAGAAAATCTGGGGCGTGCTCCCCGAGCAACGAGAGCATGTAATCCATTCGCTCGGACAGGCGCGTGTCGCCGAGCTCGGGCAGGTCGAGCAGGCGTCGTGCGCGTTCCACCGATGAGAGGGCGAAAGCATTATATACAAGCACTCGAATATCTCATGCCGGAGCGTTTGCCCTTAAAAGGCGCGACTGGGCGTGTCCGGGAGACCTGGGCGAGTCTGGACATGCCCGGGAACGGTGAGACTGGGTGTCGCCGGATGGGCCAGGCGTGCCTGGACATGCCCGGGAACGGCGAGACTGGGTGTCGCCGGACAGGCCGGGCGGGCCCGGGAAAGGCGAGTCCGGGCATGCCCGGGAAAGGCGAGACTGAGCGTCTCCGGGTGGTCTGGGCGAGCCCGGCACAGCGATCGCTCCATGGTTGCGTCCTCGGCAGGTGTAAGGCGATTGTGTATGTTCAGCGGCAACCGCTACACAACTGTACTTTGTTTTCTTTTCTGTCTTTATACAGGTATACAGAAAAATTCAAGATGAGATTTGCAAACAATATCTTCCCTATTTTATTATTACAATACAATAATGTATCTAAATGCATTTTACATTATATTTCATTATTTCTCAACCATATCTTCTTCCTAACATGGTAAAGCTACGTGTACTCTACTTTGCAAATAAACTACAGCACGCCAGCGCTAGCGAACATTCTATAGCACGCTCACACGTTTTGCTAGTCCACAACAACCAGCTGCATATTACTACCGGACCTGTATGTACATGTATCACAGACGGGATTGTTTTGTGTGAGCGGCCATGAAACAATTTATGATGGAGACTATCAAATCGAGAGAGTGAGAAAATTGATTGCTCGCGATCAGTCGAACGATGTTTAAAAAAAAACAAGAAAAAGAAAAGAAAAAAGGAAGCGGGCGGGGACGCTAAACATGAATATTTTTTTGTTTGGCCTTAATTCACCCCAGACCCACTTTTTTGAAATACCGACTTCTTTCCTGGAAGCCCTAGCAGTGTCCATGTGTTTTTTTACGTCTCCCACCCCCTCCCCAAACCCCTTCCCATGCCTCCTCCCCCCAAGCCCTCACCCTCCCACAGATCTCCCGATATCCCTGCTCTCCATGTTGTCTCCTGCTCCCTTTATCATACGTTTTATGTGTCAGTTTGTCTTTTTGTGATCAATGTTAGCTCTTACACGAACCTCGAACTTGTATACAAAAAAAATAACAATAAATAAACAGTCAGGTGGAGGTATGTGTGCTCCTCCTTGTGACGGTCTCGTTTATTATTGTGATTTCATGACTGTTCGGATAAATATTCATCAGAAATGAATATTTGCTACATCCTTGAACAGACAATGGATTTAACCTTTCAAATGATATGCAACAATCAACGAAAGGTTTATTCAAATTGAGGCAGGAGGTTGCTGAGCAACCATATTCCCGAAATTTCAGAGTATGAAGTTCACTTCACGTGACTATGGGCACCTATCAACAAGGTACCTGAAGTACAAATTTCCAACCCAAGATATTTTATGTTAACATCGTATTACTCACGCAGGACATCCAAAGGAATCAAAAGATGCCACCCAGGTATGGCACTGCGGGTGGGGGTGCACGACCAGCCGGCGGACCATGTGGGCCTCAATTCCCAGGGTGTTCCGTGAGCAAGCAGCTCGCTTATCGCTAGCCAAGCGGCTCGCTTGATTCAAAGCGCTTAAGTAAGCACTCCAAGGTAACAGAGCGGAGTGTTCGACACCTGTTATTATCGATATTACAAGCGGCTTGCTGATGGAACACACCCCTGCTGCTCACCTCCTCTTTCAGCCTTCACTCTTCTCCCTCATTCCTTCGAAGATCGGTCTCAAAACACCGTTGCTCGGCAACGGAAGAGGCGGAAGTGGCAGGCAAACGATCAGGGGTGAAAGTGCAACTTGGTCAAAGAAGAAATGTGAATATTTCCGCAGACAGAGTGCAGAATGGCTGAATTATAAATAAAACCTAAACTTCGGATATGAAATCTTTCCTCTTCTCCAATGGCTTGATCTCTGATCATCAATTTGGTTTCAGACCAGGTCACTCTACTCTGGACATGCTGCTTCTGCTGTCTCAACAATGGATGGAGGTCCTCAATGCCAAACAGGAAATCAGAGCTGTCTCCCTTGACATATCAAGGGCCTTTGATACGGTCTGGCACCCAGCTCTGCTCACCAAACTCTCCTCCTATGGTATCCATGGAAATCTCCATGCATGGCTTGCGGACTTCCTCTCTGGTCGTAGTCAACGTGTGGCCCTGAATGGATTTCTCTCATCTCCCCTTCCTGTTCAGGCTGGAGTTCCCCAAGGAAGTGTGCTGGGCCCTGTGCTTTTTCTGGTCTTTATCAATGATCTCTCTGACTCTCTGGAAAATCCTCTCTATCTCTTTGCTGATGACTCCACTCTCTGCCGCTCCATTCCTCTTCCCTCAGATCGGCAGTCTGCAGCCTCCTCACTCTCTGAAGACCTGGACAAAATCACAGACTGGTCAAACAAGTGGAACATGTCTTTCAATCCTGCCAAATCTCACTCTCTTACTATGTCTCTCCGAAAAGATCGACTGGACAACCCTCCCATCTACTTTCTCAACAATCCTCTCCAAGAAGTTCTGTCACTCAAGCTTTTGGGTCTCACTATCTGCCATGATCTTTCTTGGGAAAACCACATTTCCAAGCTGGCCTCCAAAGCCAGTCGCCGACTGGGCATCCTCCGTCGTGCGAAGTCCTTCCTCGGCACACCTGAGCTCCTCACCACTTACAAGGCTTTCATCCGCAGCTCAATGGAATACTGTTCTCCCCTATGGGCTGGTGCTCCTGCCTCACACCTGGCTCGGCTTCACGCTGTTGAATCCAAAGCTTTCAAAATCATTGGAATCTCCCGCGATGAAGCTATCTCTGAGGGCCTTTCACTCACTCACCGCAGGCAGGTAGGTGGTCTTTCTGTCTTCTACCGACTCCTCTCCGGCCTTGCTCCCCCAGCTCTCTCTGTGCTCTGTCCCCCAAATATTCCTACAGGTCGCACAAGATCTGCCAGCAACCCTCTGATGGTTAAACTGCCGAAATCTCGGCTCTCTGCTCACCTTCACTCTTTCATTCCTCTTTTCTCCCGCCTGTGGAACAAACTCCCACACTCCCTTCAATCCCTCTCCTCCCTCCAGGTCTTTAAAACAGCTGTTCACCACCATCTCTTATCTTCCCCCATCCATAACCTTGATCTTTTCTACCCCCACTAATTCACCCCAGATCCACCTTGTTTGAAATTCCAACTTATTTCCTGGAAATCCTGGCAGTGTCCATATGTTTATACCTCTCCCACCCCCCCCCCCTTCACATGCCTCCCCCCCTTCACATGCCTCCCCCCCTTCACATGCCTCCCCCCCAAAGCCCTCTCCCTCCCACAGATCTCTCGATGTCTCCATGTCTCTCGGTCCCTGCTCTCAAATGTTGTGTTTGTGTCCTTCCCCCTCTCTCCCCATCTTGTCTACCGCTCCCGATGTTATTTGTTTTATGTGTCTGTTTGTCTTTCTGTGTGATTAATGTTCGCTCTTTCACGAGCCTCGATCTTGTATACAAACAAACAAACAAAAAAAAAAAAACATTGTTAAAACCAGGACGACTTTACTTCTCTACAACACAATAATTCACCTTTTGGGCGTGGTCAGCACTCCAAGCACCTGTGGATCGCATGAAATGCTCGTCCTGCCTTCTTCCTCAGCTGAGGTAAATGTTATTTTAAAATCAGTGGAAGATAATAACAAGAGATCGTTTGAGGATTACTCACCGGAGCTTTCAGATTAAATCATTTCAATTAATTTAACTCCTGCTTGGTCAAAAGACACGACCAGCGGCTGGGAGAAGTTCAAGAGAAAACACACAACGGGCGGGAAATCTAAACGGTGTTTCCTACGACGTCCGCGTTTAGTTGTTAAATGTTGTACATTTCGCTTTTCACATCAGAATAGAAGAATCTAGTTCAAGTGAACGGTCGCAGGCAGAGATGTAGCGTTTGTGACCAGGACGAAATGATTAGATTTTGGTGAATATCTGGATTCGGCGACTAGAATTTTTCAGTGATTCTTCACCATTGGGAGATGGGGCCAAAAACGATACATAGCAGGATATCTCAAAAAGTTGTGGACGGATTTGGACGAAACTTCGGGGACCGGTTGGGTGTCCGGCAAGGTCAAATAGATTCGAAGTTAAGCCTTGACTGGTTATTCAGTTGAGGATTCTGTGTTTGGGGTTCACAGATCTGCGAACGTCCCCCATTACATGGATTGTTTATTTATTATTTTTAATACCTCAGCAGATGCCCCCTACTATACGCCCTGAACTTGGCCCTCGAATGTCCATAGCGGTGTATAGTAGAGGATTGTGAAGCGCCAACCCATTGCTTTCAAGGGCATTATCTGCTTATTTGGGGCTTTTGTAATTCTTGTCAATAAAATGAACCCAAGATTTCTTCCCCATTCAAATCATATAATTTATAGGTCCAAGGGACGGTATTCATTACATCAACGATTTTTAAAGTTAATTAGTCCATTCATTCATTCATTTCGGTTTATTGAAATATTTAAACACTGGACAAGGCAGTTTGAAGACTGAAATTTGTCAAGTTTACAATAATAAAACTGTTTCATAAAACTTACAAATGTACATAAAAATAATATGAATCATATAAAATTACATTAATAAATTTAATAAATATAAAATTACATCAATCAAAATAAGTATATGGAATAAATAAACATGTGTTATGTTGGTTGGGTCGGGCAATATAGATCCAGGTAGATCTGCATAGGTCGGTGCTTCATCTGTCGGGAAAGGGAATCTCGCTGTAATAAGTTCTGTAGCCCGAATGTCGGATTAAGTGTGCAGCTGTGATCATGCGAGGATGATCGGGTGATAGGTAGAAGAGGGATTAGGCTAACTCCCCGGTATGTCAAACCTCTGTGATCATTCGGTGTCCCTTATGGCAACACATCACATGTGTTGTTCGATCCATGAGTGCACACACTAATTAAATTCCCCTCCGGCACAAGACGATAAAACTGACCAGAAGAGCAGATAGCAATACATCACATGCATTAGTTAGATCCATTAGTGCACACACTAATTAAATTCCCCTCCGGCACAAGACGATAAAACTGACCGGAAGAGCAGACAGCAACACATCACATGCATTAGTTAGATCCATTAGTGCACACACTGATTAAATTCCCCTCTGGCACAAGACGATAAAACTGACCGGAAGAGCAGACAGCAACACATCACATGCATTAGTTAGATCCATTAGTGCACACACTGATTAAATTCCCCTCTGGCACAAGACGATAAAACTGACCGGAAGAGCAGACAGCAATACATCACATGCATTAGTTAGATCCATTAGTGCACACACTGATTAAATTCCCCTCTGGCACAAGACGATAAAACTGACCGGAAGAGCAGACAGCAACACATCACATACATTAGTTAGATCCATTCGTGCACACACTAATGAAATTCCCCTCCGACACAAGATGATAAAATTGACCGGAAGAGCAGACAGCAACACATCACATACATTAGTTAGTGTTACGGGGTCCCACCCCCCCCCTTACCCCTGGTCTCAGTGGACCTCCGAACCCCGAGAGGGTCCCCGGCAGAAAGATGTTATCCTTGGTTGAAACCCAGCAAATAATGTCCCTCAATGGAACCAGCAAATGAAACAGTCGAATCAATAATGCAACCACACCAGGTAATAAACAAACCATAATATATTATAGATCACACCCAAAGAGCCATACAATAATGGGGGCAATCACCCCTACTTTCAAAGCTTAGGATAATATCCTTGTCAAGCCCCTTAACCCCACACTCACGGCACCTCCCCCAATGTCTCTGCGCCCCTCCAAGGCGAATTCCCAATGTCTCTGTGCGCTCCCTCGATTGGGGAGTCAAGGCCCGATGGTCAATTGAGGCGTAGACGAGTGAGACGACCCCGAGGTCACGGGCTCAGCCCCCAGCAACACAGCGGTGGAGAGGAACCTCACAAAGACGCCCTCTGACGTACACGTTGCGGTTCAATCCGTGAGCCTCCGTATAATTCTCACGTGCCCCTTTCTTGCACAGCCGTCCCCAGCAAACCACCAGGGAATAATGCCCAGCCGACACGACAAAAGCCTGTCCACTGCAGGTTGCTCGTGTGGCGAAGATGGCGGATGGCTTTCGCTCCAACCCGGACTTTGAGGCCCGGATCCTCCGGAACCTCAATGAGAATACCCGACGACACAGGCTCCACGCACTCCGGCGATATTTCTCATCGCCCGAACTTCCCTTCAAGGACGCAAAGTTCACTTGCACTGTACGTCGAACGCTCGGGCCGGAGCTTCAACAAACACGTCTCTTTTCGATGTCCTCCCGCCTCTTTTTTCCTCGCTCCACCTCTTCCGGACACGATCCGGATTTCCGGCCACATTTTACCAGGAGCGCTTTTAAATCTTTTAACCACAACAACCCTTTCCCTTAAGTCACAATAAGCATAATATCTAGAACCAACAATGATAACAACAACCATAATGAGGGCCTAATCCATAACAGTTAGATCCATTAGTGCACGCACTAATTAAATTCCCCTCCGGCACAAGACGATAAAACTGACTGGAAGAGCAGACAGCAACACATCACATGCATTAGTTAGATCCATGAGTGCACACACTAATTAAATTCCCCTCCGAAACAAGACGATAAAACTGACCGGAAGAGCAGACAGCAACACATCACATACATTAGTTAGATCCATTGGTGCACACACTAATTAAATTTCCCTCCGCCACAAGACGATAAAACTGACCGGAAGAGCAGACAGCAAGCGACCGCACACTACGGCGCCATGGCAAGCAGACATCGCACAGGCTTGCCGAGAGTCACGCCTCGGAGAACTCGTGATTGACAGGAGGGGGAGGGGCGAGCAACAACCTGAGCACCGGTTGGAGCGTAGGGAGGATGAAGGACGCGCAACACTGATTGGACACCACAAGGACGTGCGACCGTTGCACAGTCGGACTAGCTTCCAACAAACGACGCGCTGATTGGAGGAAAAAGACCAGGACGTGAGGAAGGTGCAAAAAGCCGCAAGGAAACGACGCACTGATTGGCAGAGATAGAGAGCTGACATCAGAAGACGTCTGATAGAGGTAAAGGGAGACGGACATTTTTTCCTCTTCTCGCTTCCCTCTTCGCCTCTGCCTCTTCCTGCCTTCCACTCGATGGAGACCGTTCCTTTCTTATTTTGTTGCCCTTTGCGCATTCCTGTGCTGGCGGACCTCTCATCTTGGTTCCGGACAAGGGGGCGACTCCGCGAGACGGGTCCGGGCACAGCCGGTGGAGTGAGCTGCGCTCAACTCGTTCTAGTCGTTGGGAGGGCCGGTGGAACACCAGCAGACGAGCCGAGCGATTCGTGCCGACCGGAGCCACGTCGGATGGAGCATGATCGACCCGAGACACAGACTGAGATAAGCCCAACACAAACACGGACACAACGTTTTATTTTATTCTTCATTCCCCTGTGCTGTATTTGAAGTCTGTGAGTGGGATCCCAATCAAGGTTTTAGTTCTTCCGTCGCGTAATAAATATTTATATTTGTACATTTTACATCCGCGTCGGGTTGAGTTGATTTTCAGGGTGAAGACACCGTCAGACCGACAGGTAAGCCGCGGCATTCTCCCCCCCACATAACCCTCCCTACCCCCGCTCGTGTTTGATCTGCCATTGCATTGGAAACGCCTCATCTTACTATCATTCACCAAATGTCCGTCTGTCTGTTCGAAGGTACCGCAAAAACTGCTGAAGCGATCGCAAAGATATTTTGGGTGGGTAATCCTGGGACCCCTGGGAGTAAAATAAACCATTTAGTTTTCCCAATTTCAGCTTTTAGACTGGTTCAATTTCCAGCAAATGTGATTGCATGAGGCATTTTTGAGGAAAAGCAAACAAATAGGTTTTTCTTAAAGGGAATTTTGTGCTGAATATGAATATCTTGTTTGTGTTTCCCAAAATTGCCTAATTAGGTCATTAATTAAGGTCAAAGGTCAATAAGTGCAAAATTCAAGTTTTCACAAATTGTTTTATTTTTTATATTCAATACAGTGGTAAGAAAGATTTTCCAATATCTATCATATTAAGCCATACATTGCATGTCAAAGATTTGAATTTAATGGAAAATGTGAAAGAAATTTTCACTTCTATGGAGAATATCTCCGTAACGGTTGACCTTTCTACGGAGTGCCATGTCAGTCGATTTCCCTTTGATGTTTCATGTCAAAATGCACCAGTGAAAAGAGTATATGGCATAGCATCATTGTCTAGGTTCAGGGGAATGAGACTTTGTTGTTTGTTTTGCGAAATTTGCATAATTAGCCACCAATTAGGGTCAGGGGTTAATTAGTACAAAATGCGAATTTTTATGAAATTTTCGTAAGGTCCTATTTGACGTCCCCGAGATGAATTTACAAGAATTTTCTACATATCATTCAAATTAAACGTCATATTATGTGCCGAATATTCAAATTAAATGAAAAATGTGATAGGAATTCTTGATTCTATCGCCAATATCTCAATAACGGTTCAATTGCCAATATCTCAATAACAGTTCAATTTTGGTCGCATGGATTTGTCTTTTTTCCAACGTAGGCCACCAAAACTGATTTTGGTTTCCTCTCTATATATGACAACAATATATCTGACAATATATTAGAAAGGAACATGTCACCTTTTTTATATTTCTATATTTTATATTTATATTTCACCCCCTTAAACCAACACTGATGAAGTGTCAAATAACCGTATTGTGGCAATATCCTAGCATTGGCGTTATTTAGTCTTGTTTTTGCATGTTACGGTCTCCGAGTCACTGCATTTGCATGCGTCCGTACACTTCAAATCCCATTTCTTGCACGAACACCTATCACTGGTGCAACCCTTGGTACAGCCACACTGTACAATGCCCTTGCATGCTTTTGGGATAGGGGGTAAAGATGTGAGCACCGGTGAGAGAAGACCATCAGCCAGCTTCCATCCAGCAGAGTCCATTGGGGGAGGAATTACTGGGTTTGGATTGCACGCTTCTCTCCATATGAAGCTCTGGTAATTTGCACGCTGTATATGGTGATGTGCAGCATCACTGGATGGTGGCATTGATTCTGGTGCCTGACATTTACTGAACAGCTTTACTGAACAGCGAACATATCACATGTTCTTGTGATATCACATCTCACGAGATGATATATCATCTCACGTTCTTGTGATATCACATCTCACGAACATATCACATGTGAACATATCACATGTCCCTATCACATGTACCACAATTCTTACCATGAACAGCGAACAGCGAACTTCTCACATTTTCCATTAAATTCAAATCTTTGACATACGATATATGGCTTAATATGATAGATACTCGATAAACTTTTTCGCCACTGTATTGGATATTAAAAATAAAATAATTTCTGTGAAAACCTGAATTTTGCACTTATTGACCTTTGACCTTAATTAATGACTTAATTAGGCAATTTTGGGAAACACAAACAAGATATTCATATTCAGCACGAAAATCCCTTTTAGAAAAACCTATTTGTTTGCTTTTCCTCAAAAATGCCTCATGCAGCTTAAATAAGCACATTTTTGAATTTCTTGCCTAGACGACTTCATCTCCCCCAACCTTCTGCCTCGCTCTTCCCCCTCCTCAAATAACACCTCACTGTGCCTCACCCAATCTCCATCAAACCTTTTGTCTGCCCCATTCTTCCCTTTCTCCAAGCTATTCTGAAATCTCTGAAATCTCTGACACACCTTCAACAGCTCTCCCTACCTCTTCCTCCTCTTCCACATCTTACCCTACCCCTCCCCCCCCCCCCCCCCCTGTTCTGGACCCGATGCTCCCCCTTCCTCTTCATTAACGGTATGGACCTCAAACATCCAGGGCCTTCGCTCAAACTTGACTGATCTCTCCATACAGGTTGCTTCTGACAAACCAGATGTGATCTGCTTAACAGAAACTTTCCTCCTTCATGATGTCTCTGATGCCTTGGTATCTCTCCCAGGTTACTCCCTCCTCCGGTATGATAGACCTGAGCCTCGTCCTGGAGGTGGGGTTGCTATCTTTATAAAAAACTCTCTTCCTCACTCGCCCTCCACTGCCCTCTCTCCACCTCACCCCCAGGAATACATTTGGCTACGGCTTCCCCTTCGATCCCACCTTTTGTTCATATGTGTGTTGTACCGTCCACCAAACAGCGATGACTCCATCTACATCTCGCTGTCTGATAATATGGACCAACTTCTATCTACCCATCCCAACTCTCTCTTCCTCATATGTGGTGATTTCAATTGTCACCATGCCAGTTGGCTGGGTGTGGGTACCTCTCTCACCAGACATGGCTCTTCAGCAAAGGACTTCTGCGACTCACTGGGACTGACACAATCTGTCAATTTCCCGACCCGGATCTCAGTCAACGGAGCATCTTCTCTTCTGGATTTGGTTATGACAAACTTCCCTGAAAATGTCTGCTGCTCTTCTTCTGCTCCAATCGGCTCATCTGATCATGTGCTTGTCAAAGTGGACATCTCTCTGACCATTCTCAGAGAGCCTCCTCAGCGTCGACGAGTCTGACATTTCACTCAGGCCAACTGGCCCCTTCTTCAAGCAGCCATCAATCATCTGGACTGGTCTCCCATCTCTACTGCCTCTGACATCAACTCATCCTGGGAATTCTTTCAAAGTAAATTGCTCTCTCTCATGCACAGATTTATCCCATCTCGTCTTCAGTTGTCATACCCTTCCTCCCGTCCATGGTACACGGAATCTTGTGGTGAGGCTGTTGCCCTGAAACAACTTGCTTTCGTCTCCTGGAAAGCAAATCCAACAGAAGGAAATCTCATTTCCTTTCACAAAGCCCGAAACAAGTGTGTGTCCACCCTCAGGAGAGCCAGGAAACAATATCTCACCATTCTCAAGACCGAACTCTCTTATCTGTCTCCCTCTTCCAAATCCTGGTGGCGTCTGGTCAAATCTGTTTCTGGTGTTTTTTCCCCCTCCATCCCCTCCCTCACCTCAAATGGCTTAATGGCCGACTCTGCACATGAAAAAGCTGAATGCCTCAACTCTGTGTTTGCCTCTAAATCTTGTGTCCCAAACCCATCCCTCTCTGTACCCACCGTACCCAGTCGTACCCAGCTGCTCCTGGACTCTGTGTCCTTTCCTCCTGACAAGGTGGAAAAGTTTCTGTCAACCCTCGACTCTAATTCTGCAACTGGTCCTGACGGCATCAGCCCACGGGTCCTAAAATCATGTTCTTCCACTCTTTCACTCCCTCTTTCTGTTCTCTTCACCCTCTCTTTTGCTCAAGGTCATCTGCCATCTGCTTGGAAATCAGCCAACATCACCGCTTTGCACAAAAAAGGTGCAAAAACAGATCCCAGCAACTACAGCCAATCAGCCTTCTCCCAATTATCAGCAAAGTCATGGAATCCATCATTGCTTCAGATATGAAATCTTTCCTCTTCTCCAATGGCTTGATCTCTGATCATCAATTTGGTTTCAGACCTGGTCACTCTACTCTGGACATGCTGCTTCTGCTTTCTCAACAATGGATGGAGGTCCTCAACGCCAAACAGGAAATTAGAGCTGTCTCCCTTGACATTTCACGTGCCTTCGATACGGTCTGGCACCCTGCTCTGCTCACCAAACTCTCCTCCTTTGGTATCCATGGAAATCTCCACGCATGGCTGGCGGACTTCCTCTCTGGTCATAGTCAACGTGTGGCCCTGAATGGGTTTCTCTCATCTCCTCTTCCCGTTCAGGCTGGAGTTCCCCAAGGTAGTGTTCTGGGCCCTGTGCTTTTTCTGGTCTTCATCAATGATCTCTCTGACTCTCTTGAAAATCCTCTCTATCTCTTTGCTGACGACTCTACTCTCTGTCGCTCCATTCCTCATCCCTCAGATCGGCAGTCTGCAGCCTCCTCACTCTCTGCAGACCTGGACAAAATCACAGACTGGGCAAACAAATGGAACATGTCTTTCAATCCTGATAAATCTCACACTCTTACGATGTCTCTCCGAAAGGACCGACTGGAAAACCCTCCCATCCACTTTCTGAATAATCCTCTCCAAGAAGTTCTGTCACTCAAGTTTTTGGGTCTCACTATTTGCCATGATCTTTCCTGGGAAAACCACATTTCAAATCTGGCCTCCAAAGCCAGTCGCCGACTGGGCATCCTCCGTCGTGCTAAGGCCTTCCTTGGCACACCTGAGCTCCTCACCACATACAAGGCTTTCATCCGCAGCTCTATGGAATACTGCCCTCCCCTCTGGTCTGGTGTTCCTGCCTCACACCTAGCCCGTCTTCACGCTGTTGAAACCAAAGCGTTCAGAATCATTGGAATCTCCCGCGATGAAGCTAACTCCAAGGGCCTTTCACTCACTCACCGCAGGCAGGTTGGTGGTCTTTCCGTCTTCTACCGACTCCTCTCTGGCCTTGCCCCCCCAGCCCTCTCTGGGCTCTGTCCCCCAAATATTCCTACAGGTCGCACAAGATCTGCCTGCAACCCTCTTATGGTTAAACTGCCAAAATCAAGACTTTCTGCTCACCTTCACTCCTTCATTCCTCTTTTCTCCCGCCTCTGAAACAAACTCCCTCACTCTCTTCAATCCCACTCCACCCTCCAGGTCTTTAAAACAGCTGTTCACCACCATCTCTTATCCTCCCCCATCCAAAACCTTGATCTTTTCTACCCCCGCTAATTTCGGTCCCCTTGTGTTTTATACCTCTCCCCCCCCCCCCTCCCCTTCCCACGCCTCTTGCCCCCAAGCCCTCTACCTCCCACACTTCTCCCTGCTCTCAAATGTTGTGGTTGTGTGCTTCCCCTTCTCTCCCCATCTTGTCTTCCGCTCCCTCTTTTTGTATATTTTGTTTGTCTGGTTGATTTGTTTGTGAAATAAATGTTAGCTCTTTCACGAGCCTCGATTCAGTATACAAAAATAAATAAATAAATAAATCATCGTTTGCTGGCACCTCTGGTGGTCTCCATTTTCTCATGAGTATTTCCCCTTTCATGAAGTAACCAACAGGTAACTTCATAGCCTCTTCCTCTGTAACGGCTTTAAAATTTTAACTCCGGATCTCCGAATCTCCGTGTTGTTCTTCAACAAGTCTCTTTCGGACCAGCACTGTTTGTTCAACCTCGTTCCCAGATGTCTCCGACGCACACTCCATTTCCTCTTTTGTTCCAGATGCTACCTTTTCCTTCGGTTCCTTGAGGTCACTCCCTTTCCTATTACCCATTTCAGAATTTTCAACCTATCCCTCTAACGAACCCAAATCCACATCGCCTTCCTTTTCCTTCTCTTCAGAGCGCTTCCCACCCATAGCACGAGTCACTGCACAGGATGGAAAGACACCCGGAATCTCCTGCTCTAACTGTGCGGTGTTATTTTCCATACTGGGCTTTTCAACCAACATCGGATTACCAGAAACTCGACCACCGGCCAAATCATTCCCGATAATAAAAGAGCTTCCCTCTACAGGAAGAGTGGCTCGTAACCCCACAGTGACCGGTACTGACACCAAATCAGACTTCAAATGGATGACATGAAGACGAGCTTTAACATAGCCCCCAACCCCCTGTAAAAGAACACGAACACCAGTTGCCGTCTTCTCTGACAATAGCAAAATGCCTTCATGCATCAAAGATTGATGTGCTCTTGTGTCCCTCAATACCCTAACAGGTCTCTGGTTCGTTAAGTCTCCATCCAGTGACACAAACCCCTCTGAAATAAAAGGTTTGTAACCCTCTTGAACAAGGTCGTTCTGTGATGCCGTAACTTTGGCATGGGAACCTTCACAAGGCACTGTCCTCCAAAGACGATTTCTCGCATTGGCCAATGCATTCGGCGTTGCACTAGTTTGACTCCGCTCCTGATTTTTCCTTTTCCGGGCGTAACATTGGGTCATCAAATGCCCAGGTTTCTTGCAAAAAGCGCAAGTCGGCCGGGAGGAAAAACTCGTGGTCTGCCTCGGGCCCCCCGGAAGATAAGTCTGTCTTGGAACTGTAGTCTTCTGACCCCTAAAAGTCGTGGTATCTGATTTGTCCCCATAGTCCTCTCGAGGCTGCCTCCATGAAAATCTGTTCTCTGAACCTGATTTACTATAACTCCCCTGTAAAACTCTAGGCGGGAAGTTAGGTTTGTGGAACCCCATCCTGTGTGTCAAGGCATAGTTATCTGCCACGGTTGCTGCCTCATACAACTCTGGTACTTTCTTCTCATCCAGATGTACTTTAATGTCCACGTGGACACACTGTTTGAATTCCTCCTCCAAGATCAATTGTCGTAACAGGTTGAAGTCTTTCCCAATCTCCTTCGAGTCACACCTCCTATCAAACATGGTTTCCTTCATTCTGGCAAACTCCACATGGGTCTCACTCTCCCGATTCCTAGCATTCCTGAATTTCTGCCGGTAAGCTTCAGGGATCAATTCATAGGCTTTGAGAATGGCTTTCTTCACTATCTCATAATCTGCACATTGGTCAATCGGTAGAGCCGAATATATATCTTGAGCTTTACCCACCAGAACACTTTGCACTAACATAGTCCAGGACCCCACAGGCCATTTTAGCATTTGAGCCACTTTCTCAAAATGTAAAAATAACTTGGCCACCTCCTTTTCATTGAAGGGTGTAACCAGCCTCACATGCTTACCAACATACCAAGAGTTCTCACTAGTTGTCGCATGGATACTACTTCTCTCCGCTCTCCCAGTAATTCCAGCTCCTTGAGTTTAAGTTCCTTCTGATACTCCATGTCACGTTTCTTTAACTCCCTTTCGGCTCTCCTTTCCTCTGCTCTTTCCTCTGCTCTTCTTTCCTCGAGTTCTCGTTCCACTTCTGCTCTTTCCTTTGCTCTTCTTTCCTCGGCTTTCCATTCCAATTTCCAAATTCGATTTCACCAAACTCTCCTCCTTTGGTATCCATGGAAATCTCCACACACGGCTGGCAGACTTCCTCTCTAGTCGTAGTCAACGTGTGGCCCTGAATGGGTTTCTCTCATCTCCTCCTCCTGTTCAGGCTGGATTCCCCAGGGCAGTGCTCTGGGCCCTGTGCTTTTTCTGGTCTTCATCAATGATCTCTCCGACTCTCTTGAAAATCCTCTCTATCTCTTTGCTGATGACTCCACTCTCTGCCGCTCCATTCCTCATCCCTCAGATCGGCAGTCTGCAGCCTCCTCACTCCCTGCAGACCTGGACAAAATCACTGACTGGGCAAACAAGTGGAACATGTCTTTCAATCCTGACAAATCTCACTCTCTTACGATGTCTCTCCGAAAAAGACCGACTGGACAACCCTCCCAACCACTTTCTGAATAATCCCCTCCAAGAAGTTCTGTCACTCAAGCTTTTGGGTCTCACTATCTGCCATGATCTTTCCTGGGAAAACCACATTTCAAATCTGGCCTCCAAAGCCAGTCACCGACTGGGCATCCTCCGTCGTGTGAAGTCCTTCCTTGGCACACCTGAGCTCCTCACCACATACAAGGCTTTCATCTGCAGCTCAATGGAATACTGCTCTCCCCTCTGGGCTGGTGCTCCTGCCTCACACCTAGCTCGTCTTCACGCTGTTGAAACCACAGCATTCAGAATCATTGGAATCTCCCGTGATGAAGCTACCTCCGAGGGCCTTTCACTCACTCACCGCAGGCAGGTTGGTGGTCTTTCTGTCTTCTACCGACTCCTCTCCGGCCTTGCTCCTCCAGCTCTCTCTGGGCTCTGTCCCCCAAATATTCCTAAAGGTCACACAAGATCTGCCTGCAACCCTCTTATGGTTAAACTGCCAAAATCAAGACTCTCTGCTCACCTTCACTCTTTCATTCCACTTTTCTCCCACCTCTGGAACAAACTCCCCCACTCCCTTCAGTCCCACTCCTCCCTCCAGGTCTTTAAAACAGCTGTTCACCACCATCTCTTATCTTCCCCCATCCAAGACCTTGATCTGTTCTTCCCCCGCTAATTTCACCCCAAATCCTCTTTTTTGAAATGCCAACTTCTTTCCTGGAAGTCCTTGGTGTCCTTGTGTTTCTACTTCTCCCACCCCCCCCCCCTTCCCACGCCGCCTCCCCCCAAGGCCTCTCTCTCCCACACATTCCCAATGTTCCTCACAAATGTTGTGTTTATGTGCATCCCCTTCTCTCCCCATCTTGTCTGTCGCTCCCCTTTTTATACACTTTGTTTGTTTGTCTGTTTGATTTGTTTGTGTGATAAATGTTAGCTCTTTCACGAGCCTCGATTCTGTATCCAACAAAAAAAAAAAAAAAAAAAAACTCTTTTAACCTTTCCTGGCTCTGCAGTTGCAGCTCCATTATCCAGGGCTCCACATTTCCTTTTTCCTCGGGTATCCAATCCAAGGCTACCTCTTCCCATGTTCCTTGTCCCACGAGAGACTCCACCACCAATGTCTGCATCTCTGCTTTCTTCATACTAACTCGGACCTCCAAGTTAAAATATTTGGCCAATGTCATGAGTTCCGATCTTTTTAACGCCTGGAACTGTGCCTCATTAGGGGACGCCGCAAACTTTTCTGCGTCAAACACCATGGTGACTCTCAGTTAGCACCTGTTAACCTTCACACAAAAATTTTCAAATTTTTAGAAAAATTTGGGAATGTTAGAAAATTCCAAATTTGGGAATTTGGGGAATGTTAGGGAATTCTATCCCGGACGAGCCCCCAATTTCTGTTACGTGCTCCTCCCCAAACCCCGGTCACGTTGTACCTCCGAGCCCCGAGAGGAGCAACGGCAGAAAGATGTGTTATTCTGTTTGTCAAAGATCAATGGTGAAACCACACCAATTGTAACCAACAAACAAGTATTGTATTGAGGTCACACAAGAATAACAGTACAATAACAATATTAATCAATTGAACAACCAATATATCATTCCTATGATGGTACCATCAGTTTCGCACAATATAACTCACTGTGCTCCAAGTGAGTGAAAATAACATTCCCAATGTCTCTATCCTGGCATCAAACCAAAGTCGATCTACGCTCCAGTGATCGTCAGAACGATGTTGTATCGAGACCAGAATCCCGCTCGGTGCCAAACACTGCCAAAGATAGGCAAAAGTGTCCTCAAGAGGCGGCTGGGAAATCACACCTTCGGGTATGGACGTTCAACGGCTCCCAATCGGCGAACCGCAAATTCCCACTCGAAATCCACGTTATACACACACACCAGGTTACGTCTGGATGTGGTGAAATGGTTGAAGCGAGGTGAAAAACCTCGAGCGATGCGAAATCCGGCGCAAGGCAAAATGGCCAACGGTCCGTTCTTGAGACGTAACGGCACTCCAATGATTCTCTTCGGAATCAACCGCAAAACCGGTGACGCAGGTTTAACTGTCACAGCGATAACAACTCTGCGCAGGAAACCCTTTCCCAGGAACCTCAAAGTTCACTTGTGACCCCCGTTCGCCAGCGTCTGCTCAAAACCTCAACGCAGCTTGGCTCCTTCACTGACCTCACTCACTCCGCCTCCTTTTTCTCCTCTTCCTCCTCCTCTTCTTCCTCTTCATCTTTGTCCGGTTCCCGAGCCGGTTTCCGGTTTCTTTTTAAAACATTAATTTTTTTTACCTTTTGAAAAGAGTTATTTCCAATTCACTTAAATGATAACAATAATAGTACATGCAACCAAAAATGTTTACAGTGGATGAGAACCACAACAACGGAAGTGACTAATACGTAACACATCCACCAAACAGTGATGACTCCATCTACATCTCGCTGTCTGATAACATGAACCAACTTCTATCCACTCATCCCAACTCTCTTTTCCTCATATGTGGTGATTTAATTGTCATCATGCCAGCTGGCTGGGTGTGGGTATCTCTCTCACCAGCCACGGCTCCTCAGCAAAGGACTTCTGCAACTCATTGGGACTGACACAATCTGTCAATTTTCCGACCTGGATCTCAGTCAACGGAAAATCTTCTCTGATGTACTTGGTTATGACAAACTTCCCTGCAAATGTCTGCTGCTCTTCTTCTGCTCCAATCGGTTCATCTGACCATATGCTTGTTAAAGTGGACATCTCTCTGGACATTCCCAGAGAGCCTCCTCAGCGTCGACGAGTCTGGCATTTCACTCGGGCCGACCAGCACAGTCTTAAAGCAACCATCAATCATCTGGATTGGTCTCCTATCTCTACTGCCTCTGACATCAACTCATCCTGGGAATTCTTCCAAAGTAAATTGCTCTCTCTCATGCACAGATTTATCCCATCTCGTCTTCAGTTGTCATACCCTTCCTCCCGTCCATGGTACACGGAATCTTGTGGTGAGGCAGTCGCCCTGAAACAACTTATCTTCGCCTCCTGAAAGACAAATCCAACGGAAGGAAATCTCATTTCCTTTCACAAATCCCGGAACAAGTGTGTGGCCAACCTCAGGAGAGCAAGGAAACAACATCTCTCCATTCTCAAGACTGAACTCTCAAACCTGTCTCCCTCTTCCAAATGCTGGTAGCGTCTGGTCAAATCTGTTTTTGGTGTTTGTTCCCCTTCCATCCCCTCCCTTACCTCAAACGGATACACAGCTGACTCCGCACGTGAAAAAGCTGAATGCCTCAACTCTGTGTTTGCCTCAAAATATTGTGTCCCAAACCCATCTCTCTCTGTACCTACCTTTCCCAGTCAAACCCAGCTGCTGCTGGACTCTGTGTCCTTCTCTCCTGACAAGGTGGATAAGTTTCTGTCAATCCTCGACGATGATTCTGCAACTGGACCAGACGGCATCAGCCCAAGGTTCCGAAAATCCTGCTCTGCCGCTCTTTCACAGCCTCTGTCTGTTCTTTTCACCCTCTCTTTTGCTCAAGGTAATCTGCCATCAGCTTGGAAATCAGCCAACATTACCTCTTCACACAAAAAAGGTGCAAAAACAGATCCTTGCAACTACAGACCAATCAGCCTTCTCCCAATTATCAGCAAAGTCATGGAATCAATTATCGCCTCTGACATCAAATCCTTCCTCTTCTCCAATGGCTTGATTTCGGATCATTAACTTGGTTTCAGACCAGGTCACTCCACTCTGGACATGCTGCTTCTGCTGTCTCAACAATGGATGGAGGTCCTCAATGTCAAACAGGAAATTAGAGCTGTCTCCTTTGACATATCTCGTGCCTTCCATACGGTCTGGCACCCCGCTCTGCTCACCAAACTCTCCTCCAATGGAATCCATGGAAATCTCCAAAAATGGCTTGCGGACTTCCTTTCTGGTCATAGTCAACGTGTGGCCCTGAAAGGGTTTCTCTCATCTCCCCTTCCTGTTCAGGCTGGAGTTCCCCAAGGCAGTGTTCTGGGCCCTGTTCTTTTTCTGGTCTTCATCAATGACCTCTCCGACTCTCTGGAAAATCCTCTCTGTCTCTTTGCTGATGACTCCACTCTCTGCCGCTCCATTCCTCATCCCTCAGATCGGCAGTCTGCAGCCTCCTCACTCTCTGCAGACCTAGACAAAATCACAGACAGTTCAAACAAGTGGAACATGTCTTGCAAACCTGACATATCTCACACTCTCACTATGTCTCTCCGAAAAGACCGACTGGACAACCCTCCCATCTACTTTCTGAACAATCCTCTCCAAGAAGTTCTGTCACTCAAGCGTTTGGGTCTCACTATATGCCTTGATCTTTCCTGAGAAAACCACATTTCCAAGCTGGCCTCCAAAGTCAGTCGCCGACTTGGCATCCTCCGTCGTGTGAAGTCCTTCGTTGGCACACCTGAGCTCCTCACCACATACAAGGCTTTCATCCGCAGCTCAATGAAATACTGTTCTCCCTCCTGGGCTGGTGCTCCTGCCTCACACCCAGCTCGTCTTTACACTGTTGAAACCAAAGCTTTCAGAATTATTGGAATCTCCCATGATGAAGCTAACTCTGAGGGCCTTTCACTCACCCACCGCATGCAGGTAGGTGGTCTTTCTGTGTTCTACCAACTCCTATCCGGCCTAGCTCCGCCAGCTCTGTCTGTGCTCTGTCCCCAAAATATTCCGACATGTCGCACAAGATCTGCCAACAACCCTCTTCTCGTGAAACTGCCATAATCAAGACTCTCTGCTCACCTTCACTCCTTCATTCCTCTTTCCTCCCACTTCTGGAATAAACCCCCTCACTCTCTTCAATCCCACTCCTCCCTCCAGGTCTTTAAAACAGCTGTTCACCACCATCTCTTATCTTCCCCCATCCAAAACCTTGATATTTTCTACCCCCGTTAATTCACCCCAGACCCACTTTTTTGAAATACCGACTTCTTTCCTGGAAGACCCAGCAGTGTCCATGGGTTTTTTAATCCTCTCCCACCCCCCTCCCCCACCCCTTCCCATGCCTCCTCCCCCCAAGCCCTCACCCTCCGACAGATCTCCTGATATCCCTGCTCTCTATGTTGTCTCTTGCTCCCTTTATCATACGTTTTATGTGTCAGTTTGTCTTTTTGTGATCAATGTTAGCTCTCACACGAGCCTCGATCTTGTATACAAAAATAATAACAATAAATAAACAGTCACGTGGAGGTATGTGTGCTCTTCCTTGTGATGATCTCGTTTATTATTGTGATTTCATGACTGTTCGGATGAATATTCATCAGAAATGAATATTTGCTACATCATTGAACACCTTCAATGCAGATGGAGGAAATGTTGAGTTGGATCTTGGAGACGGCGTGAAGCTGGAAGGTGTGAAAACATTTTGCTACCTCGGAGACATGCTGAATGGAGAAGGTGGATCAGACTCGGCAACGGTAGCTCGAGTGAGATGTGCATGGAAGAAGTTTCGGGAATTGAGTGGCGTGCTGATGATGAGGGGAGTGTCGTTGAAGCTGAAGGGAAAGGTGTATGCTGCATGTGTGAGAACTGTTATGATTTATGGGAGCGAGACATGGGTAATGAACGTAGAGCAGCAACGAAGGCTGGAAAGGGTGGAAATGCGAATGGTTCGGTGGATGTGTGGAGTATCGTTGAGAGAGAGGAAGACAAATGATGAATTGCGAAAGGTGATGGGAATGGAGCCTGTGATTGATGCTGTGAAGAGGAACAGGTTGAGATGGTTTGGTCATGTGTTGAGGAAGGATGAAAGTGACTGGTTGAGAAAAGTGATGGAAATGAATGTAGAAGGAAGTAGAAGACGGGGAAGACCGAGAAAGACTTGGCTAAAGATGGTGGAAGAAGAAATGCGGGCAAGGGGGTTAACAAGGAGAGATGCAGAAAATAGGGCAAAATGGAGAAGATTGTCATGGGGACCGCAAGGCTAACCCCCGCTCTAGCAGGGAAAATGGCCTTTAAAATGCATGTTGTTGTTGTTGTTGTTGTTGTTGTATTGAACAGACAATTGATTTAACCTTTCAAATGATATGCAACAATCAACGAAAGGTTTATTCAAATTGAGCAGGAGGTTGCTGAGCAACCATATTCCCGAAATTTCAGAGTATGAAGTTCACTTCACGTGACTATGGGCACCGATCAACAAGGTACCTGAAGTACAAATTTCCAACCCAAGATATTTTATGTTAACATCGTATTACTCACGCAGGACATCCAAAGGAATAAAAAGATGCCAACCAGGTATGGTATTGGGGGTGGGGGTGCACGACCAGCCGGCGGACCATGTGGGCCTCAATTCCCAGTGTGTTCCGAGAGCAAGCAGCTCGCTTACCGCTCGCCAAGCGGCTCGCTTGATTCAAAGCGCTCAAGTGAGCACTCCAAGGTATCAGAGCGGAGTGTTCGACACCTGTTATTATCGACATTACAAGCGGCTTGCTGATGGAACACACCCCTGCTGCTCACCTCCTTCTTTCATCCTTCGCACTTCTCCCTCATTCCTTCGAAGATCTGTCTCAAAACACCGTTGCTCGGCAACGGAAGAGGCGGAAGTGGCAGGCAAACGATCAGGGGTGAAAGTGCAACTTGGTCAAAGAAGAAATGTGAATATTTCCGCAGACATAGTGCAGAATGGCTGAATTATAAAGAAAACATTGTTAAAACCAGGACACTTTACTTCTCTACAACACAATAATTCACCTTTTGGGCGTGGTCAGCACTCCAAGCACCTGCGGATCGCATGAAATGCTCGTCCTGGCTTCTTCCTCAGCTGAGGTAAATGTTATTTTAAAATCAGTGGAAGATAATAACAAGAGATCGCTTGAGGATTACTCACCGGAGCTTTCAGATTAAATCATTTCAATTAATTTAACTCCTGCTTGGTCAAAAGACACGACCAGCGGCGGGAGACATTGAAGAGAAAACACACAACGGGCAGGAAATCTAAACGGTGTTTCCTATGACGTCCGCGTTTAGTTGTTAAATGTTGTACATTTCGCTTTTCACATCAGAATTTAAGAGTCTAGTTCAAGTGAACGGTCGCAGGCAGAGATGTCGCGTTTGTGTCAAGGACGAAATGATTAGATTTTGGTGAATATCTGGATTCGGCAACTAGAATTTTAAAGTGATTCTTCACCATTGGGAGATGGGGCCAAAACGATACATAGCAGGATATCTCAAAAAGTTGTGGACGGATTTGGACGAAACTTCGGGGACCGGTTGGGTGTCCGACAAGGTCAAATAGATTCGAAGTTAAGCCTTGACTGGTTATTCAGTTGAGGATTCTGTGTTTGGGGTTCACAGATCTGCGAACGTCCCCCATGACATATATTGTTTATTTATTATTTTTAATAACGAGGCAGATGCCCCCTACTATACGCCCTGAACTTGGCCCTCGAGTGTCCATAGCGGTGTATAGTAGAGGATTGTGAAGCGCCAACCCATTGCTTTCAAGGGCATTATCTGCTTATTTGTGTCTTTTGTAATTCTTGTCAATAAAATGAACCCAAGATTTCTTCCCCATTCAAATCATATAATTTATAGGTCCAAAGGACGGTATTCATTACATCAAGGATTTTAAAAAGTTCATTAGTCCATTCATTCATTCATTTCGGTTTATTGAAATATTTAAACACTGGACAAGGCAGTTCGAAGACTGAAATTTGTCAAGTATACAATAATAAAAGTATTTCATAAAACTTACAAACTTACAATGCATAAAAATAATAATATTAATCATATAAAATTACATTCATAAATGTAATAAATACAAGTACAGATACATTCAAAGTACACAGCCCCCATGCCAAATAATTAAATATCCGACAGCGCGGCTTTGCCGGGGCGCCTCCAGCGCCCGGCAATACCTCAGTGCAGATCATAGAGGATGCATTGTGAGGGAGAGGTGTACACTAATTGATTGATTAATTGTACAATTAAAATCAATAAAAGATTATCACAAAATATTTTCTTAATCAATTGGCTTATAGCATAACTAAACCACTAGTGCTTCATCCGAAGATGTATCTTTTTGAATTATTATTATTATTATTATTATTTTTTGTATGCAGAGTCGAGGCTCGTGAAAGAGCTAATATTTATCAAACAAACAAATCAAACAAACAAGCAAACAAAGTATATAAAAAGGGGAGCGGTCGACAAGATGGGGAGAGAAGGGGAGGAAGCACACAAACACAACATTTGAGAGCAGGGACATCGGGAGATGTTTTTGGATGGAGAGGCCCTGGGGGGAGGCAGGATAGGTATAAAACGCAAGGACACCAAGGACTTCCAGGAAAGAAGTCAAAAGTCACCTCAAAAAAGTGTATTTGGGGTGAAATTAGCGGGGGTAGAAAAGATCAAGGTTTTGGATTGGGGATAATTAAATAAGTCATTAATAAAAAATTAAATAATTAATTGATTAATCAATAAATAATTAATCAATTAATCAATAAATAATAATTAATCTATTAAATGGTTAATCAATAAATCAAAAATATCCTTGATAGCCACATCACTTGGTCGCCCGGACAAACAAACAAGAAAGAAAACAAACAAGAAAACAAATAACCAGAGTGAAAACTGAGTACTCCCTTTCAGCGTGCGTCACTGCCGAGCCCCCTTCGGTGCCCGGCAATGACGTTTTGCAATGCCTGGGGATGGCATAGGAAAGGTGCGGTGTACAATAGCATAACTAAACCACGAGTGCTTCATCCGAAGATGTATCTTTTAGAAATTTAATTAAATAAGTCATCAATAAAAAATTAAATAATTAATTGATTAATCAATAAATAATTAATCAATTAATCAATAAATATTAATCAATGAAATGATTAATCAAAAATATCCTTGATAGCCACATCACTTGGTCACTGTCATGTCCAAATATTAGCTTCCCAGATCAAAAGGTGCCTGAGATATTGGCGAAATGAGAAAGAAAATAAATAAATGATTAATAATGAAAATAAATAAATAATAATCATTAAAAAATTAAATTATTAATCAATTCGGTCACAGAACACATAAACCACCACCATTTCTTCAGAATCTGTAACTGAATTATTATTTTTATTTTTTAGTAATTAATCGAATAATTAAATAATTAATCGATCAATTGATTAATTGATGAATCAATAAATCAAAAATATCCTTGATCGCCACATCACTTGGTCACTCATGTCCAAATATTAGCTTCCCATCTCAAATAGTGCCTGAGATATTGGCCAAATAAGAAAGAAAATAAATAAATGATTAATAATGAAAATAAATAAATATATAATAATCATTAAAAAATTAAATTATTAATCAATTCGGTCATAGAACACATAAACCACCACCATTTCATCAGAATCTGTAACTTTAAAAAAAAAGAATTTTTTTTTAGTAATTAATAATAATAATAATAAATAATTATAAATAAATCTTTATTGTCCCATTTTCAGGGAAATTATTGTTTGGTGACACCGTAAGTTGACCATCATTAAAACATAAAACACAAAGGCAAAGGGAATAAGAAAACAATATCAAAAAAGATATAAAATATAAAATAAATATAAAGTATGGAAGATGGACTAAAGAGCAAAATGTCGAGGAATTTGAATTTAGCATTTGAATTGCACATGGTACAAATGACTTTTTGAACATGTTCTTCTTCATCCTCCTTGCACGAAAGCGTCTCCCTGATGGCAGTTTTTCAAAAAGTCCGGTCAAGAAATGACTTTCATCGGTACACACCTGCACCGCCTTCCTTTTCAATGCTCGCAAGTACAGAGACTCCAGACTGGTTGAAGGCCCACCTACAGCTTTAAATGCCAGTGTAATGACCTTTCTCAATCGTGACTTATTCCGCACATTAAGATAACTGCACCAGGAAATCAAATTAAATGATAAAACACTGATCAGTAAGGAATTTGTTAACATCCGCATCACACGAGAGCTAACACCAAATGAATTCAACTTCCTGATAAGATACTGTGGCGGACACGATGGCTCGCTGGCGCGGTGACATCATTCCGCGCACCAAGAGGGTGTCGGCCACGCCCGAGGGGTAGGTGTGGCCTCGGGATATACACGGGGCTCGCAGCCCTGAGCAAGTCAGTGCTACAGTTTGAGCTTTACAATAAAGACTCTTTTGACCCTACGCGTTGTGGCTTACCTTCTTTGGCAAACAAGTTGCATGCGTAGCACCACGCTACACTGGTGACCCCTTTTGGTTCAGCCGTTGCTGACCACAGAACGCGCCATGGCCAGCAACGCGGTCGCGGTAAAGCTCCCTGAGTTTTGGGAAGCACAGGCCGAGGTATGGTTCGTGCAGGCCGAAGCACAGTTCGAGCTTCGAGGAATAACGGCGGACGAGACGCGTTACTATCACGTGATTGCCGCCCTCGGGCCCGGCACGGCCGCCCGAGTCGTGTCCATCCTGCGGCACCCACCGGCGGAGCACAAGTACACGACGCTCAAACGTCTCCTCATCGCCACGTTTGGCCTCACGGAGCTCGAACGGGCGGTCCGCCTCCTGGACCTTCCCGAACTCGGCGACACACGACCATCAGTACGGATGGACTACATGCTGTCGTTGCTGGGTGACAAAGCCCCGGATTTTTTATTCCGGGCGCTTTTTCTATGCCAGCTACCGGCACAGGTACGCCTCGCGTTGGGGCCCCGCATTGCTTGCAGCCAACGGTACACCCATACGCACATTCGGGAAGCGCTGCCTCTCCATGCGGTTCGGAAGGCAGCGCTTTCAATGGTCGTTCGTAACCGCCAGCGTGCCCATGGCATTGCTCGGTGTGGACTTCCTATGTGCAAATGGGTTGTTGGTGGACGGGAAGCACAGAAGGCTCGTCCAGGCCGAAACCTTTAGCTCGCTCGCTTGTTCGCTGAGCAGCTCGTTGAGCGGCTCACTGAGCGGCTCACCGAGCGGCTCACCAAGCGGCTTGCTAAACGGTTCCATCCCGGCGAGTTTGGTTTGTACGCTTCCGGCAGCGGATGACTTTGCCCGCCTCCTCGCCAGTTTCCCGGCCCTCACGCGGCCCACCTTCTCGGCGGTGGACGTCAAGCATGGGGTGGAGCATCACATCCCCACCGTCGGGCCACCGGTCTACGCCCGGGCACGCCGCCTCGAGCCGACGAAGCTCGCGGTGGCGAAAGCGGACTTCGCTACGCTGGAGCGGCTGGGCATCGTGCGGCAATCCAAGAGTGCTTGGGCATCGCCGCTGCACATCGTGCCGAAGCCCGGCGGGGGATGGCGGCCGTGCGGGGACTACCGCCGCCTCAACAATGCTACCACCCCCGACCGCTACCCGGTCCCTCACATCCAGGACTTTTCCGCCCGGTTGGCGAAAATGTCCCTCTTTTCCAAGGTGGACCTCATCCGCGTCTACCACCAGGTCCCCGTCAGGCCGGAGGACATACCGAAGATGGCCGTCATTACACCATTCGGCCTCTTCGAGTTTCTGCGGATGCCCTTCGGGTTGAAGAATGCGGCTCAGGCGTTCCAGCGGCTGATGGACAGCGTCTTGCATGACTTGGATTTCGTTTACGTCTACCTGGACGACATCCTCGTCGCAAGCGCATCCCGTGAGGAGCATCTCCGCCATCTCCGCACGCTCTTCGAACGCCTGGGCCAGCATGGCCTGATCATCAACCCCGCCAAGTGCCGGTTCGGCATCGCCGAAATCGACTTTTTGGGGCACCGCGTCACCAGGCACGGGGCCATCCCCTTACCGGCCAAGGTGGAGGTGGTCAGGGGGTTTCCGCGCCCCCGCACGATCAAGGGGCTCCAGGAGTTCCTGGGCATGGTGAACTTTTATCACCGGTTCCTGCCCCGCATCGCCCAGCTCCTGCGCCCCCTGCACGAGGCCCTCCGGGGGAAGCCAGGCAAAGGTGACGTTGCTTGGACCGAGCCGATGGACGCAGCGTTCGCGGGCGCGAAGCTCGCCTTGACTAACGCCACCATGCTCGCGCACCCGGTGCCCGATGCACCGATCGCCCTCACCACCGACGCATCGGACTACGCGGTGGGCGCGGTGCACGAGCAATGGGTGAAGGGAACTTGGCAGCCGCTGGCGTTTTTCAGCCGGCAGCTCCGCCCACACGAACGGCGGTACAGTACCTTCGACCGCGAGCTTCTCGGGCTTCACCTGGCGGTCCGGCATTTCCGCCATCTGGTCGAGGGCCGTTCGTTCACGGCCTTCATCGACCACAAGCCCCTGGTCTTCGCGATGGCCAAGGTCGCCGAGCCGTGGTCGGCCCGGCAGCAGCGTCACCTCTCGGCCGTGTCCGAGTACACGACGGAGATCCGGCACGTCGCGGGGAAGGACAACCCGGTGGCGGATTGCCTTTCCCGGTCTGTCACCCACGCGGTCCACCTCGGGATCGACTATGCCCTAATGGCGGTGGACCAGACCGCCGACCCCGACGTCCAGGCCTTGCGGACCACCGTCACGGGCCTCCGCGTCACCGAGGTGCCGTTCGACGGCGCGGGCACGGCCCTCTTGTGCGACGTCTCCCTCGGCCGGCCTCGCCCCATCATGCCCGCGGGCTGGCAGCGCCGGGTTTTTGACGCCATCCACGGCCTGTCCCACCCGGGCACGAAGGCCTCCCAGAGGCTGGTCGCCGCCAAGTTCGTCTGGCATGGCCTCCGGAAGACCGTCCGCGATTGGACCAGGACGTGCCTCGCGTGCCAGCGCGCGAAGGTGCACCGCCACACCCAGGCCCCGTTGGCCCCGTTGGCCCCGTTTACTGTGCCCGAACGTCGGTTCGACCACGTTCACGTGGACTTGGTAGGACCTCTGCCCCCCTCGCGGGGTTTCACCCACATCCTCACCATGGTGGACCGCACCACCCGGTGGCCGGAGGCTGTGCCTTTGGCGGTGACGACGGTGGCGGACGTCGCACAGGCGTTCATCGCCACCTGGGTTGCCCGGTTCGGCGCCCCCTCGGACATCTCGTCCGACCGCGGCCCCCAGTTCACCTCGGAGCTCTGGGGGGCGGACGCGCGGGGCTCGGCGTCCAGCTGCACCGCACCACGGCCTACCACCCCCAGGCCAACGGCCTGTGTGAGCGCTTCCATCGCTCCTTAAAGGCCACGCTCCGGGCCACCCTCCGCGACGGCGGCTGGATCGACAGGCTCCCCTGGGTCCTGCTGGGCCTCAGGACGGCGCCCAAGGACGACCTGCGCGCATCCACGGCAGAGTTGGTCTTCGGACAACCGCTGCGGGTGCCGGGCGAGTTCCTCCCCGACTCCACAGCACCATGGTCTGCGGAGCAGCAGCGCTCCGCACTGCAGGAGACCGCCCAGAGGTTCGCCCCGGTGCCGACGGCGCATCACGGGTGCCCGCCAACGCACGTCGCCCCGGAGCTTCGCACGGCGGAGTACGTATTCGTCCGCCACGACGCCCACCGGACACCGCTGCGGCCCCCGTACGACGGGCCCTTCCGCGTGCTGGGGACCGGGGTGAAACACTTCACCCTGGACATCGGCGGTACTCCTGACCGCGTTTCCGTGGACGGCCTCAAGCCGGCCCACCTCGACGTGGACCACCCCCCACCAGTGGCTCGGCCCCCGCGTCGGGGCCGCCCCCCGGCGGGCAGACCCCTGGCACCACCCAGCCCCGCCGGCACGCCACCACCCTGTCCTGCACCCATCCCAGATGCCGCCAGCGGCATCCCAGTCGGCAACCCGGCATCCCAGACGCCGCCAGCCGCCAGAGGGCGCTTCGGCCGGGTCATCCGTTTCCCCTCAAACTGACCCTTCAGGTGCGCGGGAATTCTGGGGGGGCGCGTGTGGCGGACACGATGGCTCGCTGGCGCGGTGACATCATTCCGCGCACCAAGAGGGTGTCGGCCACACCCGAGGGGTAGGCGTGGCCTCGGGATATACACGGGGCTCGCAGCCCCGAGCAAGTCAGTGCTACAGTTTGAGCTTTACAATAAAGACTCTTTTGACCCTACGCGTTGTGGCTTACCTTCTTTGGCAAACAAGTTGCGTGCGTAGCACCACGCTACAATACAATCTTTGCATTGATTTCTTGTACACAGCATCAGTATTTCCATCAAAAGTTAGCTTGTCATCAATAAAGGTGCCCAGGTATTTAAATTTGCTAACAATTTCCACCTTATCACCATTTATGGTTACAGGCTCATGATTGTGACCTTTCCGAAAGTCCAAAATCATCTCTTTTGTTTTGTCCACATTCAGAGTAAGACAAAAGTCCCCACCACTTGTTCAATGTGTCAATCTCGTCGAGGTGAAGATACAAAGGATGATTGATCGGAAAGATAGCCAACAATGGCGATATCGTCTGCATACTTAATTAAGTTACAAACTTCTTAAAGAGCCACGCATCCATTGGTGTACAAACTGAACAGTAGAGGTGACAATACACCGCCTTGTGGAGCACCAGTATTCAAGATTGATAACTTTGATAAGCTACCATTCACCCTCACCCGCTGAGGACGGTCTCGTAAAAAACTTTCCACCCAAAGTATGATATGGGGGTTCAGGCACAGGTCACTCAACACTTTCACAAGGGTAAATGGCTGCATAGTGTTAAAGGCTGACGAGAAATCGATAAATAACACACGGACATAGGTTCCATTCTGGTCAAGGTGACTTGTGATTAGATGAAGTAAGCTGAGCCAGGCATCTTCAACACATCGTCTTGCTTTATATGCAAATTGTAAAGGATCCAGTTTCGGAGTTACATCTGATGCTATAAACTTCACCATCAATTTCTCCATACATTTACACAGGATTGAAGGAGCTGTGCTCCTACGCGAGTTAAAAGGATTGACGCGACAAAAGACGGGAATTCATCCGAGTTTCTTTATTCGGCAAAACCAAACTCGGGTACTCTGAAAAGCCCGTTTATCGGGCAGCAATATATATATACAATCAAACGCGGCGAGAGTGGGCGTGCCCGGGCGGCCCGGGTGAGCCCGGGAAAGGCAAGTCTGGACATGCCCGGGAAAGGCGAGACTGGGCGTCTCCGGGCGGTCTGGGCGAGCCTGGCACAGCGATCGCTCCGTGGTTGCGTCCTCGGCAGGTGTAAGGCGATTGTGTATGTTCAGCGGCAACCGCTACACGCGCCCCCCCAGAATCGACTTGCACCGGCAGGGTCAATTTAAGGGGGGTCCTGATGACCCGGCCGAAGCGACCCCTGGAGGGTCGTGGGGGGCGGGGGGGTCCGGTGTGGTGGTGGGTGGCTGAGCGGGGGGAACCGTGGACGGGGGGTGGCCTCGGCACGGAGGAAGGGCCAACCGTGGTGGTTGGTCGACGTCCACGTGCGCCGGCTTGAGGCGGTCCACCGAAATCCGGTCCGACCTGCCGCCGACGTCGATGACGAAAAACTTGTCGTCCCGTCGCAGGACCCAGAAGGGTCCGTCGTACGGCGGCCGGAGTGGCCCCCGGTGTGCGTCATGACGCACAAAAACGTACTCCGCTGTGCGAAGCGCTGGGGGAACCTAGGACTGGGGGCCACTGTGGCGGGACGTTGGCACGGGGGCAAACCGTCGGGCGGCCTCCTGGAGGTCCGAGCGCTGGCGAGCCGCGGACCAGGGACTGGTAGCATTGGGCACGAACTCCCCCGGGACGCGTAGCGGCTGGCCGTAGACGAGCTCGGCGGTGGATGCCTGGAGGTCCTCCTTGGGGGCCGTGCGGAGGCCCAAAAGGACCCACGGCAGCCGGTCGGCCCAACCACCGTCCTGAAGGCCGGCCATGAGCGCGGCCTTCATAGAGCGGTGAAAACGCTCGCACAACCCATTGGCTTGGGGGTGGTAGGCCATGGTACGGTGGAGCTTGACCCCCAGGTTGCGGGCGACAGCGCCCCACAGCTCGGAGGTGAACTGCGGACCGCGGTCCGAAGAGATGTCCGCCGGTGCGCCGAAGCGGGCGACCCAGGTGGCGATGAAAGCCTGCGCCACATCGGCGGTGGTGGCCAGGTGGAAACTGGCCAGGTGGAAATGGCGAACGGCCAGGTGGAAACGAGGGGAACGGCCTCCGGCCACCTGGTGGTCCTGTCCACCATGGTGAGCAGGTGTGTGAAACCTCGTGATGGGGGAAGGGGGCCCACCAGGTCCACGTTGACGTGGTCGAAACGCCGTTCGGGCATGGTGAAAGGTGCCAGCGGGGCCTGGGTGTGGCGGTGGACCTTGGTCCGCTGGCAGGCCGTGCAGGCGTTGGCCCAATCGCGGACGTCCCGTCGAAGTCCGTGCCAGACGAAACGCGCCGACACTAGCTTCTGGGAAGCTTTCCGGCCCGGGTTGGAAAGGCCGTGGAGGGAGGCGAAAACGCGGCGCTGCCAGGTAACGGGCACGATGGGGCGAGGCTGGCCTCGGGAGACGTCGCAGAGCAGGACAGTGTCCGCGAAGGGGATTTCGGCCAGGCGGAGGCCCGTGGCCGCCGCCCGGAGGGCTTGCACCATGATGTCGGTGGTCTGGTCAGCCGCCATAAGCGTGAAGTCCACGCCGAGGTGGACCGCGTTCGCGCTGGCCCGAGAAAGACAGTCGGCCACGGCGTTGTCTTTTCCGGCGACGTGTCGGATGTCCTTGGTAAATTCCGACACGGCGGAGAGGTGGCGCTGCTGGTGGGCCGACCACGGCTCCGTCCGTGACTTTGGCCATCGCGTAAACCAATGGCTTGTGGTCGACGAAAGCCGTGAACGGGCGGCCCTCCAGGAGGTGGCGGAAATGGCGAATGGCCAGGTATAGACCGAGGAGCTCGCGGTCAAAAGTGCTATATTTTAGCTCGTTCGGCCAGAGTTGCCGGCTAAAAAAAGCGAGTGGCTGCCAAACCCCGTTCACCCATTGTTCGTGTACGGCGCCCACCGCGTAGTCGGAGGCGTCCGTAGTGAGGGCGATTGGAGCGTCGAGCACCGGGTGAGCCAGCAGCATTGCGTCGGCGAGGGCCAGCTTTGCGCCTGTGAATGCCGCGTCCATGGTTGTGGAACAGACGACGTCATGCTTGGCCGGCTTGCCCCGGAGGGCTTCGTAAAGGGGCCGCATGAGCTGAGCAGCGCGGGGCACGAAACGGTGGTAGAAATTCACCATGCCGAGGAACTCCTGCAGGGCCTTGATGAAGCGGGGACGCGGGAACTCGGTGATGGCCTCGACCTTGGTTGGCAGCGGCACGGCCCCGTTTCTGGTGATGTGGTGGCCCAAAAAGTCAACGGCCGTCGTGCCGAATTGGCATTTGGGTGGGTTGACGATTAAGCCGTGCTCGCTGAGGCGCTCGAACAGTGTTCGGAGGTGGAGGAGGTGCTCGGCCCGGGACGTGCTGGCGACGAGTATGTCTTCCAGGTAGATGAAGAGGAACGGCAGGTTGCGCAGCACGCCGTCCATCAAGCGTTGGAACACCTGGGCCGTGTTTTTGAGGCCAAACGGCATTCTCAAGAATTCGAATAGGCCGAACGGCATGATGACGGCCGTTTTTGGGATGTCGGCCGGCCTGACAGGTACCTGGTGGTATCCCCGTATTAGGTCAACTTTCGAAAAAATGACCCGCCCCGCCAAACGGGCGGAAAAGTCCTGCATGTGCGGGACCGGATACCTGTCGGGGGTGGTAACGTCGTTGAGGCGGCGGTAGTCGCCACATGGGCGCCAGCCGCCCCCCGGCTTCGGCACGATGTGTTGTGGCGAGGCCCACGCGCTATCGGAGCGCCGCACGATGCCGAGGTGCTCCAATGCGTCAAACTCGGCTTTTGCCATGGCGAGCTTGGCCGGGTCGAGCCGGCGGGCTCTGGCGTAGACCGGCGGGCCTGTAGTTGGTATGTGGTGCTCGATACCATGTCTCACTGCGACGGCCAAAAACGTCGGCCACGTGAGGGCCGGGAACTCTGCGAGCAGGCGAGCGAACTCATTTGCCGCCGGGAGGGCGCATGCTAGTTCGGTCGGCGGGGGAGCTGCTCATCATGCATGCCAGGGAGCTGAAAGTCTCGGCGTTGACAAGGCGACGCCATTTGACGTCGACCAGCAGCCCATGTGCGCAGAGGAAGTCGGCGCCCAGCAAAACCATGGGCACGCTCGCCGTCACAAAGGTCCAGTTAAAGCGCTGGTTGCCGAAGCAGAGGGTGATGTTGCGCGGGCCGAAGGTGCGGTTGGCCGATCCGTTGGCAGCGACCAAGGAGGGGCCGCAAACGGCGGTCTGCCTGTCCTGCTCGGAGGCGGGTATGACGCTCAGTTGGGCGCCGGTGTCACAAAGGAAGCGCCGCCCGGACGCTTTGTCCTTGATAAAAAGCAAGTTGCCCGAGTGGCCGGCGCTCATGGCCAGTAATGAATGCCGGCCCGGCCGTTTCCCGACTTGCCGAAAGTGCACGGGGGTCGGCATGTCCGTGCCTTGTGTCCGAACCTGGCGTGGTAATTAACACCACGCCTGGTCAGGTGGCGGCTCCGGCCGTCGTGTTGGGAGCGGTCGGCGTGGCATGGCGGCCGCCAGTTGCACTGGCAGTTCGGCCTCCAACCGCACCGGGCGCTCGGGCGCCATGGGCGTCACCTCGGACGGCGGCGGTCTCCAGGTAGCCACCCCGATGTGCTGTCTTGCCGAGGAGATCTTGTCGGCTTCCCTGGCGAGGGCGCGGGGATCCGTGATCTGCGTGCCTGCCAGGGCGAGGCATACCTGGCTAGGCAGCTGGCGGAGGAACAGCCCTCGGAAAAGAAAATCCGGGGAGTGCTCACCGAGCAGCGAGAGCATGTAGTCCATTCACTCGGACGGGCGCGTGTCGCCGAGCTCGGGCAGGTCGAGCAGGCGTCGTGCGCGTTCTGCCGGTGAGAGGGCGAATGCGTCGAGGAGGAGCGTCTTGATCGCGCCATACTTGTCAGTGGCTGGCGGGTGCTGGAGGAGGCCCAGGGCGCGGGCCGCGGTGGCGGAGCCGAGTGCCGCTACCACATGGTGGAAGCGGGTCTCGTCGGCGGTAATGCCTCGCAGGGCAAACTGGGAGTCCGCCTGGGCGAACCAAACCGCCGCGTGAGCCTCCCAGAAGGTAGGCAGTTTAAGGGCAACTGCCGTGTCCATGTCGGGGGTCACCAATGAAGGAGCTGTGCTTCTACGCGAGTTAAAAGGATTGACGTGACAAAAGACGGGAATTCATCCGAGTTTCTTTATTCGGCAAAACCAAACTCGGGTACTCTGAAAAATCTGTTTATCCGGCAGCAATACATATATACAATCAAACGCGGCGAGAGTGGGCGTGCCCGGGCGGCCCGGGCGAGCCTGGGAAAGGCAAGTCTGGACATGCCCGGGAAAGGCGAGACTGGGCGTCTCCGGGCGGTCTGGGCGAGCCTGGCACAGCGATCGCTCCGTGGTTGCGTCCTCGGCAGGTGTAAGGCGATTGTGTATGTTCAGCGGCAACCGCTACAGGATGGACGTGAGGGCAACAGGTCCATAATCATTGAGCTGCCTTCACTGATCTCTACAACCACTGGATAGCGCATTGGCTGATCGATCTGACGCCAAACGTATGAACCGGCCGCCATCTTAACCACTCGCATTGATTCTCCAAGAAAGCTCGCGTTAACACTCCTGCCAATACATATATAACTTTGATTCGTTATTACTATAAATGGACTCAAGATGCCTTCATGTGCTGCGGTCAACTGTACAAATAGGCAGTTGAAGGGTTGCAATCCAACATTTCATCTGTAAGTATAATAAAGTTACTGTAAATGAGACTGTTTAGAGTTAATAGCGTGCAACAGATGAACGAGTTAGATGTTTGTACAGACCCATGTGTAGATTCCCTTGTTATTTGCTGTGTAAAAAAGTTCTATATTTTAGATTTACATTACAATCGAACTTTTAGTTAGGCTACTTTAAAACAAATAGCTTGCAAAACCACAGATTCGTGTGGAGCTAAGTATGAATTATTACTTAATTGTAAGTGAAGAATAAAAATCTGTAAAAAAAATGCACAAAATTACGGTGTAAAACTGTAATCAGATCTAGATCTGATTACAGTTTTACACAAATGACAATGTGACGAGATCTGGAGTCTACACTCTAGATCTAGTCACATTGTCATTGAAGAGTCTTGACTCGGAGCTCAAGCAATACTGCCACTACAAGGGAATGGGAGGTAATTGCATCGCGCAAGACAAGACACCGATCCTTCATGTGTCCAGTGTACCTGTCAGCCATGACAGAGAAGGCCGCATCACCGATGAGAGCGACATGTTTCTTATCAGGAAATACGCCTTGGAAGATCGGCAGCCATGTAATGAAGACCATGATTACATTGATGCACCTAACATCCCTCCCTTGTCTCCAGTGCTACATGATGCTATAGGATACATAGCAGGCTACGTTGTACGTGTGGTAAAGAGACGCACACCTTGCCTTGAATGTCAACAGGTTCTGACTTCAAATGGGATGGATGCTGGTGGACGCCTCTTGAAGAGAAAGAATCGGGGTGGCCTTATCAAATCTTCTGATGATGTGGTGAAGGTGTGCAAATCTTCTGATGATGTGGTGAAGGTGTGCAAATCTTCTGATGATGTGGCGAAGGTGTGCAAATCTTCTGATGATGTGGTGAAGGTGTGCAAATCTACTGAGCGATGCCTCCAGAGACTGCTCCGTACAACAGCCGGTGCTCTACCTCGGTCCGAAGGGATTGCATCTGCCCTATCGACGGCTGTTCTGCATGATGTCGGATCTCAATGTTTGTCTGCACAGCTGAACGATCACATGTTCGACTGTCGGCCAGACCACGATCACGTTTTTGTGCTTATCAAGTGCATTGCAGCATGTTACATCAAGATCTTGATGCATCACCTTGCCAAGTGCTTCACGGAGAAGATAACAGGACCCAAACTACGCAAACAATTGTCAAAGCTCATGATATTTAGGCATGAGTAGTTCGAACTATTAGCGGCTTTCATGAACAAGGAAACTACCCGCATCCTATTACCATGGATGGACGTACAGGATAACTGTTTAGATATTTTATCTAAATCACTCCATCTATTGACTTTGTCAATGCAAACCAAAAGCTTGCAAGTCAAAGACCCACAGCAAATGTAGGCATATTAAATGGAACCCGAGTCCCCCTGTGGCAAGTCGCTGTAATGAGAATAGCCTCAGTTGATAGCTCATTGTACCAGTACGATTGTACTCCTTTAAATACCAACGTTGCCAAAGGACAATCAATTACAAATTGCCTTTCATTGCCACAACTGTACTTTTTGCCTTACATATTGCCTTTCATTGCCACAACTGTACTTTTTGCCTTACATATTGCCTTTCATTGCCACAACTGTACTTTTTGCCTTACATATTGCCTTTCATTGCCACAACTGTACTTTTTGCCTTACATATTGCCTTTCATTGCCACAACTGTACTTTTTGCCTTACATATTGCCTTTCATTGCCACAACTGTACTTTTTGCCTTACATATTGCCTTTCATTGCCACAACTGTACTTTTTGCCTTACATATTGCCTTTCATTGCCACAACTGTACTTTTTGCCTTACATATTGCCTTTCATTGCCACAACTGTACTTTTTGCCTTACATATTGCCTTTCATTGCCACAACTGTACTTTTTGCCTTACATATTGCCTTTCATTGCCACAACTGTACTTTTTGCCTTACATATTGCCTTTCATTGCCACAACTGTACTTTTTGCCTTACATATTGCCTTTCATTGCCACAACTGTACTTTTTGCCTTACATATTGCCTTTCATTGCCACAACTGTACTTTTTTGCCTTACATATTGCCTTTCATTGCCACAACTGTACTTTTTGCCTTACATATTGCCTTTCATTGCCACAACTGTACTTTTTGCCTTACATATTGCCTTTCATTGCCATAACTGTACTTTTTGCCTTACAAATTGCCTTTTATTGCCACAACTGTACTTTTTGCCTTACATATTGCCTTTCATTGCCACAACTGTACTTTTTGCCTTACATATTGCCTTTTATTGCCACAACTGTACTTTTTGCCTTACATATTGCCTTTTATTGCCACAACTGTACTTTTTGCCTTACAAATTGCCTTTCATTGCCACAACTGTACTTTTTGCCTTACAAATTGCCTTTCATTGCCACAACTGTACTTTTTTGCCTTATAAATTGCCTTTCATTGCCGAAACTGTACTTTTTGCCTTACAAATTGCCTTTCATTGCCAGAAACTGTACTTTTTGCCTTACAAATTGCCTTTCATTGCCACAACTGTACTTTTTGCCTTACAAATTGCCTTTCATTGCCATAACTGGACTTTTTGCCTTACATATTGCCTTTCATTGCCACAACTGTACTTTTTGCCTTACATATTGCCCTTTATTGCCATAACTGTACTTTTTGCCTTACAAATTGCCTTTCATTGCCACAACTGTACTTTTTGCCTTACAAATTGCCTTTCATTGCCATAGCAGTACTTTTTGCCTTACATATTGTCTTTCATTGTCACAACTGTACTTTTTGCCTTACATATTGCCTTTCATTGACACAACTGTACTTTTTGCCTTACATATTGCCTTTTATTGCCATAGCAGTACTTTTTGCCTTACATATTGCCTTTTATTGCCACAACTGTACTTTTTGCCTTACATATTGCCTTTCATTGTCACAACTACACTTTTTGCCTTACATATTGCCTTTCATTGCCACAACTGTACTTTTTGCCTTACATATTGCCTTTTATTGCCATAGCAGTACTTTTTGCCTTACATATTGCCTTTTATTGCCACAACTGTACTTTTTGCCTTACATATTGCCTTTCATTGCCATAGCAGTACTTTTTGCCTTACATATTGCCTTTCATTGTCACAACTGTACTTTTTGCCTTACATATTGCCTTTCATTGCCACAACTGTACTTTTTGCCTTACATAGTGCCTTTTATTGCCATAACAGTACTTTTTGCCTTACAAATTGCCTTTCATTGCCATAACTGTACTTTTTGCCTTACATATTGCCTTTCATTGCCACAACTGTACTTTTTGCCTTACATATTGCCTTTCATTGCCACAACTGTACTTTTTGCCTTACATATTGCCTTTCATTGCCACAACTGTACTTTTTGCCTTATATATTGCCTTTCATTGCCACAACTGTACTTTTTGCCTTACATATTGCCTTTCATTGCCATAACTGTACTTTTTGCCTTACAAATTGCCTTTTGTTGCCACAACTGTACTTTTTGCCTTACATATTGCCTTTCATTGCCATAACTGTACTTTTTGGCTTACATATTGCCTTTTATTGCCACAACTGTATTTTTTTTGTCTTACTTATTGCCTTTTATTGCCACAACTGTACTTTTTGCCTTACAAATTGCCTTTCATTGCCACAACTGTACTTTTTGCCTTACAAATTGCCTTTCATTGCCACAACTGTACTTTTTGCCTTACAAATTGCCTTTCATTGCCATAACTGTGCTTTTTGCCTTACAAATTGCCTTTCATTGCCAGAAACTGTACTTTTTGCCTTACAAATTGCCTTTCATTGCCACAACTGTACTTTTTGCCTTACAAATTGCCTTTCATTGCCATAACAGTACTTTTTGCCTTACAAATTGCCTTTCATTGCCACAACTGTACTTTTTGCCTTACAAATTGCCTTTCATTGCCACAACTGTACTTTTTGCCTTACAAATTGCCTTTCATTGCCATAACTGTGCTTTTTGCCTTACAAATTGCCTTTCATTGCCAGAAACTGTACTTTTTGCCTTACAAATTGCCTTTCATTGCCACAACTGTACTTTTTGCCTTACATATTGCCTTTCATTGCCATAACAGTACTTTTTGCCTTACAAATTGCCTTTCATTGCCATAACAGTACTTTTTGCTTACAAATTGCCTTTCATTGCCACAACAGTACTTTTTGCCTTACATATTGCCTTTCATTGCCATAACAGTACTTTTTGCCTTACATATTGCCTTTCATTGCCATAACAGTACTTTTTGCCTTACATATTGCCTTTTATTGCCATAACTGTACTTTTTGCCTTACATATTGCCTTTCATTGCCATAACTGTACTTTTTGCCTTACATATTGCCTTTCATTGCCATAACTGTACTTTTTGCCTTACATATTGCCTTTTATTGCCATAACTGTACTTTTGCCTTACATATTGCCTTTAATTGCCACAACTGTACTTTTTGCCTTACATATTGCCTTTCATTGCCACAACTGTACTTTTTGCCTTACATATTGCCTTTTATTGCCACAACTTTACTTTTTGCCTTACATATTGCCTTTTATTGCCATAACTGTACTTTTTGCCTGACATATTGCCTTTCATTGTCACAACTGTACTTTTTGCCTTACAAATTGCCTTTCATTGCCACAACTGTACTTTTTGCCTTACATATTGCCTTTAATTGTCACAACTGTACTTTTTGACTTACATATTGCCTTTCATTGCCACAACTGTACTTTTTGCCTTACATATTGCCTTTTATTGCCATAACTGTACTTTTTGCCTTACATATTGCCTTTCATTGCCATAGCAGTACTTTTTGCCTTACATATTGCCTTTCATTGTCACAACTGTACTTTTTGCCTTACATATTGCCTTTCATTGCCACAACTGTACTTTTTGCCTTACATATTGCCTTTTATTGCCATAGCAGTACTTTTTGCCTTACATATTGCCTTTTATTGCCACAACTGTACTTTTTGCCTTACACATTGCCTTTCATTGTCACAACTATACTTTTTGCCTTACATATTGCCTTTCATTGCCACAACTGTACTTTTTGCCTTACATATTGCCTTTTATTGCCATAGCAGTACTTTTTGCCTTACATATTGCCTTTTATTGCCACAACTGTACTTTTTGCCTTACATATTGCCTTTCATTGCCATAGCAGTACTTTTTGCCTTACATATTGCCTTTCATTGCCATAGCAGTACTTTTTGCCTTACATATTGCCTTTCATTGTCACAACTGTACTTTTTGCCTTACATATTGCCTTTCATTGCCACAACTGTACTTTTTGCCTTACATATTGCCTTTTATTGCCATAACAGTACTTTTTGCCTTACAAATTGCCTTTCATTGCCATAACTGTACTTTTTGCCTTACATATTGCCTTTCATTGCCACAATTGTACTTTTTGTCTTACATATTGCCTTTTATTGCCATAGCAGTACTTTTTGCCTTACATATTGCCTTTTATTGCCATAGCAGTACTTTTTGCATTACATATTGCCGTTCATTGCCACAACTGTACTTTTTGCCTTACATATTGCCTTTCATTGCCATAACTGTACTTTTTGCCTTACATATTGCCTTTCATTGCCACAACTTTACTTTTTGCCTTACATATTGCCTTTCATTGCCACAACTGTACTTTTTGCCTTACAAATTGCCTTTCATTGCCATAACTGTACTTTTTGCCTTACATATTGCCTTTTATTGCCATAGCAGTACATGTATTCTTTAAATGATTTTTAAGATTCCTTCATGCCCCCCCCCCCCCCCCCCCCATTTACTACTGAAAAGAGTTTACTTCTGACAAGAAATAAGAATGGAAATAAATCACTAGACAGTAATTACCTTTTTTAAATTACTTTTATTCAGCAAAGAAAACAAATGACCATTCAATAAGAACTGTTAGTGGATGCCATTACTGATCTCGTCTGCAAAATGCTGCAACATTAACAGCATTGTTTTGTTTTGAAGAAGGAAGCAAACGATTGGGACTTGGTGTAGTGGGGGACATCTTTTTGATGATTAAACAAGTTGATGTTGATGTAGGCCTCTATAACGAGAATACAATTTGAAACTATAGTATAAGGGATTTGATATAAAGTCCACATCTGAAGGAAAGTAGCGAGCTTAGTTGGGAATCGCATACAAATTACGTGTTGTTCACTCCCTGACTCCTGACGCGTCCGCAGACGATGCGAGTGGTTAAGGTGGCCGACCTGTGTGCGCGGCAGCGTCAGTTGTGTGGGCACGTTCAGTGGGCGATGCGCTATCCAGTGGTTGTAGAGATCAGTGAACCTTTTTTGGCACGGGAATAATAATGGACTTTTTCCAACAAATAGGAACAGTGTGAGTCGCCAAAAGTAACTGAAACAATCGAGTAAAAACATTAGTAAGTTCTAAACAGATCTCTTTCAGAATACAACACTTAATGCCATCTGGACCACAAGCCTTTTACTCAACCCCTGAAACA
This sequence comes from Myxine glutinosa, assembly GCF_964187855.1. Lineage (NCBI taxonomy): Eukaryota > Metazoa > Chordata > Myxini > Myxiniformes > Myxinidae > Myxine > Myxine glutinosa. The sequence goes on along the minus strand of NC_136266.1, from coordinate 164,944,391 downwards.
CCTCACGACATCAGGTTCACAAATTACAGGTGTGGGACACGCTCGAGTATCGAGATCCTCACAGAGAGCTTTACATTTTACTCTGTTTCCCGGAACATCAAATCTCGCGTAAAAGTCAATTCATCCACAAATTTGGAATCTGGAACATTAGTGGGCAATGTACCATCCTTGAGCCTCTCACTCATTCCCATCATATGCCTGAGTCCCCTCCAAGCGTTACGAGCATCACCATCGTGTAGTTGTTCTTCAATCTTGTCCTTGTACGACCGTTTACACTTGCCGATGACAGAGCGCAATTCTTTCTTCGCCACCCTGAGGGCGGAGTCATCCTTCTTCAGGAATGCACGCTTCTTCTTCCTCTTCCTCTTCTGCTTCTTCTTCTTCTTCTTCAAACAAGCCTTCACTTCAGCGGTAACCCAAGGTTTGTTATTGGGAAACATGCGAATGGTTCTCTTTGTGGTCACGAGATCCTCACAGAACTTCACATAATCTGTGATCGTCTCAGTAAGTTCATCAGGGTCGTCACAAGAGTCAAAAAATACATCCCAGTCTGTGCACAGGAAACAGTCCTTCAAACGTTCGTTATCCTCCACCGTTCTGGTGTTAACGTCTTGCAAGGAACCGGCATTCGTTTCACCTTTGGTCTGTACGAAGGTAAGAGATGGACCACCTTATGGTCTGATCGTCCGATCGCAGGAGCACATTTCGCCACATAAGCATGTTCAATGTTACCGTAACATTTGTCCAACGTCCTGTTACCACGGGTAGCAACATCCACATCCTGATCGAGGTGAGGGAGTTCCTGATCGAGGTCACATCGATTGAGATCCCCAAGAATCAGGATCGATTGATCCGTTGAACAGGAGGTCGCTCCATTGTAACTTTCTGCGATTCGTTCCGATGCGCATTTAAAGTCCAGCCCCGGTGCGTACACCAGAATAATAGTGCATTGACCAAATTCCCGTGGCAGGTAGTAGGGTCGGAAAGACACCGTCAGTATCTCCACCTCCTTGGAACAGGATCGTTCACGTACCGTAAAATGTTTGGCCCAATTCAAATTCACCAGCATCCACAAACCGCCACCTTTGGCCTTGCCTGATGACGCGACTCTATCGGCCCTGATCATCTCAAATCCATCGAAGGACACGTCATCGCCTTCACTAAGCCATGTCTCGGTGAAACACACAACCCCTTCGGTGCCCCGCAATGACGTTTTGCAATGCCTGGAGATGGCATAGGAAAGGTGCGGTGTACAATAGCATAACTAAACCAGGAGTGCTTCATCCGAAGATGTATCTTTTCGAAATGTAATTAAATAAGTCATTAATAAAAAATTAAATAATTAATTGATTAATCAATAATTAATTAATTAATTAATCAATAAATAATTAATCGATTAAATGATTAATCAAAAATATCCTTGATAGCCACATCACTTGGTCACTGTCATATCCAAATATTAGCTTCCCAGCTCAAAAGGTTGAGAAATGAGAAAGAAAATAAATAAATGATTAATAATGAAAATAAATAAATAATAATCATTTAAAAATTAAATTATTAATCAATTCGGTCACAGAACACATAAACCACCACCATTTCATCAGAATATGTAACTGAAATGTTTTTTTAGTAATTAATCGAATAGTTAAATAATTAATCGATTAATTGATTAATTGATTAATCAATAACTAAAGCTGAATGCCTCAACTCTGTATTTGCCTCTAAATCTTGTGTCCCAAACCCATCCCTCTCTGTACCCACCATACCCAGTCGTACCCAGCTGCTCCTGGACTCTGTGTCCTTTCCTCCTGACAAGGTGGAAAAGTTTCTGTCAACCCTCGACTCTGATTCTGCAACTGGTCCTGACGGCATCAGCCCACGGGTCCTAAAATCATGTTCTCCCGCTCTTTCACTCCCTCTATCTGTTCTCTTCACCCTCTCTTTTGCTCAAGGTCATCTGCCATCTGCTTGGAAATCAGCCAACATCACCGCTTTGCACAAAAAAGGTGCAAAAACAGATCCTAGCAACTACAGACCAATCAGCCTCCTCCCAATTATCAGCAAAGTCATGGAATCCATCATTGCTTCAGATATGAAATCTTTCCTCTTCTCCAATGGCTTGATCTCTGACCATCAATTTGGTTTCAGACCTGGTCACTCTACTCTGGACATGCTGCTTCTGCTTTCTCAACAATGGATGGAGGTCCTCAATGCCAAACAGGAAATTAGAGCTGTCTCCCTTGACATATCACGTGCCTTCGATACAGTCTGGTACCCCGCACTGCTCACCAAACTCTCCGCCTTTGGTATCCATGGAAATCTCCACGCATGGCTGGCGGACTTCCTCTCTAGTCGTAGTCAACGTGTGGCCCTGAATGGGTTTCTCTCATCTCCTCTTCCCGTTCAGGCTGGAGTTCCCCAAGGCAGTGTCCTGGGCCCTGTGATTTTTCTGGTCTTCATCAATGATCTCTCTGACTCTCTTGAAAATCCTCTCTATCTCTTTGCTGACGACTCTACTCTCTGTTGCTCCATTCCTCTTCCCTCAGATCGGCAGTCTGCTGCCTCCTCGCTCTCTGCAGACCTGGTCAAAATCACAGACTGGGCAAACAAGTGGAACATGTCTTTCAATCCTGACAAATCTCACACTCTTACGATGTCTCTCCGAAAAGACCGACTGGACAACCCTCCCATCCACTTTCTGAATAATCCTCTCCAAGAAGTTCTGTCACTCAAGCTTTTGGGTCTCACTATCTGCCATGATCTTTCCTGGGAAAACCACATTTCAAATCTGGCCTCCAAAGCCAGTCGCCGACTGGGCATCCTCCGTCGTGCGAAGTCCTTCCTTGGCACACCTGAGCTCCTCACCACATACAAGGCTTTCATCCGCAGCTCAATGGAATACTGCTCTCCCCTCTGGGCTGGTGCTCCTGCCTCACAACTAGCTCGTCTTCACGCTGTTGAAACCAAAGCGTTCAGAATCATTGGAATCTCCCACGATGAAGCTAACTCCAAGGGCCTTTCACTCACTCACCGCAGGCAGGTTGGTGGTCTTTCCTTCTTCTACCGACTCCTCTCTGGCCTTGCCCCCACAGCTCTCTCTGGGCTCCGTCCCCCAAATATTCCTACAGGTCGCACAAGATCTGCCTGCAACCCTCTTCTGGTTAAACTGCCAAAATCAAGACTCTCTGCTCACCTTCACTCCTTCAATCCTCTTTTGTCCCGCCTCTGGAACAAACTCCCTCACTCTCTTCAATCCCACTCCACCCTCCAGGTCTTTAAAACAGCTGTTCACCACCATCTCTTATCTTCCCCCATCCAAAACCTTGATCTTTTCTACCCCGCTAATTTCACCCCAAATCCTACACTTTTTTGAAATACCAACTTCTGTCCTGGAAGTCCTTGGTCTCCTTCTGTTTTATACCTTCCCCCCCCCCTACCCACGCCTCCTCCCCCCCCCCTTCCCACGCCTCCTCCCCCCAGGCCCTCTCACTCCCGCGCTTCTCCCTGCTCTCAGGTGTTGTGTTTGTGTGCTTCCCTTCCTCTCCCCATCTTGTCTTCCACTCCCTCTTTCTGTATGTTTTGTTTGTCTGGTTGATTTGTTTGTGAAATAAATGTTAGCTGTTTCACGAGCCTCGATTCAGTATACAAAAAAAAAAAAAAAAAATCCTTGATCGCCACATCACTTGGTCACTCATGTCCAAATATTAGCTTCTCAGCTCAAAAGGTGCCTGAGATATTGGCCAAATAAGAAAGAAAATGAATAAATGATTAATAATGAAAATAAATAAATAATAATCATTAAAAATGTAAATTATTAATCAATTCGGTCACAGAACACATAAACCACCACCATTTCATCAGAATCTGTTACTGATTTTTTTTTTTAGTAATTAATCGAATAATTAAATAATTAATCGATTAATTGATGAATTGATTAATTAATAAATCAACTAGAACGCCACTCAGTGGAGCGCATACTCCCGCCGTGGGTTTAGTTGGAATAATACGTTTTGTTTAACATCCCCTCTTGGACTGGTCGGAAATCTGATAAATGTGCTTCTATAAAATCCGAGAAGCATTTTTGGGGAAAAGTTGACAGACCACTTTTTTTATCATAATTTGGGTGTGCTGAGTCCATTCTTGCTGTCTGTCACCCTCTCAAATGAAGGCAAAAGCTTCCAAAATGGCCGAAAACAAAATGGCTGCCAAAGATTCAAGTTTACTGTATTTTATTAATACCTCTCTTAATTAAATACAAAGTTCAGTACTCTCCTCATTTCAAAAGCATCATTATGTACAAAATTATTCTCAAATATGCAAAATACTGTTATTAGTTTCTTAACATAGGTTGATGGTGTCCATATTGAATTTCAAGATGGCTGTCATTGTTAATCGGTATGTTGCCAATATAGGAAATATGAAGGCGACACGAGAGGCTATTTGTAGGCACATTCATATGATGACAAACAGTGAATTAGATAAGATACAAGCATTTAAGCAGTACATAATGCTACTTTATATGTATTCAAATAAATTTAGCCATATATAATACAATGTACATGTGATGTTATCTGATAGAATGTGCATCTCCCTCCAATGTCTCACATGAAAATGATCGAATTTTCTGCAATTGTGTCACACAGTCATTCATATACAGTTCTACTCATTGTGACAGTTGTTGTTATCCTTGCATTTGCATTGTGATGTACACAACAGACGAGACTTTCTGCACTTGCACCGTAAATTCATACAGCCAGTGTTGCAGCTACAGGAAATCAGTTCCAGACACGACTGGGTTACAGGTGGAAATGACATCAAAATGGGCACCAGTTTGTCCTCGCTCTGTTTCCAACCCATGGACTCGGGTGGAGGCAGATCTGGGTAGTTCAGATGTGCTCGTCTCCACACTAATGCCTGATAATGTGAACGTTTCACATGGAAGAATAGTGCATCACTTGTTGGGGGAAGTGACTCTGGAGCGCGGGACTTAATGAAGAGTACTGGTCGAGCCTTGTCAACTGTGTCACCGTGTTGCATCTTGTACATTTTGCAGACAAACAGCTCCGCATCTTTAGCAGTTCCTTCTGTAAGATCTCCATTTCCAAGATTTTGCACTAGTCCGTGATGCTCTGTAAAGACTTTCCATGCAGTGGATTTGCTGTGGCCCGAGAAGAAGGATGTCACATCACTTCCAGTCAAAGCATGGAAGGCTGGAATAGTTTCCAGCACAGTCGGACCAAACGACATCTGTTCTGCTATTGTGTGAATAGGTATATGTTTTCTTTTCTTAGCTGTGCCCGCTTTGAGCCAGAGTTTTATGCAAGACATTCGAGGGAAGTGAGCCAGAAGAAGAACCAGAATGTCAGTATCCCTGGCTTGAACCACTATTCTGTCAGCTTGGTTTTTAACACAATGTAAAATAATACGGGTATCAGCCTCTTCATGCCGAGCTTCAAGCAGGGATGTGTCCACATCCGGGTTGTTTGATTCAACCCTCTCTTCATCAGTGAATCCACCAGCCACAACGATGGTTTTGTCATGCTGATCATGCCTTACCATATGTTCAGAAAGAAATCGTGCCAGGTCTGCCTTGTTTTCCCCGAAGGCCAGGAAATTACTCCAGTCAGCTGGCAAGGGCACCTCATGGCTGTCAATGACTCTTCGAATGGGTCTGATGCCCTTGGCACGCCTCTTCCTCGTCCCGGATTTAATGGACACCTTATAATATCTGTCGAATGCAACATCAATGCGGTCAAACAAATATCCGATCTGAAGGACAGTGTTTTTGAAGACATCAGCCAGATCTCCAAATGTAGAAAGTCCGTGTGGCTTCCCAATGGCAATCACCAAGGCTTGTCCATCAAAAATAATGGTTGCATTGCCACCGAGCTCATCTGGTGCCAGCATCGGTGGGCATGGTGTTTCTGCTGTCAGAACTTGAGACAGAATGGCTTTGGATCCTGTACGAATGTCACCATTCATTTCTGGCAGTGCAATCACATTATAATTGTGATTATAATGAATTGCTAAGAAAAGACAACATTATAATTTGATAGGACAACAAATTTATAGAATATAGATGGTGATACATCATATCTATGGATGACACTTCTAAACTGTGCATTTGACCTCAGGAAGACCGGATATAATAGGTAAAAGAACATTTTGGCGGCCATTTTGGCAGCTTTGATGCAGTAAAACAGAAAAAATCTTTCCCAAAAATTTTTACAAAAAAAATTCCTGCATCCGGAATTATATCCTGAGCTCCACCAAAAACTAATCAATTCTTCCTTCACCGAAGGGCAATCATCCCACCAACTTTCATCCAAATCCGTTCAGAACTTTTCCAGATATCTTGTTCACAAACACACGAACACACGAACACACGAACATACGAACATACGAACACACACACACACACGGAAGGATACGATCGAATGCGTTACTCCTTGTCGGGAGTAATAAACCTGAAAATCACAGAGCCAGAAACAGAATTATTTATTTGGTCTGGGAAGCCCATGCGAGGTTTCTTCTTCTTCAGCCTCTCACAACCCTGGGTGAAGATGCAATCTTTTCAAAAAAAAGTTGGAATTTTGCCATATCTGTTTTATTTGTTTGTTAATATACCTCAGCCATTGACAAATCTGGAACTAAGTCTTTATAAGTTCATCAAACACTGACACCACGAATGACATTCGCTGAGCTAAATGTTGATATCTCTTCTGAGGTAAAAAAACAAAACAAAAAAAAAACAGTTTTAAAGCATTATACGTATCAAACGATACATTTTATGAAACGTGGAAACCTAATACACACGTTGGTGGTTTTAAAATGACAGACTATGTCTTTATTAGAAAAAAAAAATGAACATTGAAGAAGACGTTGCTAAAATAAATACACCGCTCTAACGCATCACCACGAGTTTAAACTACATTTACAACAAATATGAAAACTATTTTCATACCACAATGTTAAATATAGAATAAATAGAAAATAATGTTTAAAAAAATGAGCCTTAATATCTTCCAATGGTAAAAAAAAATCCTTTTAAAAATTCCTGGATCGGGAATAATATCCTGAGCTTCACCAAAAACTAATCAATTCTTCCTTATCCCAAGGGCATTCATCCCACCAACTTTCATCCAAATCCGTTCAGAACTTTTCCAGATATCTTGTTCACCAACACACGAACACACACACACACACACACACGGACACGAGTGAATGCATTACTCCCTGGCGTGAGTAAAAATAGCCTTCGCAGCCAAATCACCTGGTCATTGGCATGTCCAAATATCAGCTTGTTACTTGCTCCTCCCCAAACCCCGTTCACGGTGTACCTCCGAGCCCCGAGAGGAGTCACGGCAGAAAGATGTGATATTCTGTGTGTCAAAGATCAATGGTGAAACCACACCAATTGTTACCAACAAACAAGTATTGTATTAAGGTCACACAAGAATAACAGCAACAACAATATTAATCAATTGTACAACCAATATATCATTCCTATGATGGTACCATCAGTTTCGTACAATGTAACTCACTGTGCTCCAAGTGAGCGAAAAGAACATTCCCAATGTCTCTATCCCGCATCCTGGCATCAAGCCAAAGTCGATGTTGAAGCGATCGTCAGAACGATGTTGTATCGAGACCAGAATCCCACTCGGTTGACAGTCACACTGCCAAAGATAGGCAAAAGTGTCCTCAAGAGGCGACTGGGAAATCACTCCTTCGGGTATGGATGTTCGATGGCCATCGGGTTGCTCCAGACCTCCAAACAGCTCGGCTCCTTCTCCGACCTCACTCGCTCTGCCTCTTTCTCCTCTTCTTCCTCCTCGTCTGGTTCCCGATCCGGTTTCCGGTTTCTTTTAAAACACTAACTTTTTTTACCTTTTGAAAACAGTTATTTCTATCTCACTTAAACAATAACAATAATAGTACATGCAACCAAAAATGTTTACAGTGGATGAGAGCCACAACAACGGAAGTGACGAATCCGTAACACTTCCCCCCCCCCCCCCCCCCCTCATGAAAGAAAGTTGGAACAGAGTGAAAACTTTGTTTGCATGCAAAAACTCTTTTAACAAACAAAAGTAAAACTCACCCCCAAATGATCAATTCACGTGAGCAACAATAATTAATATTCCCCACAATAAAGCAACAAAACTTCCAAACAACCTACAGGAATTTCTAAAGTTAGTTCACTCTGGATAAAGCATCAGCAACGACATTGTCCCTGCCCTTTACATGCTCAATTTCTAAGTTGAACTCCTGCAAAGCCAAACTCCATCTCATCAACCTCTGATTTTTATTTTTCAGTTTTTGAATGAAGGTTAAGGGGTTGTGATCAGTGAAGATTTTTATTGGAAAAGTAGTAGTTCCGAGATACACCTCATAATGCTGAAGCGCTAGCAGGAGAGCAAGGGTCTCTTTTTCCACGGTGGCATAATTTGCCTGGTATTTGTTAAACTTTTTGGAATAGTAGCACACCTGGTGATCCACTCCATCCTCATCTTCCTGTAATAGAACTGCCCCAGCCCTCACATCACTTGCATCAATGGCCAACTTCAAAGGTGCTTGAAAATCCGGGGCTGCTCGGACAGGAGATCCCATTAATATTTCTTTGACGTGGGCAAAGGCAGCTTGACATTTGTCATCCCAAACAAACTTGGTCTCTTTCCTCAGCAAATTCGTTAAAGGGGCTACCACATCAGAAAAATTCCTGCAGAACCGCCGGTACCAACCAGCCATACCCAAGAATCTCATGAGCTCCTTCTTCCCTTTTGGAACTTGGAAGCGATCAATGGCTTCTATCTTGGCTGTCACTGGTTGCACCTGACCCTGACCTACTACATGGCCTAGGAACACCACCTGTGCCTTTACAAACTCACTCTCAGATAAGTTGATGGTCAACCCTGCCTCGGTCAGTTTCTTGAAAAATGCATGAATTTGTTTAATATGACCTTCCATGGTCATAGTGTGGATGATGACATCATCCAGATAAGACTCCACCCCCTCAAGGTCTGCAATAAGCTAATTAATCAGCCGTTGAAATGTAGCAGGCCCATTTTTCAATCCAAAGGGAAGAACCTTGTACTGATATAACCCATTTGGTGTGACTAAAGCCGAGATTTCCTTGGCTCTATCAGTAAGACGAATCTGCCAATACCCTTTCAGCAAGTCAAATTGAGTTACAAATTTAGCTGGGCCTATTCTATAAATGCAGTCATCAATCCTCGGGATGGGATAGGAGTCGGTCTTGGTCACTGCATTAACCCGTTTTAAATCCGTACAACAGCGAAAACTGCCATCGGGTTTTGGAACCAACACACATGGTGAGCTCCATTCACTGCTGCTTGGTTCGATGATGTCATTCTCCAACATATACTGAACTCCTTCCGAAGATACTCCATCTTCACAGGATTCATCCGATAGGGGTGTTGCTTCACAGGAGTGGCTTCCCCAACCTCAATATCATGATATACCAAGTCAGTACGACCAGGTACATCTGTGAACGAATGTGCAAACTCAAAAATTAGGCTGGATAGTTGTCCTTGTTGTTCCCTCGTCAAATGACCTAATTTCTCATCTAAATGACTCAACACTTCCGTGTTCATCAATCTGAGACAAGCCTGGTCATCAAAGTTATCAAACTTCAAACCGGCCTCAACCTCTGGATTCTCTTGCACCCCGACTACAGGCACGACAGGTGAGACAGGAACCATTTTTCCCACAGGCTTCCTCTCATAACATTTCTTCAGTCGGTTGACATGACACAGCTGCTGCTTTTTCCGTCGGTCGGGAGTTGTCACCACGTAATCTGTTTCATTAACCCTCCTTTCGATTGCGTAGGGACCGAAATATCTAGCCTGTAGTGGCTGACCTGGAACAGGAAGCAACACTAACACTCGGTCCTCAGGACTGAAATTTCTTACCTGAGATTTCTTGTCATGTCTCACTTTCATTTTATCCTGTGTCACTTTCAAGTTTCTTCTTGCAACTTCACAAGCCTTTGCCAATCTGTGCCCAACCGTTGACACATACTCCACCACTGTTGACTGTGACTCCTCCTGTAGCCACTGTTCTTTCACCAATTTCAATGGTCCTCGCACTGCGTGTCCAAACACAAGTTCAAAAGGACTGAATCCCAATGACTCCTGAACAGATTCCCTCGTAGCAAACAACAATAAGGGTATTCCTTCATCCCAATCCTTGTCACATTCAAAACAATACGTTCTGATCATATTCTTCAATGTCTGATGAAACCTTTCCAAGGCCCCTTGGCTCTCGGGATGGTAAGTCCTTGATCTTACTTGCTCCACTCCCAACAGGTGTACCACTTGCTGAAAAAGCGTTGACATGAAATTGGAACCCTGATCAGACTGGATGACCTTAGGTAGGCCAACGAAAGTGAAAGATTTAATCAAGGCCTTCGCAATAACTGCCGCAGTAATTTTTCTAAGAGGCACTGCCTCTGGGAACCTTGTGGAAGTGCACATGATGGTCAGCAAATACTGATGTCCAGCCTTAGTTTTAGGTAAAGGGCCGACACAGTCAATAATGACTCGGCTGAATGGCTCTTCAAAAGCTGGAATTGGTTTTAAAGGTGCGGATGTGACTTTCTGATTAGGTTTTCCCACCAGCTGACAAGAGTGGCAAGATTTACAGAACTCCGCAACATCACATCGCAATCCTGGCCAGAAAAAATGTACCAATATTCTGTCACAGGTCTTGTTCACTCCAAGGTGCCCGGCCAAAGGTGTCTCATGCGCCAAACTCAATATCTCCTTCCGGTACGGCGGTGGCACCACAATTTCGGAATGAACTTTCCAATCATCGTTTGCTGGCACCTCTGGTGGTCTCCATTTTCTCATGAGTATTTCCCCTTTCATGAAGTAACCAACAGGTAACTTCATAGCCTCTTCCTCTGTAACGGCTTTAACAATTAAACTCCGGATCTCCGAATCTCCGTGTTGTTCTTCAACAAGTCTCTTTCGGATCAGCACTGTTTGTTCAACCTCGTTCCCAGATGTCTCCGACGCACACTCCATTTCCTCTTTTGTTCCAGATGCCACCTTTTCCTTCGGTTCCTTGATATCACTCCCTTTCCTATTACCTCTTTCAGAATTTTCCTCCTATACCTCTAAGGAACACAAATCCACATCGCCTTCCTTTTCCTTCTCTCCAGAGCGCTTTCTACCCATAGCACGAGTCACTGCACAGGATGGAAAGATACGCGGAATCTCCTGCTCTAACTGTGCGGTGTTATTTTCCATACTGGGCTTTTCAACCAACATCGGATTGCCAGAAACTCGACCACCGGCGAAATCATTCCCGATAATAAAAGAGATTCCCTCTACAGGAAGAGTGGCTTGTAACCCCACAGTGACCGGTCCCGACACCAAATCAGACTTCAAATGGATGACATGAAGAGGAGCTTTAACATAGCCACCAACGCCCTGTAAAAGAACACTAACACCAGTTGCCGTCTTCTCTGACAATGGCAAAATGCCTTCAAGCATCAAAGATTGATGTGCTCCTGTGTCCCTCAATACCCTAACAGGTCTCTGGTTCGTTAAGTCTCCATCCAGTGACACAAACCCCCCCTGAAATAAAAGGTTTGTAACCCTCTTGAACAAGGTCGTTCTGTGATGCCGTAACTTTGGTATGGGAACCTTCACAAGGCACTGTCCTCCAAGGACGATTTCTAGCATTGGCCAATGCATTCGGAGTTGCACTAGTTTGATTCCGCTCCTGATTTTTCCTTTTCAGGGCATAACATTGGGACATCAAATGCCCAGGTTTCTTGCAAAAAGCGCAAGTCGGCCCGGAGGAAAAACTCGTGGTCTGCCTCGGGCCCCCCGGAAGATAAGTCTGTCTTGGAACTGTAGTCTTCTGACCCCTAAAAGTCGTGGTATCAGATTTGTCCCCATAGTCCTCTCTCGGCTGCCTCCATGAAAATCTGTTCTCCGCACCTGATCTACTATATCTCCCCTGTAAAACTCTAGGCGGGAAGTTAGGTTTGTGGAACCCCATCCTGTGTGTCAAGGCATAGTCATCTGCCACGGTTGCTGCCTCATACAACTCTGGTACTTTCTTCTCATCCAGATGTACTTTAATGTCCACGTGGACACACTGTTTGAATTCCTCCACCAAGATCAATTGTCGTAACAGGTTGAAGTCTTTCTCAATCTCCTTCGAGTCACACCACCTATCAAACATGGTTTCTTCATTCTGGCAAACTCCACATGGGTCTCACTTTCCCTCTTCCTGGCATTCCTGAATTTTTGCCGGTAAGCTTCAGGGACCAATTCATAGGCTTTGAGAATGGCTTTCTTCACTATCTCATAATCTGCACATTGGTCAATCGGTAAAGCCGAATAGATATCTTGAACTTTACCCACCAGAACACTTTGCACTAACATAGTCCAGGACCCCACAGGCCATTTTAGCATTTGAGCCACATTCTCAAAATGTAAAAATGACTTGGCCACCTCCTTTTCATTGAAGGGTGTAACCAGCCTCACATGCCTACCAACATACCAAGAGTTCTCACAAGTTGTCGAACTAGCCGGCATGGATACTACTTCTCTCGGTTCTCCCAGTAATTCCAGCTCCTTGAGTTTAAGTTCCTTCTGATACTCCATGTCACGTTCCTTTAACTCCCTTTCGGCTCTCCTTTCCTCTGCTCTTCTTTCCTCGAGTTCTCGTTCCTGTTCTGCTCGTTCCTTTGCTCTTCTTTCCTCGGCTTTCCATTCCAATTTCCAATTTCGATTTCACCAAACTCTCCTCCTTTGGTATCCATGGAATTCTCCACGCATGGCTGGCGGACTTCCTCTCTAGTCGTAGTCAACGTGTGGCCCTGAATGGGTTTCTCTCATCTCCTCTTCCTGTTCAGGGTGGAGAGTTCAGGCTCTTCCCATGTTCCTTGTCCCACTAGAGACTCCACCACCAATGTCTGCATCTCTGCTTTCTTCATACTAACTCGGACCTCCAAGTTAAAATATTTGGCCAATAGCATGAGTTCAGATCTTTTTAATGCCTGGAACTGTGCCTCATTAGGGGACGCCGCAAACGTTTCTGCGTCAAACACCATGGTGACTCTCAGTTAGCACCTGTTAACCTTCACACAAAAATTTTCAAATTTTTTCGAAAAATTTGGGAATGTTAGAAAATTCCTAATTTGGGAATTTTGGGAATGTTGGGGAATTCTATCCCGGATGAGCACTCAATTTCTGTTACGTGCTTGTCCCCAAACACCGGTCATGGTGTACCTCTGAGCCCCGAGAGGAGTCACGGCAGAAAGATGTGTTCTTCTGTGTGTCAAAGATCAATGGTGAAACCACACCAATTGTTACCAACAAACAAGTATTGTATTAAGGTCACACAAGAATAACAGTACAATAACAATATTAATCAATTGTACAACCAATATATCATTCCAATGATGGTACCATCAGTTTTGCACAATATAACTCACAGTGCTCCAAGTGAGTGAAAATAACATTCCCAATGTCTCTGTCCCAGCTTCAAACCAAAGTCGATCTACGCTCCAGTGATCGTCAGAACGATGTTGTATCGAGACCAGAATCCCGCTCGGTTGACAGTCACACTGCCAAAGATAGGCAAAAGTGTCCTCAAGAGGCGGCTGGGAAATCACACCTTCGGGTATGGACGTTCAAAGGCTCCCAATCGGCGAACCGCAAATTCCCACTCAAAATCCACGTTACACGCACACACCAGGTTACGTCTGGATGCGGTGAAATGGTTGAAGCGAGGTGAAAAACCTGGAGCGATGCGAAATCCGGCGCGAGGCAAAATGTCCAACGGTCCGTTCTCGAGACGTAACGGCACTCCAATGATTCTCTTCGGAATCAACTGCAAAACACGTCACGCAGGTTTAACTGTCACAGCGATAACAACTCTGTCACAGGAATCCCTTTCCCAGAAAACCAAAGTTCACTTGTGACCCCCGTTCGCCAGCGTTTGCTCAAAACCTCAACGCAGCTCGGCTCCTTCTCCGACCTCACTCACTCCGCCTCCCTTTTCTCCTCTTCCTCCTCCTCTTCTTCCTCTTCTTCTTCATCCGGGTCCCGATCCGGTTTCCTGTTTCTTTTTAAAAGATTATTATTTTTTACCTTTTGAAAACAGTTATTTCCAATTCACTGAAACGATAACAATAATAGTACATGCAACCAAAAATGTTTACAGTGGATGAGAACCACAACAACGGAAGTGGCGAATCCGTAACACATCCACCAAACAGTGATGACTCCATCTACATCTCGCTGTCTGATAACATGGACCAACTTCTATCCACTCATCCCAACTCTCTTTTCCTCATATGTGGTGATTTAATTGTCATCATGTCAGCTGGCTGGGTGTGGGTATCTCTCTCACCAGCCACGGCTCCTCAGCAAAGGACTTCTGCATCTCGTTAGGACTGACACAATCTGTCAATTTCCCGACCTGGATCTCAGTCAACGGAGAATCTTCTCATATGTACTTGGTTATGACAAACTTCCCTGCAAATGTCTGCTGCTCTTCTTCTGCTCCAATCGGTTCATCTGACCATATGCTTGTTAAAGTGGACATCTCTCCGGCCATTCCCAGAGAGCCTCCTCAGCGTCGCCGAGTCTGGCATTTAACTCGGGCCGACTGGCACAGTCTTAAAGCAACCATCAATCATCTGGATTGGTCTCCTATCTCTACTGCCTCTGACATCAACTGATCCTGGGAATTCTTCCAAAGTAAATTGCTCTCTCTCATGCAAAGATTTATCCCATCACGTCTTCAGTTGTCATTCCCTTCCTCCCGTCCATGGTACACGGAATCTTGTGGTGAGGCAGTTGCCCTTAAACAACTTGACTTCGCCTCCTGTAAGACAAATCCAACGGAAGGAAATGTCATTTCCTTTCACAAATCCCGGAACAAGTGTGTGTCCACCCACAGGAGAGCAAGGAAACAATATCTCTCCACTCTCAAACCTGTCTCCCTCTTCCAAATGCTGGTGGCGTCTGGACAAATCTGTTTCTGGTGTTTGTTCCCCTTCCATCCCCTCCCTTACCTCAAACGGATACACAGCTGAATCCGCACGTGAAAAAGCTGAATGCCTCAACTCTGTGTTTGCCTCAAAATATTGTGTCCCGAACCCATCTCTCTCTGTACCTACCTTTCCCAGTCAAACCCAGATGCTCCTGGACTCTGTGTCCTTCTCTCCTGACAAGGTGGATAAGTTTCTGTCAATCCTCGACGATGATTCTGCAACTGGACCAGACGGCATCAGCCCAAGGGTCCTAAAATCCTGCTCTTCCGCTCTTTCACAGACTCTGTCTGTTCTCTTCACCCTCTCTTTTGCTCAAGGTCATCTGCCATCAGCTTGGAAATCAGCCAACATTACCTCTTCACACAAAAAAGGTGCAAACACAGATCCTTGCAACTACAGACCAATCAGCCTGCTCCCAATAATCAGTAAGGTCATGGAATTAATTATCGCTTCTGACATCAAATCCGTCCTCTTCTCCAATGGCTTGATCTCGGATCATCAACTTGGTTTCAGACCAGGTCACTCCACTCTGGACGTGCTGCTTCTTCTGTCTGAACAATGGATGGAGGTCCTCAATGTCAAACAGGAAATTAGACCTGTCTCCTTTGACATATCTCGTGCCTTCCATACGGTCTGGCACCCCGCTCTGCTCACCACCTCTCCTCCAATGGAATCCATGGAAATCTCCAAAAATGGCTTGAGGACTTCCTTTCTGGTCGTAGTCAACGTGTGGCCCTGAAAGGGTTTCTCTCATCTCCCCTTCCTGTTCAGGCTGGAGTTCCCCAAGGCAGTGTTCTGGGCCCTGTGCTTTTTCTGGTCTTCATCAATGATCTCTCCGACTGTCTGGAAAATCCTCTCTATCTCTTTGCTGATGACTCCACTCTCTGCCGCTCCATTCCTCATCCCTCAGATCGGCAGTCTGCAGCCTCCTCACTCTCTGCAGACCTTGACAAAATCAGACTGTTCAAACAAGTGGAACATGTCTTGCAAACCTGACAAATCTCACACTCTCACTACATCTCTCCGAAAAAACCGACTGGACAACCCTCCCATCTACTTTCTGAACAATCCTCTCCAAGAAGTTCTGTCACTCAAGCGTTTGGGTCTCACTATCTGCCCTGATCTTTCCTGAAAAAACCACATTTCCAAGCTGGCCTCCAAAGCCAGTCGCCGACTAGGCATCCTCCGTCGTGCGAAGTCCTTCCTTGGCACACCTGAGCTCCTCACCACATACAAGGCTTTCATCCGCAGCTCAATGGAATACTGTTCTCCCTCCTGGGCTGGTGCTCCTGCCTCACACCCAGCTCGTCTTTACACTGTTGAAACCAAAGCTTTCAGAATTATTGGAATCTCCCATGATGAAGCTAACTCTAAGGGCCTTTCACTCACCCACCGCATGCAGGTAGGTGGTCTTTCTGTGTTCTACCAACTCCTATCCGGCCTAGCTCCCCCAGCTCTGTCTGTGCTCTGTCCCCAAAATATTCCGACATGTCGCACAAGATCTGCCAACAACCCTCTTCTCGTGAAACTGCCATAATCAAGACTCTCTGCTCTCCTTCACTCCTTCATTCCTCTTTCCTCCCACTTCTGGAATAAACCCCCTCACTCTCTTCAATCCCACTCATCCCTCCAGGTCTTTAAAACAGCTGTTCACCACCATCTCTTATCTTCCCCCATCCAAAACCTTGATATTTTCTACCCCCGTTAATTCACCCCAGACCCACTTTTTTGAAATACCGACTTCTTTCCTGGAAGACCCAGCAGTGTCCATGGGTTTTTTAATCCTCTCCCACCCCCCTCCCCCACCCCTTCCCATGCCTCCTCCCATCAAGCCCTCACCCTCCGACAGATCTCCTGATATCCCTGCTCTCTATGTTGTCTCTTGCTCCCTTTATCATACGTTTTATGTGTCAGTTTGTCTTTTTGTGATCAATGTTAGCTCTCACACGAGCCTCGATCTTGTATACAAAAATAATAACAATAAATAAACAGTCAGGTGGAGGTATGTGTGCTCTTCCTTGTGATGATCTCGTTTATTATTGTGATTTCATGACTGTTCGGATGAATATTCATCAGAAATGAATATTTGCTACATCATTGAACACCTTCAATGCAGATGGAGGAAATGTTGAGTTGGATCTTGGAGACGGCGTGAAGCTGGAAGGTGTGAAAACATTTTGCTACCTCGGAGACATGCTGAATGGAGAAGGTGGATCAGACTCGGCAACGGTAGCTCGAGTGAGATGTGCATGGAAGAAGTTTCGGGAATTGAGTGGCGTGCTGATGATGAGGGGAGTGTCGTTGAAGCTGAAGGGAAAGGTGTATGCTGCATGTGTGAGAACTGTTATGATTTATGGGAGCGAGACATGGGTAATGAACGTAGAGCAGCAACGAAGGCTGGAAAGGGTGGAAATGCGAATGGTTCGGTGGATGTGTGGAGTATCGTTGAGAGAGAGGAAGACAAATGATGAATTGCGAAAGGTGATGGGAATGGAGCCTGTGATTGATGCTGTGAAGAGGAACAGGTTGAGATGGTTTGGTCATGTGTTGAGGAAGGATTGAAGTGACTGGTTGAGAAGAGTGATGGAAATGAATGTAGAAGGAAGTAGAAGACGGGGAAGACCGAGAAAGACTTGGCTAAAGATGGTCGAAGAAGAAATGCGGGCAAGGGGGTTAACAAGGAGTGATGCAGAAAATAGGGCAAAATGGAGAAGATTGTCATGGGGACCGCAAGGCTAACCCCGCTCTAGCAGGGAAAATGGCCTTTAAAATGCATGTTGTTGTTGTTGTTGTTGTTGTTGTATTGAACAGACAATTGATTTAACCTTTCAAATGATATGCAACAATCAACGAAAGGTTTATTCAAATTGAGCAGGAGGTTGCTGAGCAACCATATTCCCGAAATTTCAGAGTATGAAGTTCACTTCACGTGACTATGGGCACCGATCAACAAGGTACCTGAAGTACAAATTTCCAACCCAAGATATTTTATGTTAACATCGTATTACTCACGCAGGACATCCAAAGGAATAAAAAGATGCCAACCAGGTATGGTATTGGGGGTGGGGGTGCACGACCAGCCGGCGGACCATGTGGGCCTCAATTCCCAGTGTGTTCCGTGAGCAAGCAGCTCGCTTACCGCTCGCCAAGCGGCTCGCTTGATTCAAAGCGCTCAAGTGAGCACTCCAAGGTATCAGAGCGGAGTGTTCGACACCTGTTATTATCGACATTACAAGCGGCTTGCTGATGGAACACACCCCTGCTGCTCACCTCCTTCTTTCATCCTTCGCACTTCTCCCTCATTCCTTCGAAGATCTGTCTCAAAACACCGTTGCTCGGCAACGGAAGAGGCGGAAGTGGCAGGGAAACGATCAGGGGTGAAGGTGCAACTTGGTCAAAGAAGAAATGTGAATATTTCCGCAGACAGAGTGCAGAATGGCTGAATTATAAAGAAAACATTGTTAAAACCAGGACACTTTACTTCTCTACAACACAATAATTCACCTTTTGGGCGTGGTCAGCACTCCAAGCACCTGCGGATCGCATGAAATGCTCGTCCTGGCTTCTTCCTCAGCTGAGGTAAATGTTATTTTAAAATCAGTGGAAGATAATAACAAGAGATCGTTTGAGGATTACTCACCGGAGCTTTCAGATTAAATCATTTCAATTAATTTAACTCCTGCTTGGTCAAAAGACACGACCAGCGGCGGGAGAAGTTCAAGAGAAAACACACAACGGGCGGGAAATCTAAACGGTGTTTCCTACGACGTCCGCGTTTAGTTGTTAAATGTTGTACATTTCGCTTTTCACATCAGAATTTAAGAGTCTAGTTCAAGTGAACGGTCGCAGGCAGAGATGTCACGTTTGTGTCAAGGACGAAATGATTAGATTTTGGTGAATATCTGGATTCGGCAACTAGAATTTTAAAGTGATTCTTCACCATTGGGAGATGGGGCCAAAACGATACATAGCAGGATATCTCAAAAAGTTGTGGACGGATTTGGACGAAACTTCGGGGACCGGTTGGGTGTCCGACAAGGTCAAATAGATTCGAAGTTAAGCCTTGACTGGTTATTCAGTTGAGGATTCTGTGTTTGGGGTTCACAGATCTGCGAACGTCCCCCATGACATATATTGTTTATTTATTATTTTTAATAACGAGGCAGATGCCCCCTACTATACGCCCTGAACTTGGCCCTCGAGTGTCCATAGCGGTGTATAGTAGAGGATTGTGAAGCGCCAACCCATTGCTTTCAAGGGCATTATCTGCTTATTTGTGTCTTTTGTAATTCTTGTCAATAAAATGAACCCAAGATTTCTTCCCCAATCAAATCATATAATTTATAGGTCCAAAGGACGGTATTCATTACATCAACGATTTTAAAAAGTTCATTAGTCCATTCATTCATTCATTTCGGTTTATTGAAATATTTAAACACTGGACAAGGCAGTTCGAAGACTGAAATTTGTCAAGTTTACAATAATAAAAGTATTTCATAAAACTTACAAATGCATATAAAAATAATAATATTAATCATATAAAATTACATTCATAAATGTAATAAATACAAGTACAGATACATTCAAAGTACACAGCCCCCATGCCAAATAATTAAATATCCGACAGCGCGGCTTTGCCGGGGCGCCTCCAGCGCCCGGCAATACCTCAGTGCAGATCATAGAGGATGCATTGTGAGGGAGAGGTGTACACTAATTGATTGATTAATTGTACAATTAAAATCAATAAAAGATTATCACAAAATATTTTCTTAATCAATTGGCTTATAGCATAACTAAACCACTAGTGCTTCATCCGAAGATGTATCTTTTTGAATTATTATTATTATTATTATTATTTTTTGTATGCAGAGTCGAGGCTCGTGAAAGAGCTAATATTTATCAAACAAACAAATCAAACAAACAAGCAAACAAAGTATATAAAAAGGGGAGCGGTCGACAAGATGGGGAGAGAAGGGGAGGAAGCACACAAACACAACATTTGAGAGCAGGGACATCGGGAGATGTTTTTGGATGGAGAGGCCCTGGGGGGAGGCAGGATAGGTATAAAACGCAAGGACACCAAGGACTTCCAGGAAAGAAGTCAAAAGTCACCTCAAAAAAGTGTATTTGGGGTGAAATTAGCGGGGGTAGAAAAGATCAAGGTTTTGGATTGGGGATAATTAAATAAGTCATTAATAAAAAATTAAATAATTAATTGATTAATCAATAAATAATTAATCAATTAATCAATAAATAATAATTAATCTATTAAATGGTTAATCAATAAATCAAAAATATCCTTGATAGCCACATCACTTGGTCGCCCGGACAAACAAACAAGAAAGAAAACAAACAAGAAAACAAATAACCAGAGTGAAAACTGAGTACTCCCTTTCAGCGTGCGTCACTGCCGAGCCCCCTTCGGTGCCCGGCAATGACGTTTTGCAATGCCTGGGGATGGCATAGGAAAGGTGCGGTGTACAATAGCATAACTAAACCACGAGTGCTTCATCCGAAGATGTATCTTTTAGAAATTTAATTAAATAAGTCATCAATAAAAAATTAAATAATTAATTGATTAATCAATAAATAATTAATCAATTAATCAATAAATATTAATCAATGAAATGATTAATCAAAAATATCCTTGATAGCCACATCACTTGGTCACTGTCATGTCCAAATATTAGCTTCCCAGATCAAAAGGTGCCTGAGATATTGGCGAAATGAGAAAGAAAATAAATAAATGATTAATAATGAAAATAAATAAATAATAATCATTAAAAAATTAAATTATTAATCAATTCGGTCACAGAACACATAAACCACCACCATTTCTTCAGAATCTGTAACTGAATTATTATTTTTATTTTTTAGTAATTAATCGAATAATTAAATAATTAATCGATCAATTGATTAATTGATGAATCAATAAATCAAAAATATCCTTGATCGCCACATCACTTGGTCACTCATGTCCAAATATTAGCTTCCCATCTCAAAAAGTGCCTGAGATATTGGCCAAATAAGAAAGAAAATAAATAAATGATTAATAATGAAAATAAATAAATATATAATAATCATTAAAAAATTAAATTATTAATCAATTCGGTCATAGAACACATAAACCACCACCATTTCATCAGAATCTGTAACTTTAAAAAAAAAGAATTTTTTTTTAGTAATTAATAATAATAATAATAAATAATTATAAATAAATCTTTATTGTCCCATTTTCAGGGAAATTATTGTTTGGTGACACCGTAAGTTGACCATCATTAAAACATAAAACACAAAGGGAATAAGAAAACAATATCAAAAAAGATATAAAATATAAAATAAATATAAAGTATGGAAGATGGACTAAAGAGCAAAATGTCGAGGAATTTGAATTTAGCATTTGAATTGCACATGGTACAAATGACTTTTTGAACATGTTCTTCTTCATCCTCCTTGCACGAAAGCGTCTCCCTGATGGCAGTTTTTCAAAAAGTCCGGTCAAGAAATGACTTTCATCGGTACACACCTGCACCGCCTTCCTTTTCAATGCTCGCAAGTACAGAGACTCCAGACTGGTTGAAGGCCCACCTACAGCTTTAAATGCCAGTGTAATGACCTTTCTCAATCGTGACTTATTCCGCACATTAAGATAACTGCACCAGGAAATCAAATTAAATGATAAAACACTGATCAGTAAGGAATTTGTTAACATCCGCATCACACGAGAGCTAACACCAAATGAATTCAACTTCCTGATAAGATACTGTGGCGGACACGATGGCTCGCTGGCGCGGTGACATCATTCCGCGCACCAAGAGGGTGTCGGCCACGCCCGAGGGGTAGGTGTGGCCTCGGGATATACACGGGGCTCGCAGCCCTGAGCAAGTCAGTGCTACAGTTTGAGCTTTACAATAAAGACTCTTTTGACCCTACGCGTTGTGGCTTACCTTCTTTGGCAAACAAGTTGCATGCGTAGCACCACGCTACACTGGTGACCCCTTTTGCTTCAGCCGTCGCTGACCACAGAACGCGCCATGGCCAGCAACGCGGTCGCGGTAAAGCTCCCTGAGTTTTGGGAAGCACAGGCCGAGGTATGGTTCGTGCAGGCCGAAGCACAGTTCCAGCTTCGAGGAATAACGGCGGACGAGACGCGTTACTATCACGTGATTGCCGCCCTCGGGCCAGGCACGGCCGCCCGAGTCGTGTCCATCCTGCGGCACCCACCGGCGGAGCACAAGTACACGACGCTCAAACGTCTCCTCATCGCCACGTTCGGCCTCACGGAGCTCGAACGGGCGGTCCGCCTCCTGGACCTTCCCGAACTCGGCGACACACGACCATCAGTACGGATGGACTACATGCTGTCGTTGCTGTGTGACAAAGCCCCGGATTTTTTATTCTGGGCGCTTTTTCTATGCCAGCTACCGGCACAGGTACGCCTCGCGTTGGGGCCCCGCGTTGCTTGCAGCCAACGGTACACCCATACGCACATTCGGGAAGCGCTGCCTCTCCATGCGGTTCGGAAGGCAGCGCTTTCAATGGTCGTTCGTAACCGCCAGCGTGCCCATGGCATTGCTCGGTGTGGACTTCCTATGTGCAAATGGGTTGTTGGTGGACGGGAAGCACAGAAGGCTCGTCCAGGCCGAAACCTTTAGCTCGCTCGCTTGTTCGCTGAGCAGCTCGTTGAGCGGCTCACTGAGCGGCTCACCGAGCGGCTCACCAAGCGGCTTGCTAAACGGTTCCATCCCGGCGAGTTTGGTTTGTACGCTTCCGGCAGCGGATGACTTTACCCGCCTCCTCACCAGTTTCCCGGCCCTCACGCGGCCCACCTTCTCGGCGGTGGCCGTCAAGCACGGGGTGGAGCATCACATCCCCACCGTCGGGCCACCGGTCTACGCCCGGGCACGCCGCCTCGAGCCGACGAAGCTCGCGGTGGCGAAAGCGGAGTTCGCTACGCTGGAGCGGCTGGGCATCGTGCGGCACTCCAAGAGTGCTTGGGCATCGCCGCTGCACATCGTGCCGAAGCCCGGCGGGGGATGGCGGCCGTGCGGGGACTACCGCCGCCTCAACAATGCTACCACCCCCGACCGCTACCCGGTCCCTCACATCCAGGACTTTTCCGCCCGGTTGGCGAAAATGTCCCTCTTTTCCAAGGTGGTTCTCATCCGTGTCTACCACCAGGTCCCCGTCAGGCCGGAGGACATACCGAAGATGACCGTCATTACACCATTCGGCCTCTTCGAGTTTCTGCGGATGCCCTTCGGGTTGAAGAATGCGGCTCAGGCGTTCCAGCGGCTGATGGACAGCGTCTTGCGCGACTTGGATTTCGTTTACGTCTACCTGGACGACATCCTCGTCGCAAGCGCGTCCCGTGAGGAGCATCTCCGCCATCTCCGCATGCTCTTCGAACGCCTGGGCCAGCATGGCCTGATCATCAACCCCGCCAAGTGCCGGTTCGGCATCGCCGAAATCGACTTTTTGGGGCACCGCGTCACCAGGCACGGGGCCACCCCCTTACCGGCCAAGGTGGAGGCGGTCAGGGGGTTTCCGCGCCCCCGCACGATCAAGGGGCTCCAGGAGTTCCTGGGCATGGTGAACTTTTATCACCGGTTCCTGCCCCGCATCGCCCAGCTCCTGCGCCCCCTGCACGAGGCCCTCCGGGGGAAGCCAGGCAAAGGTGACGTTGCTTGGACCGAGCCGATGGACGCGGCGTTCGCGGGCGCGAAGCTCGCCTTGACTAACGCCACCATGCTCGCGCACCCGGTGCCCGATGCACCGATCGCCCTCACCACCGACGCATCGGACTACGCGGTGGGCGCGGTGCACGAGCAATGGGTGAAGGGAACTTGGCAGCCGCTGGCGTTTTTCAGCCGGCAGCTCCGCCCACACGAACGGCGGTACAGTACCTTCGACCGCGAGCTTCTCGGGCTTCACCTGGCAGTCCGGCATTTCCGCCATCTGGTCGAGGGCCGTTCGTTCACGGCCTTCATCGACCACAAGCCCCTGGTCTTCGCGATGGCCAAGGTCGCCAAGCCGTGGTCGGCCCGGCAGCAGCGTCACCTCTCGGCCGTGTCCGAGTACATGACGGAGATCCGGCACGTCGCGGGGAAGGACAACCCGGTGGCGGATTGCCTTTCCCGGTCCGTCACCCACGCGGTCCACCTCGGGATCGACTATGCCCTAATGGCGGTGGACCAGACCGCCGACCCCGACGTCCAGGCCTTGCGGACCACCGTCACGGGCCTCCGCGTCACCGAGGTGCCGTTCGACGGCGCGGGCACGGCCCTCTTGTGTGATGTCTCCCTCGGCCGACCTCGCCCCATCATGCCCGCGGGCTGGCAGCGCCGGGTTTTTGACGCCATCCACGGCCTGTCCCACCCGGGCACGAAGGCCTCCCAGAGGCTGGTCGCCGACAAGTTCGTCTGGCATGGCCTCCGGAAGACCGTCCGCGATTGGACCAGGATGTGCCTCGCGTGCCAGCGCGCGAAGGTGCACCGCCACACCCAGGCCCCGTTGGCCCCGTTGGCCCCGTTTACTGTGCCCGAACGTCGGTTCGACCACGTTCACGTGGACTTGGTGGGACCTCTGCCCCCCTCGCGGGGTTTCACCCACGTCCTCACCATGGTGGACCGCACCACCCGGTGGCCGGAGGCTGTGCCTTTGGCGGTGACGATGGTGGCGGACGTCGCACAGGCGTTCATCGCCACCTGGGTTGCCCGGTTCGGCGCCCCCTCGGACATCTCGTCCGACCACGGCCCCCAGTTCACCTCGGAGCTCTGGGGGGCGGACGTGCGGGGCTCGGCGTCCAGCTGCACCGCACCACGGCCTACCACCCCCAGGCCAACGGCCTGTGTGAGCGCTTCCATCGCTCCTTAAAGGCCACGCTCCGGGCCACCCTCCACAACGGCGGCTGGATCGACAGGCTCCCCTGGGTCCTGCTGGGCCTCAGGACGGCGCCCAAGGACGACCTGCGCGCATCCACGGCAGAGTTGGTCTTCGGACAACCGCTGCGGGTGCCGGGCGAGTTCCTCCCCGACTCCACGGCACCATGGTCCGCGGCGCAGCAGCGCTCCGCACTGCAGGAGACCGCCCAGAGGTTCGCCCCGGTGCCGACGGCGCATCACGGGTGCCCGCCAACGCACGTCGCCCCGGAGCTTCGCACGGCGGAGTACGTGTTCGTCCGCCACGACGCCCACCGGACACCGCTGCGGCCCCCGTACGACGGGCCCTTCCGCGTGCTGGAGACCGGGGTGAAACACTTCACCCTGGACATCGGCGGTACTCCTGACCGCGTTTCCGTGGACGGCCTCAAGCCGGCCCACCTCGACGTGGACCACCCCCCACCAGTGGCTCGGCCCCCGCGTCGGGGCCGCCCCCCGGCGGGCAGACCCCTGGCACCACCCAGCCCCGCCGGCACGCCACCACCCTGTCCTGCACCCATCCCAGATGCCGCCAGTGGCATCCCAGTCGGCAACCCGGCATCCCAGACGCCGCCAGCCGCCAGAGGGCGCTTCGGCCGGGTCATCCGTTTCCCCTCAAACTGACCCTTCAGGTGCGCGGGAATTCTGGGGGGGCGCGTGTGGCGGACACGATGGCTCGCTGGCGCGGTGACATCATTCCGCGCACCAAGAGGGTGTCGGCCACGCCCGAGGGGTAGGCGTGGCCTCGGGATATACACGGGGCTCGCAGCCCCGAGCAAGTCAGTGCTACAGTTTGAGCTTTACAATAAAGACTCTTTTGACCCTACGCGTTGTGGCTTACCTTCTTTGGCAAACAAGTTACGTGCGTAGCACCACGCTACAATACAATCTTTGCATTGATTTCTTGTACACAGCATCAGTATTTCCATCAAAAGTTAGCTTGTCATCAATAAAGGTGCCCAGGTATTTAAATTTGCTAACAATTTCCACCTTATCACCATTTATGGTTACAGGCTCATGATTGTGACCTTTCCGAAAGTCCAAAATCATCTCTTTTGTTTTGTCCACATTCAGAGTAAGACAAAAGTCCCCACCACTTGTTCAATGTGTCAATCTCGTCGAGGTGAAGATACAAAGGATGATTGATCGGAAAGACAGCCAACAATGGCGATATCGTCTGCATACTTAATTAAGTTACAAACTTCTTAAAGAGCCACGCATCCATTGGTGTACAAACTGAACAGTAGAGGTGACAATACACCGCCTTGTGGAGCACCAGTATTCAAGATTGATAACTTTGATAAGCTACCATTCACCCTCACCCGCTGAGGACGGTCTCGTAAAAAACTTTCCACCCAAAGTATGATATGGGGGTTCAGGCACAGGTCACTCAACACTTTCACAAGGGTAAATGGCTGCATAGTGTTAAAGGCTGACGAGAAATCGATAAATAACACACGGACATAGGTTCCATTCTGGTCAAGGTGACTTGTGATTAGATGAAGTAAGCTGAGCCAGGCATCTTCAACACATCGTCTTGCTTTATATGCAAATTGTAAAGGATCCAGTTTCGGAGTTACATCTGATGCTATAAACTTCACCATCAATTTCTCCATACATTTACACAGGATTGAAGGAGCTGTGCTCCTACGCGAGTTAAAAGGATTGGCGCGACAAAAGACGGGAATTCATCCGAGTTTCTTTATTCGGCAAAACCAAACTCGGGTACTCTGAAAAGCCCGTTTATCGGGCAGCAATATATATATACAATCAAACGCGGCGAGAGTGGGCGTGCCCGGGCGGCCCGGGTGAGCCCGGGAAAGGCAAGTCTGGACATGCCCGGGAAAGGCGAGACTGGGCGTCTCCGGGCGGTCTGGGCGAGCCTGGCACAGCGATCGCTCCGTGGTTGCGTCCTCGGCAGGTGTAAGGCGATTGTGTATGTTCAGCGGCAACCGCTACACGCGTCCCCCCAGAATCGACTTGCACCGGCAGGGTCAATTTAAGGGGGGTCCTGATGACCCGGCCGAAGCGACCCCTGGAGGGTCGTGGGGGGCGGGGGGTCCGGTGTGGTGGTGGGTGGCTGAGCGGGGGGAACCGTGGACGGGGGGTGGCCTCGGCACGGAGGAAGGGCCAACCGTGGTGGTTGGTCGACGTCCACGTGCGCCGGCTTGAGGCGGTCCACCGAAATCCGGTCCGACCTGCCGCCGACGTCGATGACGAAAAACTTGTCGTCCCGTCGCAGGACCCAGAAGGGTCCGTCGTACGGCGGCCGGAGTGGCCCCCGGTGTGCGTCATGACGCACAAAAACGTACTCCGCTGTGCGAAGCGCTGGGGGAACGTAGGACTGGGGGCCACTGTGGCGGGACGTTGGCACGGGGGCAAACCGTCGGGCGGCCTCCTGGAGGTCTGAGCGCCGGCGAGCCGCGGACCAGGGACTGGTAGCATTGGGCACGAACTCCCCCGGGACGCGTAGCGGCTGGCCGTAGACGAGCTCGGCGGTGGATGCCTGGAGGTCCTCCTTGGGGGCCGTGCGGAGGCCCAAAAGGACCCACGACAGCCGGTCGGCCCAACCACCGTCCTGAAGGCCGGCCATGAGCGCGGCCTTCATAGAGCGGTGAAAACGCTCGCACAACCCATTGGCTTGGGGGTGGTAGGCCATGGTACGGTGGAGCTTGACCCCCAGGTTGCGGGCGACCGCGCCCCACAGCTCGGAGGTGAACTGCGGACCGCGGTCCGAAGAGATGTCCGCCGGTGCGCCGAAGCAGGCGACCCAGGTGGCGATGAAAGCCTGCGCCACATCGGCGGTGGTGGCCAGGTGGAAACTGGCCAGGTGGAAATGGCGAACGGCCAGGTGGAAACGAGGGGAACGGCCTCCGGCCACCTGGTGGTCCTGTCCACCATGGTGAGCAGGTGTGTGAAACCTCGTGATGGGGGAAGGGGGCCCACCAGGTCCACGTTGACGTGGTCGAAACGCCGTTCGGGCATGGTGAAAGGTGCCAGCGGGGCCTGGGTGTGGCGGTGGACCTTGGTCCGCTGGCAGGCCGTGCAGGCGTTGGCCCAATCGCGGACGTCCCGTCGAAGTCCGTGCCAGACGAAACGCGCCGACACTAGCTTCTGGGAAGCTTTCCGGCCCGGGTGGGAAAGGCCGTGGAGGGAGGCGAAAACGCAGCGCTGCCAGGTAACGGGCACGATGGGGCGAGGCTGGCCTCGGGAGATGTCGCAGAGCAGGACAGTGTCCGCGAAGGGGATGTCGGCCAGGCGGAGGCCCGTGGCCGCCGCCCGGAGGGCTTGCACCATGATGTCGGTGGTCTGGTCAGCCGCCATAAGCGCGAAGTCCACGCCGAGGTGGACCGCGATCGCGCTGGCCCGAGAAAGACAGTCGGCCACGGCGTTGTCTTTTCCGGCGACGTGTCGGATGTCCTTGGTAAATTCCGACACGGCGGAGAGGTGGCACTGCTGGCGGGCCGACCACGGCTCCGTGACTTTGGCCATCGCGTAAACCAATGGCTTGTGGTCGACGAAAGCCGTGAACGGGCGGCCCTCCAGGAGGTGGCGGAAATGGCGAATGGCCAGGTATAGACCGAGGAGCTCGTGGTCAAAAGTGCTATATTTTAGCTCGTTCGGCCAGAGTTGCCGGCGAAAAAAAGCGAGTGGCTGCCAAACCCCGTTCACCCATTGTTCGTGTACGGCGCCCACCGCGTAGTCGGAGGCGTCCGTAGTGAGGGCGATTGGAGCATCGAGCACCGGGTGAGCCAGCAGCGTTGCGTCGGCGAGGGCCAGCTTTGCGCCTGTGAATGCCGCGTCCATGGTTGTGGACCAGACGACGTCATGCTTGGCCGGCTTGCCCCGGAGGGCTTCGTAAAGGGGCCGCATGAGCTGAGCAGCGCGGGGCACGAAACGGTGGTAGAAATTCACCATGCCGAGGAACTCCTGCAGGGCCTTGATGAAGCGGGGACGCGGGAACTCGGTGATGGCCTCGACCTTGGTTGGCAGCGGCACGGCCCCGTTTCTGGTGATGTGGTGGCCCAAAAAGTCAACGGCCGTCGTGCCGAAGTGGCATTTGGGCGGGTTGACGATTTAGCAGTGCTCGCTGAGGCGCTCGAACAGTGTTCGGAGGTGGAGGAGGTGCTCGGCGCGGGACGTGCTGGCGACGAGTATGTCTTCCAGGTAGATGAAGAGGAACGGCAGGTTGCGCAGCACGCCGTCCATTAAGCGTTGGAACACCTGGGCCGCGTTTTTGAGGCCAAACGGCATTCTCAAGAATTCGAATAGGCCGAACGGCATGATGACGGCCGTTTTTGGGATGTCGGCCGGCCTGACAGGTACCTGGTGGTATCCCCGTATTAGGTCAACTTTCGAAAAAATGACCCGCCCCGCCAAACGGGCGGAAAACTCCTGCATGTGCGGGACCGGATACCTGTCGGGGGTGGTAACGTCGTTGAGGCGGCGGTAGTCGCCACATGGGCGCCAGCCGCCCCCCGGCTTCGGCACGATGTGTTGTGGCAAGGCCCACGCGCTATCGGATCGCCGCACGATGCCGAGGTGCTCCAATGCGTCGAACTCGGCTTTTGCCATGGCGAGCTTGGCCGGGTCGAGGCGGCGGGCTCTGGCGTAGACCGGCGGGCCCGTAGTTGGTATGTGGTGCTCGATACCATGTCTCACTGCGACGGCCGAAAACGTCGGCCACGTGAGGGCCGGGAACTCTGCGAGCAGGCGAGCGAACTCGTTTGCCGCCGGGAGGGCGCATGCTAGTTCGGTCGGCGGGGGAGCTGCTCATCATGCATGCCAGGGAGCTGAAAGTCTCGGCGTTGACAAGGCGACGCCATTTGACGTCGACCAGCAGCCCATGTGCGCAGAGGAAGTCGGCGCCCAGCAAAACCATGGGCACGCTCGCCGTCACAAAGGTCCAGTTAAAACGCTGGTTGCCGAAGCAGAGGGTGACGTTGCGCGGGCCGAAGGTGCGGATGGCCGATCCGTTGGCAGCGACCAAGGAGGGGCCGCAAACGGCGGTCTGCCTGTCCTGCTCGGAGGCGGGTATGACGCTCAGTTGGGCGCCGGTGTCACAAAGGAAGCGCCGCCCGGACGCTTTGTCCTTGATAAAAAGCAAGTTGCCCGAGTGGCCGGCGCTCATGGCCAGTAATGAATGCCGGCCCGGCCGTTTCCCGACTTGCCGAAAGTGCACGGGGGTCGGCATGTCCGTGCCTTGTGTCCGAACCTGGCGTGGTAATAACACCACGCCTGGTCAGGTGGCGGCTCCGGCCGTCGTGTTGGGAGCGGTCGGCGCGCCATGGCGGCCGCCAGTTGCACTGGCAGTTCGACCTCCAACCGCACCGGGCGCTCGGGCGCCATGGGCGTCACCTCGGACGGCGGCGGGCTCCAGGTAGCCGCCCCGATGTGCTGGCCTGCCGAGGAGATCTTGTCGGCTTCCCTGGCGAGGGCGCGGGGATCCGTGATCTGCGTGCCTGCCAGGGCGAGGCATACCTGGCTAGGCAGCTGGCGGAGGAACAGCCCTCAGAAAAGAAAATCCGGGGAGTGCTCACCGAGCAGCGAGAGCATGTAGTCCATTCACTCGGACGGGCGCGTGTCGCCGAGCTCGGGCAGGTCGAGCAGGCGTCGTGCGCGTTCTGCCGGTGAGAGGGCGAATGCGTCGAGGAGGAGCGTCTTGATCGCGCCATACTTGTCAGTGGCTGGCGGGTGCTGGAGGAGGCCCAGGGCGCGGGCCGCGGTGGCGGAGCCGAGTGCCGCTACCACATGGTGGAAGCGGGTGTCGTCGGCGGTAATGCCTCGCAGGGCAAACTGGGAGTCCGCCTGGGCGAACCAAACTGCCGCGTGAGCCTCCCAGAAGGTAGGCAGTTTAAGGGCAACTGCCGTGTCCATGTCGGGGGTCACCAATGAAGGAGCTGTGCTTCTACGCGAGTTAAAAGGATTGACGTGACAAAAGACGGGAATTCATCCGAGTTTCTTTATTCGGCAAAACCAAACTCGGGTACTCTGAAAAGTCTGTTTATCCGGCAGCAATACATATATACAATCAAACGCGGCGAGAGTGGGCGTGCCCGGGCGGCCCGGGCGAGCCTGGGAAAGGCAAGTCTGGACATGCCCGGGAAAGGCGAGACTGGGCGTCTCCGGGCGATCTGGGAGAGCCCGGCACAGCGATCGCTTCGTGGTTGCGTCCTCGGCAGGTGTAAGGCGATTGTGTATGTTCAGCGGCAACCGCTACAGGATGGACGTGAGGGCAACAGGTCCATAATCATTGAGCTGCCTTCACTGATCTCTACAACCACTGGATAGCGCATTGGCTGATCGATCTGACGCCAAACGTACGAACCGGCCGCCATCTTAACCACTCGCATTGATTCTCCAAGAAAGCTCGCGTTAACACTCCTGCCAATACATATATAATTTTGATTCGTTATCTATCTATAATTCCAGTAATCTCTGTGTGTATGTTTGTATGTTTGTATGTTTGTATGTTTGTCTGTGACCGCTGTTTCTCGACAACCACGGGTCCGATATACTTTAAACTTGCCAGGTATATTGCTGGGGACCCGAGGATGTGCCTTTTCAAGGTTTCATATTAATCGGAGAAGTAGTTACCGAGCTATGTCCAAAAAACGATTCAACCAATCAGAGAGCAGCGAGCTATCACGTGTGCCGAACGTGGTGAACAGACTCTGCCTCGGACGGCACATTTGAGAGCGTATTCATTTATTTCCCGTCGGCAAACTATGTTGGCGCTATGTTGGCGTTAAACTATGTTTTAAAACTAATTAAAACTAATTTGCGATTCTTTCGCTTTGCGATGCGATTTGCGATTGCGTTAAACTCGCTCGGGCGTTAAACTATGTTTTAAAACTAATTAAAACTAATTTGCGATTCATTCGCTTTCCTGCGCATTTGTGCACGCGATGGCGATTTCTTTACCAAACTCCGCAAGCCGTTAGCTTTGGACCAAACCATTTCATGTAAATAGAGGGGGGGGATTGTCACCGTACTCGCAAGCCGTTCGCTTTGGACCAAACCATTTCATGTAAATAGAGGGGGGGGATTGTCACCGTACTCGCAAGCCGTTCGCTTTGGACCAAACCATTGCATGTAAATAGAGGGGGGGGATATACTTTTAGATATATATATAGTACGGGCATGCCCTAGTTACTATAAATGGACTCAAGATGCCTTCATGTGCTGCGGTCAACTGTACAAATAGGCAGTTGAAGGGTTGCAATCCAACATTTCATCTGTAAGTATAATAAAGTTACTGTAAATGAGACTGTTTAGAGTTAATAGCGTGCAACACATGAACGAGTTAGATGTTTGTACAGACCCATGTGTAGATTCCCTTGTTATTTGCCGTGTAAAAAAGTTCTATATTTTAGATTTACATTACAATCTAACTTTTAGTTAGGCTACTTTAAAACAAATAGCTTGCAAAACCACAGATTCGTGTGGAGCTAAATATGAATTATTACTTAATTGTAAGTGAAGAATAAAAATCTGTAAAAAAAATGCACAAAATTACGGTGTAAAACTGTAATCAGATCTAGATCTGATTACAGTTTTACACAAATGACAATGTGACGAGATCTGGAGTCTACACTCTAGATCTAGTCACATTGTCATTGAAGAGTCTTGACTCGGAGCTCAAGCAATACTGCCACTACAAGGGAATGGGAGGTAATTGCATCGCGCAAGACAAGACACCGATCCTTCATGTGTCCAGTGTACCTGTCAGCCATGACAGAGAAGGCCGCATCACCGATGAGAGCGACATGTTTCTTATCAGGAAATACGACTTGGAAGATCGGCAGCCATGTAATGAAGACCATGATTACATTGATGCACCTAACATCCCTCCCTTGTCTCCAGTGCTACATGATGCTATAGGATACATAGCAGGCTACGTTGTACGTGTGGTAAAGAGACGCACACCTTGCCTTGAATGTCAACAGGTTCTGACTTCAAATGGGATGGATGCTGGTGGACGCCTCTTGAAGAGAAAGAATCGGGGTGGCCTTATCAAATCTTCTGATGATGTGGTGAAGGTGTGCAAATCTTCTGATGATGTGGTGAAGGTGTGCAAATCTTCTGATGATGTGGCGAAGGTGTGCAAATCTTCTGATGATGTGGTGAAGGTGTGCAAATCTACTGAGCGATGCCTCCAGAGACTGCTCCGTACAACAGCCGGTGCTCTACCTCGGTCCGAAGGGATTGCATCTGCCCTATCGACGGCTGTTCTGCATGATGTCGGATCTCAATGTTTGTCTGCACAGCTGAACGATCACATGTTCGACTGTCGGCCAGACCACGATCACGTTTTTGTGCTTATCAAGTGCATTGCAGCATGTTACATCAAGATCTGGATGCATCACCTTGCCAAGTGCTTCACCGAGAAGATAACAGGACCCAAACTACGCAAACAATTGTCAAAGCTCATGATATTTAGGCATGAGTAGTTCGAACTATTAGCGGCTTTCATGAACAAGGAAACTACCCGCATCCTATTACCATGGATGGACGTACAGGATAACTGTTTAGATATTTTATCTAAATCACTCCATCTATTGACTTTGTCAATGCAAACCAAAAGCTTGCAAGTCAAAGACCCACAGCAAATGTAGGCATATTAAATGGAACCCGAGTCCCCCTGTGGCAAGTCGCTGTAATGAGAATAGCCTCAGTTGATAGCTCATTGTACCAGTACGATTGTACTCCTTTAAATACCAACGTTGCCAAAGGACAATCAATTACAAATTGCCTTTCATTGCCACAACTGTACTTTTTGCCTTACATATTGCCTTTCATTGCCACAACTGTACTTTTTGCCTTACATATTGCCTTTCATTGCCACAACTGTACTTTTTGCCTTACATATTGCCTTTCATTGCTACAACTGTACTTTTTGCCTTACATATTGCCTTTCATTGCCACAACTGTACTTTTTGCCTTACATATTGCCTTTCATTGCCACAACTGTACTTTTTGCCTTACATATTGCCTTTCATTGCCACAACTGTACTTTTTGCCTTACATATTGCCTTTCATTGCCACAACTGTACTTTTTGCCTTACAAATTGCCTTTCATTGCCACAACTGTACTTTTTTGCCTTATAAATTGCCTTTCATTGCCGAAACTGTACTTTTTGCCTTACAAATTGCCTTTCATTGCCAGAAACTGTACTTTTGCCTTACAAATTGCCTTTCATTGCCACAACTGTACTTTTTGCCTTACAAATTGCCTTTCATTGCCACAACTGTACTTTTTGCCTTACATATTGCCTTTTATTGCCATAACTGTACTTTTTGCTTTACATATTGCCTTTCATTGCCACAACTGTACTTTTTGCTTTACATATTGCCTTTCATTGCCACAACTGTACTTTTTGCCTTACATATTGCCTTTCATTGCCACAACTGTACTTTTTGCCTTACATATTGCCTTTCATTGCCACAACTGTACTTTTTGCCTTACATATTGCCTTTCATTGCCACAACTGTACTTTTTGCCTTACAAATTGCCTTTCATTGCCATAACTGTACTTTTTGCCTTACATATTGCCTTTCATTGCCATAACAGTACTTTTTGCTTACAAATTGCCTTTCATTGCCATAACAGTACTTTTTGCTTACAAATTGCCTTTTATTGCCACAACAGTACTTTTTGCCTTACAAATTGCCTTTTATTGCCACAACAGTACTTTTTGCCTTACATATTGCCTTTCATTGCCACAACAGTACTTTTTGCCTTACATATTGCCTTTCATTGCCATAACAGTACTTTTTGCCTTACATATTGCCTTTCATTGCCATAACAGTACTTTTTGCCTTACATATTGCCTTTTATTGCCATAACTGTACTTTTTGCCTTACATATTGCCTTTCATTGCCATAACTGTACTTTTTGCCTTACATATTGCCTTTAATTGCCACAACTGTACTTTTTGCCTTACATATTGCCTTTCATTGCCACAACTGTACTTTTTGCCTGACATATTGCCTTTCATTGCCACAACTGTACTTTTTGCCTTACATATAGCCTTTCATTGCCACAACTGTACTTTTTGCCTTATATATTGCCTTTCATTGCCACAACTGTACTTTTTGCCTTACATATTGCCTTTCATTGCCATAACTGTACTTTTTGCCTTACAAATTGCCTTTTGTTGCCACAACTGTACTTTTTGCCTTACATATTGCCTTTCATTGCCATAACTGTACTTTTTGCCTTACATATTGCCTTTTATTGCCACAACTGTACTTTTTGCCTTACATATTGCCTTTTATTGCCACAACTGTACTTTTTGCCTTACAAATTGCCTTTCATTGCCACAACTGTACTTTTTGCCTTACAAATTGCCTTTCATTGCCACAACTGTACTTTTTGCCTTACAAATTGCCTTTCATTGCCATAACTGTACTTTTTGCCTTACAAATTGCCTTTCATTGCCAGAAACTGTACTTTTTGCCTTACAAATGGCCTTTCATTGCCACAACTGTACTTTTTGCCTTACAAATTGCCTTTCATTGCCATAACTGTACTTTTTGCCTTACATATTGCCTTTCATTGCCACAACTGTACTTTTTGCCTTACATATTGCCTTTTATTGCCACAACTGTACTTTTTGCCTTACATATTGCCTTTCATTGCCATAACTGTACTTTTTGCTTTACATATTGCCTTTCATTGCCACAACTGTACTTTTTGCCTTACATATTGCCTTTCATTGCCACAACTGTACTTTTTGCCTTACATATTGCCTTTCATTGCCACAACTGTACTTTTTGCCTTACATATTGCCTTTCATTGCCACAACTGTACTTTTTGCCTTACAAATTGCCTTTCATTGCCATAACTGTACTTTTTGCCTTACATATTGCCTTTCATTGCCATAACAGTACTTTTTGCCTTACAAATTGCCTTTCATTGCCATAACAGTACTTTTTGCTTACAAATTGCCTTTTATTGCCATAACAGTACTTTTTGCTTACAAATTGCCTTTTATTGCCACAACAGTACTTTTTGCCTTACATATTGCCTTTCATTGCCACAACAGTACTTTTTGCCTTACATATTGCCTTTCATTGCCATAACAGTACTTTTTGCCTTACATATTGCCTTTCATTGCCATAACAGTACTTTTTGCCTTACATATTGCCTTTTATTGCCATAACTGTACTTTTTGCCTTACATATTGCCTTTCATTGCCATAACTGTACTTTTTGCCTTACATATTGCCTTTTATTGCCATAACTGTACTTTTTGCCTTACATATTGCCTTTCATTGCCACAACTGTACTTTTTGCCTTACATATTGCCTTTCATTGCCACAACTGTACTTTTTGCCATATTGCCTTTTATTGCCACAACTTTACTTTTTGCCTTACATATTGCCTTTTATTGCCATAACTGTACTTTTTGCCTGACATATTGCCTTTCATTGCCACAACTGTACTTTTTGCCTTACAAATTGCCTTTCATTGCCACAACTGTACTTTTTGCCTTACCTATTGCCTTTAATTGTCACAACTGTACTTTTTGACTTACATATTGCCTTTCATTGCCACAACTGTACTTTTTGCCTTACATATTGCCTTTTATTGCCATAACTGTACTTTTTGCCTTACATATAGCCTTTCATTGCCATAGCAGTACTTTTTGCCTTACATATTGCCTTTCATTGTCACAACTGTACTTTTTGCCTTACATATTGCCTTTCATTGCCACAACTGTACTTTTTGCCTTACATATTGCCTTTTATTGCCATAGCAGTACTTTTTGCCTTACATATTGCCTTTTATTGCCACAACTGTACTTTTTGCCTTACATATTGCCTTTCATTGCCACAACTGTACTTTTTGCCTTACATATTGCCTTTTATTGCCATAGCAGTACTTTTTGCCTTACATATTGCCTTTCATTGTCACAACTATACTTTTTGCCTTACATATTGCCTTTCATTGCCACAACTGTACTTTTTGCCTTACATATTGCCTTTTATTGCCATAGCAGTACTTTTTGCCTTACATATTGCCTTTTATTGCCACAACTGTACTTTTTGCCTTACATATTGCCTTTCATTGCCATAGCAGTACTTTTTGCCTTACATATTGCCTTTCATTGTCACAACTGTACTTTTTGCCTTACATATTGCCTTTTATTGCCATAACAGTACTTTTTGCCTTACAAATTGCCTTTCATTGCCATAACTGTACTTTTTGCCTTACATATTGCCTTTCATTGCCACAACTGTACTTTTTGCCTTACATATTGCCTTTTATTGCCATAGCAGTACTTTTTGCCTTACATATTGCCTTTTATTGCCATAGCAGTACTTTTTGCATTACATATTGCCGTTCATTGCCACAACTGTACTTTTTGCCTTACATATTGCCTTTCATTGCCATAACTGTACTTTTTGCTTTACATATTGCCTTTCATTGCCACAACTTTACTTTTTGCCTTACATATTGCCTTTCATTCCCACAACTGTACTTTTTGCCTTACAAATTGCCTTTCATTGCCATAACTGTACTTTTTGCCTTACATATTGCCTTTTATTGCCATAGCAGTACATGTATTCTTTAAATGATTTTTAAGATTCCTTCATGCCCCCCCCCCCCCCCCCATTTACTACTGAAAAGAGTTTACTTCTGACAAGAAATAAGAATGGAAATAAATCACTAGACAGTAATTACCTTTTTTTAATTACTTTTATTCAGCAAAGAAAACAAATGACCATTCAATAAGAACTGTTAGTGGATGCCATTACTGATCTCGTCTGCAAAATGCTGCAACATTAACAGCATTGTTTTGTTTTGAAGAAGGAAGCAAACGATTGGGACTTGGTGTAGTGGGGGACATCTTTTTGATGATTAAACAAGTTGATGTTGATGTAGGCCTCTATAACGAGAATACAATTTGAAACTATAGTATAAGGGATTTGATATAAAGTCCACATCTGAAGGAAAGTAGCGAGCTCGGTTGGGAATTGCATACAAATTACGTGTTGTTCACTCCCTGACTCCTGACGCGTCCGCAGACGATGCGAGTGGTTAAGGTGGCCGACCTGTGTGCGCGGCAGCGTCAGTTGTGTGGGCACGTTCAGTGGGCGATGCGCTAACCAGTGGTTGTAGAGATCAGTGAACCTTTTTTGGCACGGGAATAATAATGGACTTTTTCCAACAAATAGGAACAGTGTGAGTCGCCAAAAGTAACTGAAACAATCGAGTAAAAACATTAGTAAGTTCTAAACAGATCTCTTTCAGAATACAACACTTAATGCCATCTGGACCACAAGCCTTTTACTCAACCCCTGAAACACCTCACGACATCAGGTTCACAAATTACAGGTGTGGGACACGCTCGAGTATCGAGATCCTCACAGAGAGCTTTACATTTTACTCGGTTTCCCGGAACATCAAATCTCGCGTAAAAGTCAATTCATCCACAAATTTGGAATCTGGAACATTAGTGGGCAATGTACCATCCTTGAGCCTCTCACTCATTCCCATCATATGCCTGAGTCCCCTCCAAGCGTTACGAGCATCACCATCGTGTAGTTGTTCTTCAATCTTGTCCTTGTACGACCGTTTACACTTGCCGATGACAGAGCGCAATTCTTTCTTCGCCACCCTGAGGGCGGAGTCATCCTTCTTCAGGAATGCACGCTTCTTCTTCCTCTTCTTCTTCTGCTTCTTCTTCTTCAAACAAGCCTTCACTTCAGCGGTAACCCAAGGTTTGTTATTGGGAAACATGCGAATGGTTCTCTTTGTGGTCACGAGATCCTCACAGAACTTCACATAATCTGTGATCGTCTCAGTAAGTTCATCAGGGTCGTCACAAGAGTCAAAAAATACATCCCAGTCTGTGCACAGGAAACAGTCCTTCAAACGTTCGTTATCCTCCACCGTTCTGGTGTTAACGTCTTGCAAGGAACCGGCATTCGTTTCACCTTTGGTCTGTACGAAGGTAAGAGATGGACCACCTTATGGTCTGATCGTCCGATCGCAGGAGCACATTTCGCCACATAAGCATGTTCAATGTTACCGTAACATTTGTCCAACGTCCTGTTACCACGGGTAGCAACATCCACATCCTGATCGAGGTGAGGGAGTTCCTGATCGAGGTCACATCGATTGAGATCCCCAAGAATCAGGATCGATTGATCCGTTGAACAGGAGGTCGCTCCATTGTAACTTTCTGCGATTCGTTCCGATGCGCATTTAAAGTCCAGCCCCGGTGCGTACACCAGAATAATAGTGCATTGACCAAATTCCCGTGGCAGGTAGTAGGGTCGGAAAGACACCGTCAGTATCTCCACCTCCTTGGAACAGGATCGTTCACGTACCGTAAAATGTTTGGCCCAATTCAAATTCACCAGCATCCACAAACCGCCACCTTTGGCCTTGCCTGATGACGCGACTCTATCGGCCCTGATCATCTCAAATCCATCGAAGGACACGTCATCGCCTTCACCAAGCCATGTCTCGGTGAAACACACAACCCCTTCGGTGCCCCGCAATGACGTTTTGCAATGCCTGGAGATGGCATAGGAAAGGTGCGGTGTACAATAGCATAACTAAACCAGGAGTGCTTCATCCGAAGATGTATCTTTTCGAAATGTAATTAAATAAGTCATTAATAAAAAATTAAATAATTAATTGATTAATCAATAAATAATTAATTAATTAATCAATAAATAATTAATCGATTAAATGATTAATCAAAAATATCCTTGATAGCCACATCACTTGGTCACTGTCATATCCAAATATTAGCTTCCCAGCTCAAAAGGTTGAGAAATGAGAAAGAAAATAAATAAATGATTAATAATGAAAATAAATAAATAATAATCATTTAAAAATTAAATTATTAATCAATTCGGTCACAGAACACATAAACCACCACCATTTCATCAGAATATGTAACTGAAATGTTTTTTTAGTAATTAATCGAATAGTTAAATAATTAATCGATTAATTGATTAATTGATTAATCAATAACTAAAGCTGAATGCCTCAACTCTGTATTTGCCTCTAAATCTTGTGTCCCAAACCCATCCCTCTCTGTACCCACCATACCCAGTCGTACCCAGCTGCTCCTGGACTCTGTGTCCTTTCCTCCTGACAAGGTGGAAAAGTTTCTGTCAACCCTCGACTCTGATTCTGCAACTGGTCCTGACGGCATCAGCCCACGGGTCCTAAAATCATGTTCTTCCGCTCTTTCACTCCCTCTATCTGTTCTCTTCACCCTCTCTTTTGCTCAAGGTCATCTGCCATCTGCTTGGAAATCAGCCAACATCACCGCTTTGCACAAAAAAGGTGCAAAAACAGATCCTAGCAACTACAGACCAATCAGCCTTCTCCCAATTATCAGCAAAGTCATGGAATCCATCATTGCTTCAGATATGAAATCTTTCCTCTTCTCCAATGGCTTGATCTCTGACCATCAATTTGGTTTCAGACCTGGTCACTCTACTCTGGACATGCTGCTTCTGCTTTCTCAACAATGGATGGAGGTCCTCAATGCCAAACAGGAAATTAGAGCTGTCTCCCTTGACATATCACGTGCCTTCGATACAGTCTGGTACCCCGCACTGCTCACCAAACTCTCCGCCTTTGGTATCCATGGAAATCTCCACGCATGGCTGGCGGACTTCCTCTCTAGTTGTAGTCAACGTGTGGCCCTGAATGGGTTTCTCTCATCTCCTCTTCCCGTTCAGGCTGGAGTTCCCCAAGGCAGTGTCCTGGGCCCTGTGCTTTTTCTGGTCTTCATCAATGATCTCTCTGACTCTCTTGAAAATCCTCTCTATCTCTTTGCTGACGACTCTACTCTCTGTTGCTCCATTCCTCTTCCCTCAGATCGGCAGTCTGCTGCCTCCTCGCTCTCTGCAGACCTGGTCAAAATCACAGACTGGGCAAACAAGTGGAACATGTCTTTCAATCCTGACAAATCTCACACTCTTACGATGTCTCTCCGAAAAGACCGACTGGACAACCCTCCCATCCACTTTCTGAATAATCCTCTCCAAGAAGTTCTGTCACTCAAGCTTTTGGGTCTCACTATCTGCCATGATCTTTCCTGGGAAAACCACATTTCAAATCTGGCCTTCAAAGCCAGTCGCCGACTGGGCATCCTCCGTCGTGCGAAGTCCTTCCTTGGCACACCTGAGCTCCTCACCACATACAAGGCTTTCATCCACAGCTCAATGGAATACTGCTCTCCCCTCTGGGCTGGTGCTCCTGCCTCACACCTAGCTCGTCTTCACGCTGTTGAAACCAAAGCGTTCAGAATCATTGGAATCTCCCACGATGAAGCTAACTCCAAGGGCCTTTCACTCACTCACCGCAGGCAGGTTGGTGGTCTTTCCGTCTTCTACCGACTCCTCTCTGGCCTTGCCCCCACAGCTCTCTCTGGGCTCCGTCCCCCAAATATTCCTACAGGTCGCACAAGATCTGCCTGCAACCCTCTTATGGTTAAACTGCCAAAATCAAGACTCTCTGCTCACCTTCACTCTTTCATTCCTCTTTTGTCCCGCCTCTGAAACAAACTCCCTCACTCTCTTCAATCCCACTCCATCCTCCAGGTCTTTAAAACAGCTGTTCACCACCATCTCTTATCTTCCCCCATCCAAAACCTTGATCTTTTCTACCCCCGCTAATTTCACCCCAAATCCTACACTTTTTTGAAATACCAACTTCTGTCCTGGAAGTCCTTGGTCTCCTTCTGTTTTATACCTTCCCCCCCCCCCCCCCTACCCACGCCTCCTCCCCCCCCCCTTCCCACGCCTCCTCCCCCCAGGCCCTCTCACTCCCGCGCTTCTCCCTGCTCTCAGGTGTTGTGTTTGTGTGCTTCCCTTCCTCTCCCCATCTTGTCTTCCACTCCCTCTTTCTGTATGTTTTGTTTGTCTGGTTGATTTGTTTGTGAAATAAATGTTAGCTGTTTCACGAGCCTCGATTCAGTATACAAAAAAAAAAAAAAAAAAATATCCTTGATCGCCACATCACTTGGTCACTCATGTCCAAATATTATCTTCTCAGCTCAAAAGGTGCCTGAGATATTGGCCAAATAAGAAAGAAAATGAATAAATGATTAATAATGAAAATAAATAAATAATAATCATTAAAAATGTAAATTATTAATCAATTCGGTCACAGAACACATAAACCACCACCATTTCATCAGAATCTGTTACTGATTTTTTTTTTTAGTAATTAATCGAATAATTAAATAATTAATCGATTAATTGATGAATTGATTAATTAATAAATCAACTAGAACGCCACTCAGTGGAGCGCATACTCCCGCCGTGGGTTTAGTTGGAATAATACGTTTTGTTTAACATCCCTTCTTGGACTGGTCGGAAATCTGATAAATGTGCTTCTATAAAATCCGAGAAGCATTTTTGGGGAAAAGTTGACAGACCACTTTTTTATCATAATTTGGGTGTGCTGAGTCCATTCTTGCTGTCTGTCACCCTCTCAAATGAAGGCAAAAGCTTCCAAAATGGTCGAAAACAAAATGGCTGCCAAAGATTCAAGTTTACTGTATTTTATTAATACCTCTCTTAATTAAATACAAAGTTGAGTACTCTCCTCATTTCAAAAGCATCATTATGTACAAAATTATTCTCAAATATGCAAAATACTGTTATTAGTTTCTTAACATAGGTTGATGGTGTCCATATTGAATTTCAAGATGGCTGTCATTGTTAATCGGTATGTTGCCAATATAGGAAATATGAAGGCGACACGAGAGGCTATTTGTAGGCACATTCATATGATGACAAACAGTGAATTAGATAAGGTACAAGCATTTAAGCAGTACATAATGCTACTTTATATGTATTCAAATAAATTTAGCCATATATAATACAATGTACATGTGATGTTCTGATAGAATGTGCATCTCCCTCCAATGTCTCACATGAAAATGATCGAATTTTCTGCAATTGTGTCACACA
Source organism: Myxine glutinosa (assembly GCF_964187855.1). Classification (NCBI taxonomy): domain Eukaryota; kingdom Metazoa; phylum Chordata; class Myxini; order Myxiniformes; family Myxinidae; genus Myxine; species Myxine glutinosa. The sequence continues at coordinate 164,901,465 of NC_136266.1, read as the reverse complement.
GTCATTCATATACAGTTCTACTCATTGTGACAGTTGTTGTTATCCTTGCATTTGCATTGTGATGTACACAACAGACGAGACTTTCTGCACTTGCACCGTAAATTCATACAGCCAGTGTTGCAGCTACAGGAAATCAGTTCCAGACACGACTGGGGTACAGGTGGAAATGACATCAAAATGGGCACCAGTTTGTCCTCGCTCTGTTTCCAACCCATGGACTCGGGTGGAGGCAGATCTGGGTAGTTCAGATGTGCTCGTCTCCACACTAATGCCTGATAATGTGAACGTTTCACATGGAAGAATAGTGCATCACTTGTTGGGGGAAGTGACTCTGGAGCGCGGGACTTAATGAAGAGTACTGGTCGAGCCTTGTCAACTGTGTCACCGTGTTGCATCTTGTACATTTTGCAGACAAACAGCTCCGCATCTTTAGCAGTTCCTTCTGTAAGATCTCCATTTCCAAGATTTTGCACTAGTCCGTGATGCTCTGTAAAGACTTTCCATGCAGTGGATTTGCTGTGGCCCGAGAAGAAGGATGTCACATCACTTCCAGTCAAAGCATGGAAGGCTGGAATAGTTTCCAGCACAGTCGGACCAAACGACATCTGTTCTGCTATTGTGTGAATAGGTATATGTTTTCTTTTCTTAGCTGTGCCCGCTTTGAGCCAGAGTTTTATGCAAGACATTCGAGGGAAGTGAGCCAGAAGAAGAACCAGAATGTCAGTATCCCTGGCTTGAACCATTATTCTGTCAGCTTGGTTTTTAACACAATGTAAAATAATACGGGTATCAGCCTCTTCATGCCGAGCTTCAAGCAGGGATGTGTCCACATCCGGGTTGTTTGATTCAACCCTCTCTTCATCAGTGAATCCACCAGCCACAAGGATGGTTTTGTCATGCTGATCATGCCTTACCATATGTTCAGAAAGAAATCGTGCCAGGTCTGCCTTGTTTTCCCCGAAGGCCAGGAAATTACTCCAGTCAGCTGGCAAGGGCACCTCATGGCTGTCAATGACTCTTCGAATGGGTCTGATGCCCTTGGCACGCCTCTTCCTCGTCCCGGATTTAATGGACACCTTATAATATCTGTCGAATGCAACATCAATGCGGTCAAACAAATATCCGATCTGAAGGACAGTGTTTTTGAAGACATCAGCCAGATCTCCAAATGTAGAAAGTCCGTGTGGCTTCCCAATGGCAATCACCAAGGCTTGTCCATCAAAAATAATGGTTGCATTGCCACCGAGCTCATCTGGTGCCAGCATCGGTGGGCATGGTGTTTCTGCTGTCAGAACTTGAGACAGAATGGCTTTGGATCCTGTACGAATGTCACCATTCATTTCTGGCAGTGCAATCACATTATAATTGTGATTATAATGAATTGCTAAGAAAAGACAACATTATAATTTGATAGGACAACAAATTTATAGAATATAGATGGTGATACATCATATCTATGGATGACACTTCTAAACTGTGCATTTGACCTCAGGAAGACCGGATATAATAGGTAAAAGAACATTTTGGCGGCCATTTTGGCAGCTTTGATGCAGTAAAACAGAAAAAATCTTTCCCAAAAATTTTTACAAAAAAAATTCCTGCATCCGGAATTATATCCTGAGCTCCACCAAAAACTAATCAATTCTTCCTTCACCGAAGGGCAATCATCCCACCAACTTTCATCCAAATCCGTTCAGAACTTTTCCAGATATCTTGTTCACAAACACACGAACACACGAACACACGAACATACGAACACACACACACACGGACGGACACGATCGAATGCGTTACTCCTTGTCGGGAGTAATAAACCTGAAAATCACAGAGCCAGAAACAGAATTATTTATTTGGTCTGGGAAGCCCATGCGAGGTTTCTTCTTCTTCAGCCTCTCACAACCCTGGGTGAAGATGCAATCTTTTCAAAAAAAAGTTGGAATTTTGCCATATCTGTTTTATTTGTTTGTTAATATACCTCAGCCATTGACAAATCTGGAACTAAGTCTTTATAAGTTCATCAAACACTGACACCACGAATGACATTCGCTGAGCTAAATGTTGATATCTCTTCTGAGGTAAAAAACAAAAAACAAAAAAAAAACAGTTTTAAAGCATTATACGTATCAAACGATACATTTTATGAAACGTGGAAACCTAATACACACGTTGGTGGTTTTAAAATGACAGACTATGTCTTTATTAGAAAAAAAAAAGAACATTGAAGAAGACGTTGCTAAAATAAATACACCGCTCTAACGCATCACCACGAGTTTAAACTACATTTACAACAAATATGAAAACTATTTTCATACCACAATGTTAAATATAGAATAAATAGAAGATAATGTTAAAAAAAATGAGCCTTAATATCTTCCAATGGTAAAAAAAAATCCTTTAAAAAATTCCTGGATCGGGAATAATATCCTGAGCTTCACCAAAAACTAATCAATTCTTCCTTATCCCAAGGGCATTCATCCCACCAACTTTCATCCAAATCCGTTCAGAACTTTTCCAGATATCTTGTTCACCAACACACGAACACACACACACACACGGACACGAGTGAATGCATTACTCCCTGGCGTGAGTAAAAATAGCCTTCGCAGCCAAATCACCTGGTCATTGGCATGTCCAAATATCAGCTTGTTACTTGCTCCTCCCCAAACCCCGTTCACGGTGTACCTCCGAGCCCCGAGAGGAGTCACGGCAGAAAGATGTGATATTCTGTGTGTCAAAGATCAATGGTGAAACCACACCAATTGTTACCAACAAACAAGTATTGTATTAAGGTCACACAAGAATAACAGCAACAACAATATTAATCAATTGTACAACCAATATATCATTCCTATGATGGTACCATCAGTTTCGTACAATGTAACTCACTGTGCTCCAAGTGAGCGAAAAGAACATTCCCAATGTCTCTATCCCGCATCCTGGCATCAAGCCAAAGTCGATGTTGAAGCGATCGTCAGAACGATGTTGTATCGAGACCAGAATCCCACTCGGTTGACAGTCACACTGCCAAAGATAGGCAAAAGTGTCCTCAAGAGGCGACTGGGAAATCACTCCTTCGGGTATGGATGTTCGCTGGCCATCGGGTTGCTCCAGACCTCCAAACAGCTCGGCTCCTTCTCCGACCTCACTCGCTCTGCCTCTTTCTCCTCTTCTTCCTCCTCGTCTGGTTACCGATCCGGTTTCCGGTTTCTTTTAAAACACTAACTTTTTTTTACCTTTTGAAAACAGTTATTTCTATCTCACTTAAACAATAACAATAATAGTACATGCAACCAAAAATGTTTACAGTGGATGAGAGCCACAACAACGGAAGTGACGAATCCGTAACACTTCCCCTCCCCCCCCCCCCCCCCCCTCATGAAAGAAAGTTGGAACAGAGTGAAAACTTTGTTTGCATGCAAAAACTCTTTTAACAAACAAAAGTAAAACTCACCCCCAAATGATCAATTCACGTGAGCAACAATAATTAATATTCCCCACAATAAAGCAACAAAACTTCCAAACAACCTACAGGAATTTCTAAAGTTAGTTCACTCTGGATAAAGCATCAGCAACGACATTGTCCCTGCCCTTTACATGCTCAATTTCCAAGTTGAACTCCTGCAAAGCCAAACTCCATCTCATCAACCTCTGATTTTTATTTTTCAGTTTTTGAATGAAGGTTAAGGGGTTGTGATCAGTGAAGACTTTTATTGGAAAAGTAGTAGTTCCGAGATACACCTCATAATGCTGAAGCGCTAGCAGGAGAGCAAGGGTCTCTTTTTCCACGGTGGCATAATTTGCCTGGTATTTGTTAAACTTTTTGGAATAGTAGCACACCGGATGATCCACTCCATCCTCATCTTCCTGTTATAGAACTGCCCCAGCCCCCACATCACTTGCATCAATGGCCAACTTGAAAGGTGCTTGAAAATCCGGGGCTGCTCGGACAGGAGAGCTCATTAATATTGCTTTGACGTGGGCAAAGGCAGCTTGACATTTGTCATTCCAAATAAACTTGGTCTCTTTCCTCAGCAAATTCGTTAAAGGGGCTACCACATCAGAAAAATTCCTGCAGAACCGCCGGTACCAACCAGCCATACCCAAGAATCTCATAAGCTCCTTCTTCCCTTTTGGAACTTGGAAGCGATCAATGGCTTCTATCTTGGCTGTCACTGGTTGCACCTGACCCTGACCTACTACATGGCCTAGGAACACCACCTGTGCCTTTACAAACTCACTCTTAGATAAGTTGATGGTCAACCCTGCCTCGGTCAGTTTCTTGAAAAATGCATGAATTTGTTTAATATGACCTTCCATGGTCATAGTGTGGATGATGACATCATCCAGATAAGCCTCCACCCCCTCAAGGTCTGCAATAAGCTTATTAATCAGCCGTTGAAATGTATCAGGCCCGTTTTTCAATCCAAAGGGAAGAACCTTGTACTGATACAACCCATTTGGTGCGACTAAAGCCGAGATTTCCTTGGCTCTATCAGTAAGAGGAATCTGCCAATGCCCTTTCAGCAAGTCAAATTTAGTTACAAATTTAGCTGGGCCTATTCTATCAATACAGTCATCAATCCTCGGGATGGGATATGAGTCGGTCTTGGTCACTCCATTAACCCGTTTTAAATCCGTACAACAATGAAAACTGCTGTCGGGTTTTGGAACCAACACACATGGTGAGCTCCATTCACTGCTGCTTGGTTCGATGATGTCATTCTCCAACATATACTGAACCTCCTTCCGAAGATACTCCATCTTCACAGGGTTCATCCGATAGGGGTGTTGTTTCACAGGAGTGGCTTCCCCCACCTCAATATCATGATATACCAAGTCAGTACGACCAGGTACATCTGTGAACAAATGTGCAAACTCAAAAATTAGGCTGGATAGTTGTCCTTGTTGTTCCCCAGTCAAATGACCTAATTTCTCATCTAAATGACTCAACACTTCCGTGTTCGTCAATCTGGGACAAGCCTGGTCATCAAAGTTATCAAACTTCAAACTGGCCTCAACCTCTGGATTCTCTTGCACCCCGACTACAGGCACGACAGGTGAGACAGGAACCATTTTTCCCACAGGCTTCCTCTCATAATATTTCTTCAGTCGGTTGACATGACCCAGCTGCCGCTTTTTCCGTCGGTCGGGAGTTGTCACCACGTAATCTGTTTCATTAACCCTCCTTTCGATTGCATCGGGACCAAAATATCTAGCCTGTTGTGGCTGACCTGGAACAGGAAGCAACACTAACACTCGGTCCTCAGGACTGAAATTTCTTACCTGAGATTTCTTGTCATGTCTCACTTTCATTTTATCCTGTGTCACTTTCAAGTTTCTTCTTGCAACTTCACAAGCCTTTGCCAATCTGTGCCCAACCGTTGACACATACTCTACCACTGTTGACTGTGACTCCTCCTGTAGCCACTGTTCTTTCACTAATTTCAATGGTCCTCGCACTGCATGTCCAAACACAAGTTCAAAAGGACTGAATCCCAATGACTCCTGAACAGATTCCCTCGTAGCAAACAACAATAAGGGTATTCCTTCATCCCAATCCTTGTCACATTCAAAACAATACCTTCTGATCAAATTCTTCAATGTCTTGTGAAACCTTTCCAAGGCCCCTTGGCTCTCGGGATGGTAAGTACTTGATCTTACTTGCTCCACTCCCAACAGGTGTACCACTTGCTGAAAAAGCGTTGACATCAAATTGGAACCCTGATCAGACTGGATGACCTAAGGTAGGCCAACCAAAGTGAAAACTTTAATCAAGGCCTTCGCAATAACTGCCGCAGTAATTTTTCTAAGAGGCACTGCCTCTGGGAACCTTGTGGAAGTGCACATGATGGTCAGCAAATACTGATGTCCAGCCTTAGTTTTAGGTAAAGGGCCGACACAGTCAATAATGACTCGGCTGAATGGCTCTTCAAAAGCTGGAATTGGTTTTAAAGGTGCGGATGGGACTTTCTGATTAGGTTTTCCCACCAGCTGTCAAGAGTGGCAAGATTTAAGGAACTCCGCCACATCACGTCGCAATCCTGGCCAGAAAAAATGTACCAATATTCTGTCACAGGTCTTGTTCACTCCAAGGTGCCCGGCCAAAGGTGTCTCATGCGCCAAACTCAATATCTCCTTCTGGTACGGCGGTGGCACCACAATTTGGTAATGAACTTTCCAATCATCGTTTGCTGGCACCTCCGGTGGTCTCCATTTTCTCATGAGTATTTCCCCTTTCATGAAGTAACCAACAGGTATCTTCATAGCCTCTTCCTCTGTAACGGCTTTAACAATTAAACTCCGGATCTCCGAATCTCCGTGTTGTTCTTCAACAAGTCTCTTTCGGACCAGCACTGTTTGTTCAACCTCGTTCCCAGATGTCTCCGACGGACACTCCATTTCCTCTTTTGTTCCAGATGCCACCTTTTCCTTCGGTTCCTTGATGTCACTCCCTTTCCTATTACCTCTTTCAGAATTTTCCTCCAATACCTCAAAGGAACCCAAATCCACATCGCCCTCCTTTTCCTTCTCTTCAGAGCGCTTCCTACCCATAGCACGAGTCACTGCACAGGATGGAAAGATACCCGGAATCTCCTGTTCTAACTGTGCGGTGTTATTTTCCATACTGGGCTTTTCAACCAACATCGGATTAGCAGAAACTCGACCACTGGCCAAATCATTCCCGATAATAAAAGAGATTCCCTCGACAGGAAGAGTGGCTTGTAACCCCACAGTGACCGGTCCCGACACCAAATCAGACTTCAAATGGATGACATGAAGAGGAGCTTTAACATAGCCACCAACGACCTGTAAAAGAACACTAACACCAGTTGCCGTCTTCTCTGACAATGACAAAATGCCTTCAAGCATCAAAGATTGATGTGCTCCTGTGTCCCTCAATACCCTAACAGGTCTCTGGTTCGTTAAGTCTCCATCCAGTGACACAAACCACCCCTGAAATAAAAGGTTTGTAACCCTCTTGAACAAGGTCGTTCTGTGATGCCGTAACTTTGGTCTGGGAACCTTCACAAGGCACTGTCCTCCAAGGACGATTTCTAGCATTGGCCAATGCATTCGGAGTTGCACTAGTTTGACTCAGCTCCTGATTTTTCCTTTTCAGGGCGTAACATTGGGACATCAAATGCCCAGGTTTCTTGCAAAAAGCGCAAGTCGGCCCGGAGGAAAAACTCGTGGTCTGCCTCGGGCCCCCCGGAAGATAAGTCTGTCTTGGAACTGTAGTCTTCTGACCCCTAAAAGTCGCGGTATCAGATTTGTCCCCATAGTCCTCTCTAGGCCGCCTCCATGAAAATCTGTTCTCCGAATCTGATTTACTATATCTCCCCTGTAAAACTCTAGGTGGGAAGTTAGGTTTGTGGAACCCCATCCTGTGTGTCATGGCATAATCATCTGCCACGGTTGCTGCCTCATACAACTCTGGTACTTTCTTCTCATCCAGATGTACTTTAATGTCCACGTGGACACACTGTTTGAATTCCTCCACCAAGATCAATTGTCGTAACAGGTTGAAGTCTTTCCCAATCTCCTTCGAGTCACACCACCTATCAAACATGGTTTCCTTCATTCTGGCAAACTCCACATGGGTCTCACTCTCCCTCTTCCTGGCATTCCTGAATTTTTGCCGGTAAGGTTCAGGGACCAATTCATAGGCTTTGAGAATGGCTTTCTTCACTATCTCATAATCTGCATATTGATCAATCGGTAAAGCCGAATAGATATCTTGAGCTTTACCCACCAGAACACTTTGCACTAACATAGTCCAGGACCTCACAGGCCATTTTAGCATTTGAGCCACTTTCTCAAAATGTAAAAATGACTTGGCCACCTCCTTTTCATTGAAGGGTGTAACCAGCCTCACATGCCTACCAACATACCAAGAGTTCTCAGTAGTTGTCGAACTAGCCGGCATGGATACTACTTCTCTCGGTTCTCCCAGTAATTCCAGCTCCTTGAGTTTAAGTTCCTTCTGATACTCCATGTCACGTTCCTTTAACTCCCTTTCGGCTCTCCTTTCCTCTGCTCTTCTTTCCTCGAGTTCTCGTTCCTGTTCTGCTCTTTCCTTTGCTCTTCTTTCCTCGGCTTTCCATTCCAATTTCCAATTTCGATTTCACCAAACCCTCCTCCTTTGGTATCCATGGAAATCTCCACGCATGGCTGGCGGACTTCCTCTCTAGTCGTAGTCAACGTGTGGCCCTGAATGGGTTTCTCTCATCTCCTCTTCCTGTTCAGGCTGGAGAGTTCAGGCTCTTCCCATGTTCCATGTCCCACTAGAGACTCCACCACCAATGTCTGCATCTCTGCTTTCTTCATACTAACTCGGACCTCCAAGTTAAAATATTTGGCCAATATCATGAGTTCCGATCTTTTTGATGACTGGAACTGTGCCTCATTAGGGGACGCCGCAAACTTTTCTGCGTCAAACACCATGGTGACTATCAGTTAGCACCTATTAACCTTCACACAAAAATTTTCAATTTTTTAGAAAAATTTGGGAATGTTAGAAAATTCCAAATTTGGGAATTTTGCGGAATTCTATCCCAGACGAGCCCTAAATTTCTGTTACGTGCTCCTCCCCAAACACCGGTCACGGTGTACCTCCGAGCCCCGAGAGGAGTCACCGCAGAAAGATGTGTTATTCTGTGTGTCAAAGATCAATGGTGAAACCACACCAATTGTTACCAACAAACAAGTATTGTATTAAGGTCACACAAGAATAACAGTACAATAACAATATTAATCAATTGTACAACCAATATATCATTCCTATGATGGTACCATCAGTTTCGCATAATAGAACTCACTGTGCTCCAAGTGAGTGAAAAAAAACATTCCCAATGTCTCTGTCCCAGCTTCAAACGAAAGTCGATCCACGCTCCAGTGATCGTCAGAACGATGTTGTATCGAGACCAGAATCCCACTCGGTTGACAGTCACACTGCCAAAGATAGGCAAAAGTGTCCTCAAGAGGCGGCTGGGAAATCACACCTTCGGGTATGGACGTTCAACGGCTCCCAATCAGCGAACCGCAAATTCCCACTCAAAATCCACATTACACACACACACCAGATTAACGTCTGGATGGTTGTGAAAATGGTTGAAGCGAGGTGAAGAACCTGGAGCGATGCGAAATCAGGCGCGAGGGAAAATGGCCAACAGTCCGTTCTCGGAACGTAACGGCACTCCAATGATTCTCTTCGGAATCAACTGCAAAACCTGTCACACAGGTTTAACTGTCACAGCGATAACAACTCTGTCGCAGGAATCCCTTTCCCAGGAAACCCAAAGTTCACTTGAGACCCCCGTTCGCCAGCGTTTGCTCAAAACCTCAACGCAGCTCGGCTCCTTCTCCTACCTCACTCACTGCGCCTCCCTTTTCTCCTCTTCCTCCTCTGCTTCTTCCTCTTCTTCTTCATCCGGTTCCCGATCCGGTTTCTGGTTTCTTTTTAAAACATTAATTTTTTTTACCTTTTGAAAACAGTTATTTCCAATTCACTTAAACGATAACAATAATAGTACATGCAACCAAAAATGTTTACAGTGGATGATAACCACAACAACGGACATGACGAATCCGGAACACATCCACCAAACAGTGATGACTCCATCTACATCTCGCTGTCTGATAACATGGACCAACTTCTATCCAATCATTCCAACTCTCTTTTCCTCATATGTGGTGATTTAATTGTCATCATGCCAGCTGGCTGGGTGTGGGTATCTCTCTCACCAGCCACGGCTCCTCAGCAAAGGACTTCTGCAACTCATTGGGACTGACACAATCTGTCAATTTCCCGACCTGGATCTCAGTCAACGGAGAATCTTCTCTTATGTACTTGGTTATGACTAACTTCCATGCAAATGTCTGCTGCTCTTCTTCTGCTCCAATCGGTTCATCTGACCATATGCTTGTTTAAGTGGACATCTCTCTGGCCATTCCCAGAGAGCCTCCTCAGCGTCGACGAGTCTGGCATTTAACTCGGGCCGACTGGCACAGTCTTAAAGCAACCATCAATCATCTGGATTGGTCTCCTATCTCTACTGCCTCTGACACCAACTCATCCTGGGAATTCTTCCAAAGTAAACTGCTCTCTCTCATGCACAGATTTATCCCATCTCGTCTTCAGTTGTCATACCCTTCCTCCTGTCCATGGTACACGGAATCTTGTGGTGAGGCAGTTGCCCTGAAAGAACTTGACTTCGCCTCCTGTAAGACAAATGCAACGGAAGGAAATCTAATTTCCTTTCACAAATCCCGGAACAAGTGTGTGTCCACTCTCAGGAGAGCAAGGAAACAATATCTCTCCACTCTCAAGACTGAACTCTCAAACCTGTCTCCCTCTTCCAAATGCTGGTGGCGTCTGGTCAAATCTGTTTCTGGTGTTTGTTCCCCTTCCATCCCCTCCCTTACCTCAAACGGATACACAGCTGACTCCGCACGTGAAAAAGCTGAATGCCTCAACTCTGTGTTTGCCTCAAAATATTGTGTCCCGGACCCATTTTGCCTCTGTACCTACCTTTCCCAGTCAAACCCAGCTGCTTCTGGACTCTGTGTCCTTCTCTCCTGACAAGGTGGATAAGTTTCTGTCAATCCTCGACAATGATTCTGCAACTGGACCAGACGGCATCAGCCCAAGGGTCCTAAAATCCTGCTCTGCCGCTCTTTCACAGCCTCTGTCTGTTCTCTTCACCCTCTATTTTGCTCAAGGTCATCTGCCATCAGCTTGGAAATCAGCCAACATTACCTCTTCACACAAAAAAGGTGCAAAAACAGATCCTTGCAACTACAGACCAATCAGCCTGCTCCCAATAATCAGCAAGGTCATGGAATCAATTATCGCTTCTGACATCAAATCCTTCCTCTTCTCCAATGGCTTGATCTCGGATCATCAACTTGGTTTCAGACCAGGTCACTCCACTCTGGACATGCTGCTTCTGCTGTCTCAACAATGGATGGAGGTCCTCAATGTCAAACAGGAAATTAGAGCTGTCGCCTTTGACATATCTCGTGCCTTCCATACGGTCTGGCACCCCGCTCTGCTCACCAAACTCTCCTCCAATGGAATCCATGGAAATCTCCAAAAATGGCTTGCGGACTTCCTTTCTGGTCGTAGTCAACGTGTGGCCCTGAAAGGGTTTCTCTCATCTCCCCTTCCTGTTCAGGCTGGAGTTCCCCAAGGCAGTGTTCTGGGCCCTGTGCTTTTTCTGGTCTTCATCAATGATCTCTCCGAGTCTCTGGAAAATCCTCTCTATCTCTTTGCTGATGACTCCACTCTCTGCCGGTCAATTCCTCATCCCTCAGATCGGCAGTCTGCAGCCTCCTCACTCTCTGCAGACCTAGACAAAATCAGACTGTTCAAACAAGTGGAACATGTCTTGCAAACCTGACAAATCTCACACTCTCACTATGTCTCTCCGAAAAGACCGACTGGACAACCCTCCCATCTACTTTCTGAACAATCCTCTCCAAGAAGTTCTGTCACTCAAGCGTTTGGGTCTCACTATCTGCCCTGATCTTTCCTGAAAAAACCACATTTCCAAGCTGGCCTCCAAAGCCAGTTGCCGGCTAGGCATCCTCCGTCGTGCGAAGTCCTTCCTTGGCACACCTGAGCTCCTCACCACATGCAAGGCTTTCATCCGCAGCTCAATGGAATACTGTTCTCCCCTCTGGGCTGGTGTTCCTGCCTCACACCCAGCTCGTCTTTACACTGTTAAAACCAAAGCTTTCAGAATTATTGGAATCTCCCGTGATGAAGCTAACTCTGAGGTCCTTTCACTCACTCACCGCATGCAGGTAGGTGGTCTTTCTGTGTTTTCCAACTCCTATCCGGCCTAGCTCCCCCAGCTCTGTCCGTGCTCTGTCCCCAAAATATTCCGACATGTCGCACAAGATCTGCCAGCAACCCTCTTCTCGTGAAACTGCCAAAATCAAGACTCTCTACTCACCTTCACTCCTTCATTCGTCTCCTCCCACCACTGGAATAAACTCCCTCACTCTCGTCAATCCCACTCCTCCCTCCAGGTCTTTAAAACAGCTGTTCACCACCATCTCTTATCTTCCCCCATCCAAAACCTTGATCTTTTCTACCCCTGTTAATTCACCCCAGACCCACTTTTTTGAAATACCGACTTCTTTCCTGGAAGCCCTAGCAGTGTCCATGTGTTTTTTTTACGTCTCCCACCCCCTCTCCCACCCCCTCCTCCACCCCCTTCCCATGCCTCCTCCCCCCAAGCCCTCACCCTCCCACAGATCTCCCGATATCCCTGCTCTCCATGTTGTGTCCTGCTCCCTTTATCACACGTTTTATGTGTCAGTTTGTCTTTTTGTGATGAATGTTATCTCTTACACGAACCTCGATCTTGTATACAAAAAAAATAAAGAAAATAAACAGTCAGGTGGAGGTATGTGTGCTCTACCTTGTGACGGTCTCGTTTATTATTGTGATTTCATGACTGTTCGGATGAAGATTCATCAGAAATGAATATTTGCTACATCATTGAACAGGCAATTGATTTAACCTTTCAAATGATATGCAACAATTAACGAAAGGTTTATTCAAATTGAGGCAGGAGGTTGCTGAGCAGCCATATTCCCGAAATTTCAGAGTATGAAGTTCACTTCACGTGACTATGGGCACCTATCAACAAGGTACCTGAAGTACAAATATCCAACCCAATATATTTTATGTTAACATCGTGTTACTCACGCAGGACATCCAAAGGAATAAAAAGATGCCAACCAGGTATGGTTCTAGGGGTGGGGGTGCACGACCAGCCGGCGGACCACGTGGGCCTCAATTCCCAGGGTGTTCCGTTTCCAAGCAGCTCGCTTACCGCTCGCCAAGCGGCTCGCTTGATTCAAAGCGCTCAAGTAAGCACTCCAAGGTAACAGAGCGGAGTGTTCGACACCTGTTATCATCGATATTACAAGCGGCCTGCTGATGGAACACACCCCTGCTGCTCACCTCCTCTTTTATCCTTCGCTCTTCTCCCTCATTACTTCGAAGATCTGTCTCAAAACACCGTTGCTCGGCAACGGAAGAGGCGGAAGTGGAGGGCAAACGATCAGGGGTGAAAGTGCAACTTGGTCAAAGAAGAAATGTGAATATTTCCGCAGACAGAGTGCAGAATGGCTGAATTATAAATAAAACATTGTTAAAACCAGGACGACTTTACTTCTCTACAACACAATAATTCACCTTTTGGGCGTGGTCAGCACTCCAAGCACCTGTGGATCGCATGAAATGCTCGTCCTGGCTTCTTCCTCAGCTGAGGTAAATGTTATTTTAAAATCAGTGGAAGATAATAACAAGAGATCATTTGAGGATTACTCACCGGAGCTTTCAGATTAAATCATTTCAATTAATTTAACTCCTGCTTGGTCAAAAGACACGACCAGCGGCGGGAGAAGTTCAAGAGAAAACACACAACGGGCGGGAAATCTAAACGGTGTTTCCTACGACGTCCGCGTTTAGTTGTTAAATGTTGTACATTTCGCTTTTCACATCAGAATATAAGAATCTAGTTCAAGTGAACGGTCGCAGGCAGAGATGTCGCGTTTGTGTCAAGGACGAAGTGATTCGATTTTGGTGAATATCTGGATTCGGCGACTAGAATTTTTAATTGATTCTTCACCATTGGGAGATGGGGCCAAAACGATACATGGCAGGATATCTCAAAAAGTTGTGGACGGATTTGGACGAAACTTCGGGGACCGGTTGGGTGTCCGACAAGGTCAAATAGATTCGAAGTTAAGCCTTGACTGATTATTCAGTTGAGGATTCTGTGTTTGGGGTTCACAGATCTGCGAACGTCCCCCATTACATGGATTGTTTATTTATTATTTTTAATACCGAGGCAGATGCCCCCTACTATACACCCTGAACTTGGCCCTCGAGTGTCCATAGCTGTGTATAGAAGAGGATTGTGAAGCGCCAACCCATTGCTTTCAAGGGCATTATCTGCTTATTTGGGTCTTTTGTAATTCTTGTCAATAAAATGAACCCCAATATTTCTTCCCCATTCAAATCATATAATTTACAGGTCCAAGGGACGGTATTCATTCATTCATTTCGGTTTTTTGAAATATTTAAACACTGGGCAAGGCAGTTCGAAGACTGAAATTTGTCAAATTTACAATAATAAAACTGTTTCAAAAAACTTACAAATGTACATAAAAATAATATTAATCAGATAAAATTACATTCATAAATTTAATAAATATAAAATTACATCAATCAAAATATCAAAATAAGTATATGGCATAAATAAACATGTGTTATGTTGGTTGGGTCGGGCTTTTCTAGATCCAGGTAGATCTGCATAGGTCGGTGCTTCGTCTGTCGGGAAAGGGAATCTCGATGTAATAAGTTCTGTAGCCGGAATGTCGGATTAAGTGTGCAGCTGTGATCATGCGAGGATGATCGGGTGATAGGTAGAAGAGGGATTAGGCTAACTCCCCGGTATGTCAAACCTCTGTGATCATTCGGTGTCCCTTATGGCAACACATCACATGTGTTGTTAGATTCATTAGTGCACACACTAATTAAATTCCTCTCCGGCACAAGACGATAAAACTGACCGGAAGAGCAGACAGCAACACATCACATGCATTAGTTAGATCCATTCGTGCACACACGAATTAAATTCCCCTCCGGCACAAGACGATAAAACTGACTGGAAGAGCAGACAGCAACACATCACATACATTAGCTAGATCCATTAGTGCCCACACTAATTGAATTCCCCTCCGACACAAGACGATAAAACTGACCGGAAGAGCAGACAGCAACACATCACATACATTAGTTAGATCCATTAGTGCACACACTAATTAAATTCCCCTCCGACACAAGACGATAAAACTGACCGGAAGAGCAGACAGCAACACATCACATACATTAGTTAGATCCATTAGTGCACACACTAATTAAATTCCCCTCCGCCACAAGACGATAAAACTGACCGGAAGAGCCTACAGCAAACGACCGCACACTACGGCGCCACAACAAGCAGACATCGCACAGGCTGGCCAAAGAGTCATGCCTCGGAGAACTCGTGATTGACAGGAGGGGGAGGGGCGAGCAACAACCTGAGCACCGGTTGGAGAGAAGAGAGGATGAAGGATGTGCAACACTGATTGGACACCACAAGGATGTGCGACCGTTGCACGGTCGGAAGAGCTTCCAACAAACGACATGCTGATTGGAGGAAAAAGACCAGGACGTGAGGAAGGCGCAAAAAGCCGCAAGGAAACGACGCACTGATTGGCAGAGATAGAGAGCTGACATCAGAAGACGTCTGAAAGAGGTAAACGGAGATGGACATTTTTTCCTCTTCTCGCTTCCCTCTTCGCCTCTGCCTCTTCCTACCTTCCCGCGATGGAGACCGTTCCTTTCTTATTTTGTTGCCCTTTGCGCGTTCCTGTGCTGGCGGACCTCTCATCTTGGTTCCGGACAAGGGGGCGATTCCGCTAGACGAGTCCGGGCACAGCCGGAGGAGCGAGCTGCACTCCACTCGTTCTAGTCATTGGGAGGGCCAGTGGAACACCAGCAGACGAGCCGAGCGATTCGTGCCGACCGGAGCCACGTCGGATGGAGCATGATCGTCCTGAGACACAGACCGAGATAAGCCCAACACAAACACGGACACAACGTTTTATTTTATTCTTTATTCCCCTGTGCTGTATTTGAAGTCTGTGAGTGGGATCCCAATCAAGGTTTTAGTTCTTCCATCGCGAAATAAATATTTATATTTGTGCATTTTACATCCGCGTTGGGTTAATAATAATAATAATAATGCATTTATTTTATATAGCGCTTTTCAGGAAGCCCAAAGACGCTTTGACAGAGTGCAAAACATAACGCATAGCAAAACATAAAGACAATTGCAAAAAAAGAAGAATCAATAGGGAAATATTCAAAGCACAAAGGAGGGAGAAGGAGAGGAGATAGTCAGGGGTTAGATGCTGTGGGTTAAATGTTGAATGCAGTGTTGAACAGGTGGGTCTTGAGTGATGTTTTGAATGTGGTGAGTGAGGAGGAGTCTCTGATGGTGTGAGGTAGCGAGTTCCAGAGGGTGGGAGCAGCGATGGAGAAGGCCCTGTCCCCCCAGGATCTAAATTTGGTCCGGATGGGGGGGGGTCAGGAGGTTGGTACCAGCAGAGCGGAGGTTGCGGGTGGGAGTGTGTCTGGAGAGGAGGTCAGCCAGGTAGGATGGGGCCAGGTTATGGAGGGCTTTGTAGGTCAAGAGGAGGATTTTGTACTGGATTCTCTGGGAGATGGGGAGCCAGTGAAGCTTGTAAAGGACGGGGGTGATGTGGTCACGGGTCCGGGAATGGGTGAGTAGACAGGCAGCGGAGTTCTGAATGTATTGGAGTTTATTGGTGATTGTTGAGGGTGAACCATAAAGGAGGCTATTGCAGTAGTCCAGACGGGAAGTGATGAAGGCGTGGATGAGGGTTTCTGCAGCCACAGAGGAGAGGGATGGACGGAGACGGGCGATGTTTTTCAGGTGGAAGAAGGCTGTCTTTGTGATCTGTTTAGTGTATTTGTCGAAGGAGAGGGTTTGGTCAAAGATGATGCCAAGATTCCGGATGTGAGGGGAGGTGGACACTGGGAAACCGTCGATGTTGAGGGCAAAGTTATGGGTGGACTTGGTGAGCGTTTTTGGGCCAATGATGATTATTTCAGATTTATCACAGTTAAGTTTGAGGAAGTTGATTTGAAGCCAGGATTTTATTTCAGTGATGCAGTTTGTCAGGATAGAGTGGGTGGCGGTGGAGATGGACTTGGTGGAGATGAAAAGCTGGATGTCATCGGCGAAGCAGTGGAATTGGAGACCATGACGGCGGATTAAGTGACCGAGGGGGGACAGGTAAAGGATAAAGAGGAGGGGGCCAAGAACTGAACCTTGGGGGACACCTTGGGGGAGGGGAGCAGTGGGGGATTTGCAGTTATTGATGGAGATGAACTGACGTCTGTCAGAGAGGTATGATTTAATCCAAGAGAGGGCAGTGCCGGTAATGTTAAAGGTGGTTTCAAGTCGGGTGAGGAGGATGGTGTGATCGATGGTGTCAAAGGCAGCGCTGAGGTCGAGGAGGATGAGAATGTTGAGGTTGCCAGCATCAGAGGAGAGGAGAAGGTCGTTGGTGATTTTGAGGAGAGCAGTTTCAGTACTGTGGTTGGACCGGAATCCGGATTGGAATGTTTCATACAGGTTATTGGCAGAGAGGTGATGCTTGAGTTGAGTGGCTACAGCGCGTTCCAAAACCTTTGACAGAAAGGGTAGGTTGGAGATGGGTCTGAAGTTATTTAGGGTGTCAGGGTTTAGTCCAGGTTTTTTCAGAATGGGGGTAACAGCAGCAATTTTGAGGGATGGTGGGACGATGCCTGTAGACAGGGAGGAGTTTATTGTTGCAATGATAAGTGGAGAGAGAGCAGGAAGGGAGGCCTTGACAAAGCTGGAGGGGATGGGGTCAAGAGTGCAGGTGGCAGTTTTCATTCCGATGAGGAGTTCAGAGAGGTCAGTAGGGGAGACTGGGGAGAATTGAGACAGGGGATGGCAGGATAAGGGGGGGCAGGTGGTTTGAGGGGGAGCGGGTGCGGCGGTGGTCAAGCTGTTGTAGATGTTTTCAATTTTGCGTTGGAAGAATGAAAGGAAGGAGATGCAGTTGTCTATTGTGAATGACTGGGTGGTGGTGTTCAGGGGGCTGAGGAGTTTGTTTATTGTAGAGAAGAGTGCTTTTGGGTTTCCGGAGCCAGAGTGGATAATTTGAGAGTAGTAGGCGGAGCGGGCGCGGGAGAGGGCATCTTTATAGTGTTGTATGTGGTCCTTGTAGGCCTGGGAGTGAACTGTGAGACCTGTTTTATTGCGGAGTCTTTCAAGTTGGCGAGCACGAGTTTTCATTAGGCGGAGCTCAGGGGTAAACCAGGGAGCAGAATGGGTGAAAGAAACTGTTTTGGTTTTTATAGGCGCAATTTGGTCAAGGCAGGAAGAGAGAGTGTGGTTGTAGTAGTCAGTGAGGTCAGAAGGGGTGTGGAGGTCAACGAAGGGAGAAGTGGACATTTTTTCAGAGAGGGTCGATGAGAATGAGGCAGGTGAAAAAGCGTTTAGCTTACGGAAGTTGATAGTGCGATAATGCCTTGGTGCTGGGGTGGGGATGTTGATGGTCAGAGTGATGGCTAGGTGGTCAGAGAGAGTGAGGTCGGAGCCAGAGAGATGGTGCAAAATTAGTCCAGTAGAGCAGACAAGGTCCAAAATGTGACCACGGTTATGGGTAGGAAAGTTGACATGTTGAGTGAGGTTAAAGCAGGTGAGTAAATCAGTGAAGTCAGTGGTTAGCGTGGAGTCAGTGGAGTCCATGTGGATATTGAAATCACCAAGGAGGAGGATTGAGGGGGAGAGGGAACATAGCTGGGTCAGAAAGTAGGAGAAGTCAGACAGGAATGATGGGTGTGGTTTGGGAGGGCGGTAGACAACAGCCATGACTGACTGTGTGTGACCAGAGAGTTTAAAAGCCAGGTGTTCAAATGATGGAGCAGATGAGATGGAGATGAGGTTGGTCTTGATGTCTTGTCGGTGAATAACGGCAATTCCACCACCTCGGCCCTCCGAGCGTGGTTTATTGATGTAAGAATATCCATTGGGTGTGGTGAGGTTGAGCGTGTAGTAGTCCAGTGGTTGTTGCCAGGTCTCAGTGAGACAGAGAAAGTCCAGTTTATTTTCCAGGATGTAGTCGTTCAGGATGAGGCATTTGTTGTTGAGGGACCGGGTATTGAACAGGGTGAGCTTGATGTTGTTTTGTACGGCGGGTATGAATCCAGGTGATTTGGCCAGGGTTCGCAGACAGGAGGTGCGATTTTGTGCGTTGTTGTGACCAGGTGTGTTGGGACGATGAGTGGGAGTGCGCTGAGCCGACCAGAGGATGGGGATGGAGTGACCTGATTGTAAATAAACAAACTTACGACCGGAGCCACGGTGAATGTACCTGGGTCGACGCAGGAGTCCATTCGATCTGATTGCAGAGATGCATGATGGGGTGGAGCGGGTTTTAAGCAGGAGAAGCCTTGCGGCAGAGTACCGCAGAGCCATGCCAGCAGGAGCGAAGGCAAAGCGAGCACGCGGCCAAGGGTGAGGAGGCGAAACAATCGACACAACCAACGGGAGTGGGCCCGAGGAAACAGCGATGGAGCCGAGCAGGTGAAGCCCGGAGCAGCAGAGCAGAGCCGGGACCGCGCAGAGGAAGACTCAATGGCCATAAATCCGCCACGACCACCAGGAAAGCAAGACACGGACAATGGTCCAGTCAGAGAAGCGGCGAGCAAACGACGCCAGCGTCCTCTCACGACCGGACCGGAAAAACCGGTTGAGTTGAATAGGGTTGAGTTGATTTTCAGGGTGAAGACACCGTCAGACCGACAGGTAAGCCGCAGCATTCTCCCCCAAACCCCCCTCCCCCCCCATAACCCCCCACCAACCCCCGCTCGTGTTTGATCTGCCACTGCATTGGAAACGCCTCATCTTACTATAATTCACCAAATGTCCGTCTGTCTGTTCGAAGGTACCGCAAAAACTGCTGAACCGATCGCAAAGATATTGTTATAGATCGCGGTTAGATGTTATAGACCGAGCGGTGGTTTAGAACCGCGACCTAACAAAACTCACCCGATTCACCCAGACTTTGGCCGTATCGCACCCCAGCTGCTCAATGAGGGAAAAGACGAAAACGACGCAATGCAAAGAGGAAAATGAAGACAAACAGGTTGGAAATACTACTAAATTTATTCCTACTATTTACACACAAGCAACAAAAAGCAATTCAGTTTATTTACAAGTACAAGACGCATGTGACACAGTGCAAATTTAGCTTATCTACAGACTTAACTTATTACCCAGGACAGAACAAACAAAGACGACTCACACGGGGAATGCCAGGGATGGCAGAAGGTGGATGGCTGGCGGGAGAGGAAAGGTCCAAGGGGGGTCTTGCAGCACAACCGGCGCGTTCAGCAGCCGCCGTTCCGTTTCGGCCCTGCTCCGAACCGCCGTTCAGGCCCCCTTTGGCGGTCGGGTGTCGCGGCTGCGGTGGCCTCCGTCCGCTGCGTTCCCAGGACTTGTCTCACTGGTCTGGTCCCTCAACCCTCAACTCTTTCTTGCTTCTCTCACTCCTCACCACCGACTTCTCTCTCTGGCAACCGACTGTGACCAACTCCTTGCAACTCTCTTTCTTCTTCTCTTCTCTTCTCATCTCATGCTCATCTCCAAGGCCTCTCTCTTAAAGCAGTCCCTTACAGTCGCTTTTATCACCTCCAGCGAAATCAAGCCGCCGACTCCGAGGGCACACCTACCGGGTCACTCACCGCGACCCTCGGGCTCCGCCCCGGACGACGACGGGCGGGCGCGCCCCTCCCCTCCTCTGACGAGGTGGAGACACGCCTTTCTTCCCTGACTCGAGCCTCGTGGTCAATGGCGGTTATTGGAGGGGAGGTGATTGGGAATCGAGGCTCAGCAATGACGAGAGGGGATGTAATATGGCAATCGAGGGTCGGCAATCACGAAAGGGGGGATGTGAAGGAAATGGGGATTTTTGGGGATGGGAATGGAAGGGGATCTATTCTCTTTCACTGGTGCAATGGAGTATTTCAATTAATGGGAGACACAGCCTTATCTTAAAACACAGAATAAGATATAACTATCGAACATGAATATCCTATGATTGGCTGACGTGTATGCTTGTGGACTATGGGACGCCCTTTTGATCTTACACAGCTCCGGAGGCAGGAGGCACAGCACAACAACAATAATAATAATCATACAGCACACAATAAAAAAATATATATGCAGTCCTCATATCCACAACACTGCACTCTCCTCCTCTTAGGCACGTCCCGGGCCTACAACTTTTAGCTTTAGCGTGACACGTAGGTGTAGTTCCCTCTATTTTTAACCTGACCCTGAGTGCGACAGTTTAAACATAAATAAATGTGTCCCGCTGCTCCATTGCACCCTGCCTAACAGACTTTCGCCCACAGTTAACCGAATTGCGGAATGGTCTTCAAACTATACACTGACGGTGGGGAGCATTATTTACAATGACTCTGCTTTTATTTACAAAACTAACCCAGGACCTGTAATTGTTCTTTCTGGGGGGAGGACAGTCTGCTCTGCATCAATGCACCATTAAAGCACCCAAAAACGCACCAATACACACCCAAGCACCAATCGGTGCAGTCCCCATTGTTCAATGAATAAAATAAAACCAACAAACCCAACCCTGCAGGTGTCTCTTGCTCTTCGGCTCCCTCTGCTGGTTATCATTATTTCTTCCAGTTGTTGTCATTTTCTTTGCTTTGCTTACTGGCGGCCTATTTTCAATAAAACTTGCACCCAATGTGTCCTTTTTATTTATTTATGGCCCACCAGGCCGACTATGTGTATGGTTCACCTGTGGGGCATTGGTGCCCTGTGGCCAAGGTCCGCTAGCAAGATTTCGGGCCCTCATGGCCGGTTCCAGCAGAGGGGCCATGCCCCAACCCATGGGGTCCATAAGTGGTGCTCGGCCACTGACATGTGGTCCATAATGTGGTGCATCGATGCAGACAGCTGGTTCTGGGAATTTCGGGCGCACAATGGCCGACCCACGCACGCTCCCCTCGGCGCCCAACGGCGCTCAGGTCCTCATGTGGGAGACAAAAAAAGGGGGGACAAGACAGATGAGCGAGGGGTAAGGTCTCAAGGGTACACATCAAAAAGGCAATGCAAGGCGAAATGCGTACGGAGGGCGAAGTGAGAAAGCTCGTCCCTACCGTACGTCACCCCCCTGTTACCTAGCCCACCCTTGCCCTTACCCCATATGTACAAAACCTACACATTACCAATTCGTCACTACTGTCACGTCTTCCCCATATTTCCCCTATATCAAATTCGTCTCCACAATCCCTCTACTTCAAAATTTGCCATCATCAATTCATCATCAATCCTCATAAGGAGGCAGAGATGGAACATCAAAGCACAATGTCACACCCACGTCATGATGCGTCTCACATTCCAAACATTTGCACAATAAAAAAATAATAAAACCTGGCATGGTGTGGAGTTACCTGTCACCTCCGGTGAGTGGGTGCAGATGGTGCGAGGAGATCCTCCATCCTAACTATCCTCTAAATGACTTTAACACACTTTACACTACCTGGGGTCTTTCTCCGGCCAAACCATTGGCCCTCTTACACTATGGGTTCTAAAAACCAATTCCCATTGGCCAAACTGTGGTGCTTTTCAATTTGGGGTCTCACTCCCCCGATTCATCTCCCGGTGCCCTCGCACAATTTCTGGGCCGCGACGTGTAGCTCTCCCAACAGGTCTACCCACCTGCACACCTCCACCACTGTAGTTGCCACCCGAGCTTACCTAGCTCCTCACCCTAACCTATCTAACTGGGGGCAGCCCCTCTCCTGGCTCTGTCACCCCATGGTGCCCTCTGGCACTGGGCTACCCGGGTCCGTCCTCCGGATCCTCGGGCCCCATCCACAACAACTACTACCGGCTCCCAGAGCCCACCTGCGGCCTCACCTGGCCGACATCCTCACAGTGGTGGAGTGCTCAAACAACTACACACACTAACAGGCTACACGCCCAGCCATTTCCACAACACTAATGCACCCATCCACAGACCATTCTTTCACCCGCACCACAGATGCCAATATCCAACCACAATTTACCTGTACCCTCTACCTAACACTTACACTACCCGCCCCGGGTATCCGTGATGGGGGTCCACTCTTCCCCCATTCACACCTTCGCACCATCCACTCCACTCCACAATTTCCACCATACTCACTCCACGACCATCCATTCCAATACTCCATACCATTTATTCCATACACCTGTCTTTCATTCACCTGTCGTTGCACACCTGTGCAATCTCACCTGGTGCCACCTGCACCCTCCTCCTCTTTCTGGACCAGTTGGTCAACGCAACACACATCACCATCACTCATTCATACACTGCTCCACACACCTGTTCAGTTGCACACCTGTGCAATCACACCTGTTCCATTCTCACCTGTTCAATCCTCACACACACGGCATCATCTCAGCTAACTTCTCCCCTCTGAAACTTGCGCTTCCCAGTCGTCCCTTTAAACTATTGCGCTCCCACGTCATTATCATCCATACTAATCTACCTGCGTCCCCACTACAGGTATCAGTCACTAACTAAACTTAACGTTACCTAATGTCAATCTTCGCTAGATCCCTACACACCATATCCTAACCCACCCGGGCTAGTTTTCACTGCCATACACCCCATAATCTAGTGCTCCTTTGCCCCCATCTGTGAGGGATGGTGGATTTGCCATCCCATCACATCGGGGGTCTCTCACTACCAATTTCGCTCGTCCAAATCCAACAATTCAAAAATTTTCCATTTACTGCCAATTCCATTCACTTTTCTAAATTTCGTTTTAAATCACTATCACTATCACCATCACCCGTCTACTTATTACATCCTCTCGGTGCGCCAATTCACATCACCCGTCTACTTATTACATCCTCTCGGTGCGCCAATTCACATCTACAGCCCGGCTTCGTACAGCCGAGCAATGAACGCGGGTCGTTTTGTGCCAGCGGCTGGATACGTCCCGCATTCGGGGCAGGGACGGAGGCTTACCCGGGCCGAGATCCCATGCACCACTTCGGCGTGGAGCCATCCAATGTCCCGATCTCGACCTGCCGGCACGTCTCAATAGAAAGTGGTCGCCATGACGACCCTTCCTATCGAGCTGCCCGCTCCGCCTTGTGGAGCCCGGACGCGGCCGCTCCACGCGAGGCCCAGCGTGGATCGCGCACGGCGGTCCTTTCGAACCCGCCGTGGCTCGGATCTCCGCTGGTTCTCGCGGCACGCGAAGCCCGGCACGCACCGAGGGCCCGATCCGGCTAAAAGTCGACCTAACCTTTAACCCGGTTACCGTCGACGCTTCACCTGCAGGCCTACATGCATACGCTACCTCTTTCTTGCTCATACATGCAGCCGTTCCCATTCTCCTCGTACCTTTTCTTTCACACCTCGGTACACTCATTCCGCTCACCGACTTGGTCACACACCTGACCACCGAACACTTTGGCACACATTCGTTGCTCGCACACCTCACCAATACACCTCTTCGCGCCCCTTTCTCGGTCACCTCCTTTGTGACAATCACAGGTGTGCTCTCACCCGCACACCCAACCACGTGTCTCACTACCAATTCCAGCGTGCATTCCCACTCACGCTCTACCATTCCAGGTGTGCATCCTTCTATTCCAGGTGTACATCCTCGCTCACCTGCCACAACCAACTCACGCTCCGTTTCACTCTCACTACTCTCACCTCCACTCTCGGTCGCGCACTCACCCTTACTCTTGACAGCATGCGCTTTCCCCATGCACCCGTCCGTTACACACCTTTCTCGCGCATCCTCCCGCGCACACTTCTTCGTTACTTCCTCCGTAACACTCACCACAGGCATGCATTCTCCCTTACTCTTGACAGCATGCGCTTTCCCCATGCACCCGTCCGTTACACACCTTTCTCGCGCATCCTCCCGCGCACACT
This sequence comes from Myxine glutinosa, assembly GCF_964187855.1. Classification (NCBI taxonomy): domain Eukaryota; kingdom Metazoa; phylum Chordata; class Myxini; order Myxiniformes; family Myxinidae; genus Myxine; species Myxine glutinosa. The sequence continues at coordinate 164,876,859 of NC_136266.1, read as the reverse complement.
TCTTCGTTACTTCCTCCGTAACACTCACCACAGGCATGCATTCTCCCTTACTCTTGACAGCATGCACTTTCCCCATGCACCCGTCCGTTACACACCTTTCTCGCGCATCCTCCCGCGCACACTTTTTCGTTACTTCCTCCGTAACACTCACCACACCGCGCTTCCCTGTGCTCCCTCGCACACGCGCTACGACCGGCTCACTCCTGACGGTACACTCACTCCTCGGCGTGCACTTTTTCCTCACACACCCCATGGTCGGACATTCTCGCACACCTCTTTTTTCGCACACCAGACCTGTCGCACACTTCACCAACGGCCTCTCACGAACACCCGGATCCAAACCAATCCCCAAGCCAACTGAAGCTTTCCTCACATCATATACATTGCCACTCACCTCCGTACCTTGTCTCCGCACCTCCTTTGCCACCTGCAAACTTTTTATTTGGTTAGTGAGCATCACATCATGATTTGAACACAGACCTTGTACATATTCCATGACTTCCTCCTTTATCTCCCTCTTAGTTTCTGTCCGTCCCTTCTTAATTTCACTCACCTCTTCTCCCACTTCCTCTAGTTTTTGTTTAACCTCTTTTATTTCTCGGTGCGTCCCCTCAAGTTCGTCCTCTAAGGCTACCGTGACCGTCTCTATGTGCATCCTCACCTGCCGGTCCTTTGTCTCCATTATCTCTGTCACCTCCTCCACCCTCATTGTCAGTTCCTCCCGTACCATCTGACATTGCCTCTGCGTCGCTATTAATTCGTTTTTAATTTCTTTTTGTGTCGCCTTTAACCCTCCTAGTACCGCAGTGTTCTTTTGAACCTGCTCCACTAACTTAGTTTGTCCCTCTGTCAGCTGCTCCACCTCCTCCGTCAGATCTTCTATTCCCCCCTGTAACTTTGCCGTATTATTTCTCACCTCTTTCTCTATACGCTTTTCGCCTCGCTTTACCTCCTCGCGCAGCCCCGAGACCTCCTCACTCACCCCTCGTCGTATTTCCTCCATCTGGTTCCCCATCTGTTCGATTTCCCGAGCGGATTGTTCCCCTATTTCCCGCAATTTGTCCTCCATCCTATTTTCTAACCCCATTAACCCATTTTTCACTCCCTCTATCTGATTCTCCTGGGCAGCCATTCTATTTTCTACCCCCTCTAACCCATGTCTCACCTCTTTTATCCCATTGTCTAACCCCTCAAAATTTTTGTCTACCTTCTCACCAGTACCCCTCGCTTCGTCCCTCATTACCCCCATCTTGCCCTCCAATCGCTCACCCTGAGCATCCATCCGGTTCCCCATTACCCCCAATTGGTTCCCCATTACCCCCAATTGCTCACTCTGAGCATCCATCCGGTTCCCCATTACCCCCAATTGCTCACTATTCTGGGCCATAAGGGCCTTCATTTGTATAAAAAAAAGGTTCAAATCCATTGGCATCTCCGGTTCGCCTACCGCGACCATGGGCGTGGCTAAATGTGGCGCCGCTGTAATCACGTGCGCTAGAGCGCCATTTTGTGCACCTGAAATTCCCGCAACCACATTGCCATTTTCCTCCTCCCTTTCTTCCCCGAAGTCCTGGGTTACTTCTAACCCCTCTATCTCTCCCACCGGCATCCCGTCGCCTTGGACAGCCATGGCGCGATTTCAAAATTCGGGCTCTTCCTTTAAAACAAAACAAAGTTCGGCAGCTCGTAATTTTGACCAAAATTTTTTTTCTAGATGTTTTAAAAATTTGGTTCGGGCCCCGAATCTCACTCCCAGACACCAATTGTTATAGATCGCGGTTAGATGTTATAGACCGAGCGGTGGTTTAGAACCGCGACCTAACAAAACTCACCCGATTCACCCAGACTTTGGCCGTATCGCACCCCAGCTGCTCAATGAGGGAAAAGACGAAAACGACGCAATGCAAAGAGGAAAATGAAGACAAACAGGTTGGAAATACTACTAAATTTATTCCTACTATTTACACACAAGCAACAAAAAGCAATTCAGTTTATTTACAAGTACAAGACGCATGTGACACAGTGCAAATTTAGCTTATCTACAGACTTAACTTATTACCCAGGACAGAACAAACAAAGACGACTCACACGGGGAATGCCAGGGATGGCAGAAGGTGGATGGCTGGCGGGAGAGGAAAGGTCCAAGGGGGGGTCTTGCAGCACAACCGGCGCGTTCAGCAGCCGCCGTTCCGTTTCGGCCCTGCTCCGAACCGCCGTTCAGGCCCCCTTTGGCGGTCGGGTGTCGCGGCTGCGGCGGCCTCCGTCCGCTGCGTTCCCAGGACTTGTCTCACTGGTCTGGTCCCTCAACCCTCAACTCTTTCTTGCTTCTCTCACTCCTCACCACCGACTTCTCTCTCTGGCAACCGACTGTGACCAACTCCTTGCAACTCTCTTTCTTCTTCTCTTCTCTTCTCATCTCATGCTCATCTCCAAGGCCTCTCTCTTAAAGCAGTCCCTTACAGTCGCTTTTATCACCTCCAGCGAAATCAAGCCGCCGACTCCGAGGGCACACCTACCGGGTCACTCACCGCGGCCCTGGTTGGTCGCGCGACCCTCGGGCTCCGCCCCGGACGACGACGGGCGGGCGCGCCCCTCCCCTCCTCTGACGAGGTGGAGACACGCCTTTCTTCCCTGACTCGAGCCTCGTGGTCAATGGCGGTTATTGGAGGGGAGGTGATTGGGAATCGAGGCTCAGCAATGACGAGAGGGGATGTAATATGGCAATCGAGGGTCGGCAATCACGAAAGGGGGGATGTGAAGGAAATGGGGATTTTTGGGGATGGGAATGGAAGGGGATCTATTCTCTTTCACTGGTGCAATGGAGTATTTCAATTAATGGGAGACACAGCCTTATCTTAAAACACAGAATAAGATATAACTATCGAACATGAATATCCTATGATTGGCTGACGTGTATGCTTGTGGAATATGGGACGCCCTTTTGATCTTACACAGCTCCGGAGGCAGGAGGCACAGCACAACAACAATAATAATAATCATACAGCACACAATAAAAAAATATATATGCAGTCCTCATATCCACAACAATATTTTGGGTGGGTAATCCTGGGACCCCTGGGAGTAAAGTAGACCATTTAGTTTTCCCAATTTCAGCTTTGGTCTCCAGCATTCTCAGGTTTGGACTCCCGGATAACATTCGCATAACGTTCGTTGTGTCGATGTTCTCATTGTGACGATGTTGTGGCGATGTATGTGTTCACGGTCGTGTTTGACGTGATGGTGTGAACGTAATTTCATAATGTTTTTCGTTTCGTAATCCTTTAATGAACGTTTAATGTTTAACGAACGTTTAATGCCCTTCGGTGTCCGGGGCCACACGCGCGCTACACTGGATGGGCCAGCGTGTACCTTGCTCTCGGGTAAACCGCTGAGCCCCATCCGTGATGGGGACTGGGGCTTGAGACAGTGTCCCATGAACGAGGAATTCCCAGTAAGCGCGAGTCATCAGCTCGCGTTGATTAAGTCCCTGCCCCTTGAACACACCGCCCGTCGCCGCACAAACATCACAATGAAACAATCACAATTCACATATTCGTGCAATTCGAGAAAAGGAACTTTTATCAGCAATGTCGTCTATCCTGAAGTTCTAAGCTGAAGAAGAGGTACAAAATCATTCAATTATTTTCCCTAAAGAAAAGCGTACAGTTGATATCACGATTTGAAACACGATGGAATAATATTTACCGATATGAACAGTGATGTGGCTTTTAATGAAATTCTAAATATACTGTTTTGATTTTGATGATTTACGTGTGATATGATTTGACGGATGTTTATATGAACTGGCAACGGTACCCGCCCTATGGGCGGGGCTTCAATTGGGAAGGCCAAATGAAAAGGAAAAAAAATATCGGAAATTGAAGGTTTTTTTTATTTTAAACGATTCATGTAAACATCCGTTGAATCATATCACACGCAAATCATCACAATCTAAACAGTATCTTTAGAATTTCAATAAAAGCCACATCACTGTTCATATCGGTAAATATTATTCCATAGTGTTTCAAATCGTGATCGACACACTATGATCGTGATGATCGTGATCGTGAATCGTGATCGATAATAGTGTTCACAATCGCTGTGTCATATGTACTCCCGATACGTGTACCAAATTCCCGATACGTGTAACTGTACCAAATCAACAGTTAAAAGGATTTTGAGCCGATAGCTGTTCCGGCCTTGGCAAGATCGATGGAGACTGCGTTTATTGTCCTCCGTCGCACCACGGAGCGAAAGGGGTACTATGGTTTTCCCCTCCTTCCGTGTGTCCGTCCGTGCGTGCGTATGTACATGCGTGCGTGCGTAGGCGAAGGACCGAATTCTAATTTGGTGTGTGGGTGCAACCCACGTCAAAATCCAAGATGGCCGCCGCCATTTATGTCTGACTCCATGTATGTCTGAACCTTGTGAGCGGAATATCTTGAAAAATAAGCGAAGTACCAACTTCTAATCTGGTGTGTGGGTGTATCTTGGCATAAGGAAGAACGCTATTGAAAATTGGGTGACCACGTCAAAATCCAAGATGGCCGCCGCCATGTATGTCTGAACCTTGTGAGCGGAATATCTTGAAAAATAAGCGAAGTACCAACTTCTAATCTGATGTGTGGGTGTATCTACACATAAGGGAGAACGCTATTAAAAATTGGGTCGCCACGTCAAAATCCAGGATGGCCGCCTTGTTATACTTTTAATGAAGTATACTGTCTCAAGCCCCAGTCCCCATCACAGATGGGGCTCAGCGGTTTACCCGAGCCTGACGGCGAAGGGCATGGTACACGCTGGCAAGTCCACTGTAGCGCGCGTGCGGCCCTCGACATCGAAGGGCATTAAACGTTCATTAAACATGAAACGTTCATTAAACATTAAACGTTCATTAAAGGATTACAAAATGAAAAACATTACGAAATTACGTTCACACCTTCACGTCAAACACTACCGTGAACACATACATCGTCACAACATCGTCACAATGAGAACATCATCACAATGAACATTACGCGAACGCGAATGTTATGTGGGAGTCCAAACCTGAGAATGCTGGAGACGAAAGCTGAAATTGGGAAAACTAAATACCCTATTTTACTCCCAGGGGTCCCAGGATTACGCACCCAAAATATCTTTGCGATCGGTTCAGCAGTTTTTACGGTTCCCTCCGAACAGACAGATGGACATTTGGTGAATTATAGTAAGATGCACCGACATAACAGAATTAAGCATTTCAATCAAAAAAGGAATTGTTGAATTCTTGTATCTCTGAGTCTCACACCGAGGTAGGTCAAGATGTTGAGCATTCCTGAGTTGCATATTATATCGAGACACGGATTGTCGGGTCGGAGGAAGAATGTCACGGTGACGATCACATTTTAAAAGACCAAGACCAAAACGCAAGAGAAGACAATTCCTGCGTTTGCTCAACAACTGGAAACCAGAATGACGAAGTTGTTGAGCATAGGACTGAATAGATGGGGACGCAATAAAACGATTGGGTTGAGCACAAACGCAATCCTCTCCATCTCTTTGCTGATGACTCCACTCTCTGCCGCTCCATTCCTCATCCCTCAGATTGGCAGGCAGGCTGCAGACTGCCGATCTGAGGGATGAAGAATGGAGCGACAGAGAGTAGAGTCATCAGCAAAGAGATACAGAGGATTTTCAAGAGAGTCAGAGAGATCATTGATGAAGACCAGAAAAAGCACAGGGCCCAGAACACTGCCTTGTGGAACTCCAGCCTGAACAGGAAGAGGAGATGAGAGAAACCCATTCAGGGCCACACGTTGACTACGACTAGAGAGGAAGTCCGCCAGCCATGCGTGGAGATTTCCATGGATACCAAAAGAGGAGAGTTTGGTGAGCAGAGCGGGGTGCCAGACCGTATCGAAGGCACGTGATATGTCAAGGGAGACTGCTCTAAATTCCTGTTTGGCATTGAGGACCTCCATCCATTGTTGAGAAAGCAGAAGCAGCATGTCCAGAGTAAAGTGTCCAGGTCTGAAACCAAATTGATGATCAGAGATCAAGCCATTGGAGAAGAGGAAAGATTTCATATCTGAAGCAATGATGGATTCTATGACTTTGCTGATAATTGGGAGAAGGCTGATTGGTCTGTAGTTGCTGGGATCTGTTTTTGCACCTTTTTTGTGCAAAGCGGTGATGTTGGCAGATTTCCAAGCAGATGGCAGATGACCTTGAGCAAAAGAGAGGGTGAAGAGAACAGAGAGAGGGAGTGAAAGAGCGGAAGAACAGGATTTTAGGACCCGTGGGCTGATGCCGTCAGGTCCAGTTGCAGAATCCGAGTCGAGGGTTGACAGAAACTTTTCCACCTTGTCAGGAGGAAAGGACACAGAGTCCAGGAGCAGCTGGGTACGACTAGGTACGGTGGGTACAGAGAGGGATGGGTTTGGGACACAAGATTTAGAGGCAAACACCGAATTGAGGCATTCAGCTTTTTCACGTGCGGAGTCAGCCGTGTGGCCATTTGAGGTGAGCGAGGGGATGGAGGGGGAACAAACACCAGAAACAGATTTGACCAGACGCCACCAGGATTTGGAAGAGGGAGACAGATAAGAGAGTTCGGTCCTGAGAACTCTGCTCTTACTATGTCTAACTCTGCTCTTACTATGTCTTTCCGAAAAGACCGACTGGACAACCCTCCCATCTACTTTCTGAAGAATCCTCTACAAGAAGTTCTGTCACTCAAGCTTTTGGGTCTCACTATCTGCCATGATCTTTCCTGAGAAAACCACATTTCCAAGCTGGCCTCCAAAGCCAGTCGCCGACTAGGCATCCTCCGTCGTGCGAAGTCCTTCCTTGGCACACTTGAGTTCCTCACCACTTACAAGGCTTTCATCCGCAGCTCAATGGAATACTGTTCTCCCCTCTGGGTCGGTGCTCCTGCCTCACACCTAGCTCGTCTTCACACTGTTGAAACCAAAGCTTTCAGAATTATTGGAATCTCCTGCGATGAAGCGAACTCCAAGGTCCTCTCACTTACTCACCACAGGCAGGTTGGTGGCCTTTCTGTGTTCTACCAACTCCTATCCGGCCTTGCTCCCCCAGCTCTGTCTGTGCTCTGTCCCCAAAATATTCCGACATGTCGCACAAGATCTACCAGCAACCCTCTTCTCATGAAACTGCCAAAATCAAGACTGAATCAAGACAAAATCAGGACTCTCTACTCACCTTCACTCATCTCCTCCCACCTCTGGAATAAATTCCCTCACTCTCGTCAATCCCACTCCTTCCTCCAGGTCTTTAAAACAGCTGTTCACCACCATCTCTTATCTTCCCCCATCCAAAACCTTGATCTTTACTACCCTCGTTAGGCCCCCCCCCCCCAAAAACATGTTTAGCGTCCTGCCTTTTTGAAAAAAAAGGAGGAGGAGGCACCTTTTTTTTTTTTTTTAAATGGCCGCCAGGCTCATTTTTCCCAAGATGGTCGCCTGCTTTTTTGTTTCTTTGGATTTGAAATACATGTAGAATGTTTGGGTCTTGACGATCTGTGTTGACAAAATACAACATGTACTGAGTAACATCTATCTATAATTCCAGTAATCTCTGTGTGAATGTCTGTGTGTCTGTGTGTTTGTCTGTGACCGCTGTTTCTCGACAACTACCGGTCCGATATACTTGAAACTTGCCAGGTATATTGCTGGGGACCGAGGATGTGCCTTTTCAAGGTTTCATATTAATCGGAGAAGTAGTTACCGAGCTATGGCGATTTCTTTACCAAACTCCGCAAGCCGTTCGCTTTGGAACCAAACCATTTCATGTAAATAGAGGGGGGGGGATTGTCACCGTACTCGCAAGCCGTTCGCTTTGGCTTT